>NC_090647.1:297115382-297482652 GCF_040937935.1 Hyperolius riggenbachi
AGTCTTCTGCTGACTCGACGGAGGGGTAGTCATCTTCTGCCTCGTCAACCTCTGCAGATTACTATGGCTGCTTTGCCAGTTCCTGCTAAATTCTTTCCCCGGTCGGTAAGACTTAGCCGCCCTGACTCTTGACTGCGGAAAACGATTAGGCTGCTGGGGATTAGGTCTCCTAGGTTTCCTATCTTGTGGGATAAGCCCGGATTTTCCACCTGTAACTCTCTGGATTGCAGAGTCCATTTCTTTACCAAAAAGGTTTATTCCGTCGTACGGGATCTTACACCACTCTTGTCTGGATGACTGATCCGCCGACCACGACTTAAGCCATAAGGCTCGCTTGGCGACCACTGAGAAGACCATTGCTCTAGCCCCACATCTTATTATGTCCACCGCTGCCTCTCCAACGAAATCGGCTGTCAGATTAAAGGTATCTAGAGCGGAGATTATGGCGTCTTTATCAGCACCTGCTCGGACTGCGTTTTCCACGTTCGTGGACCATGCCCGTATCGCTTTTGCTATGGACGTGAGTGCTACTGCCGGTCTTGTTGCATTGCCTATGATCATATAGATCTTCCTCAATTCCGAATCTATCCTCTTCTCCAATACATCCTTAAAAGTTGCTGCATTATCTCTCGGAAGGGTAACGTGTTTGGCTAGGCGGCTCACTGACGCGTCCACTACAGGCGGGTTGTCTAAAGACTTCGTATCCTTGGAATGCAGAGGGTATAATTTCATTATACGATTATTAAGTGGGGCCTTCTTTTCCAGTTTTTCCCATTCTTCCTTTATGACTTCCGCTATTTCCGTCATCATAGGGAAAGTCGTCACTTTTTTCTTTAGGTGAGTATAATATTCCCTGTGTTTCCTTGTGCTAGACGATGGTTCCTGCTCTTCGTCCGAACTCTCCCACTCGATAGCTTCGCGAACTGCCCGCACATAAGGTTGCACCAGTGCGAAATCAAATCCGGTCGCGGCGTCCTCCATAATCCCTGTAGGTTGTGTCTGATCCGAGACTGTATCCTTTGATGGTAATGTCGATATGTACTCCCTCATTGATTCCTGCACGGCAGTCTTTATCATTTCTGAGACGTCCATCGGTGTCTGCTCATTCTCTCTCGCTATGTCGGAGAAGCATCTTCTACAGACGTTTTTATCCGGCATGGCGTCCCTATGACATGCCCAACATCTCTTTATTTGCTCGAGGTAATGAGAGTGTGCTCTAGGGGATCTGCTTCTATCTCTTTGAGATGAAGATGATCTTGCCGTCTTATCTTTGGATTTTGACTTCTTCTTGTCCTTGTGCTTTCTACATATGGCAGAGAGAGAGAGAGAGAGAGAGAGAGACAGGATGGCGTTAGGTATCCTTAGGTAATTGGGTGTAAGAACCTACCTCTCTAGCCCCTACCTTGCACCCGCAGATTGGTCTGTAGAAGCTGTAGAGGGACCCGGAGTCACAGCTAAGGCAGCTGCAAGAAGGAAGGAAGATAGTAAGAACACTCTTCCTAAGTAGCCACCCCGCTATCCTACAACATTTCCCCTCAGCTAACCTGATGTGGCGTCAATGGGAGGATCAGTCGGCTCGGCGCTCGCCTCCATGCTGGTCAGAGTCTCCACACGCGCTGTGGACATGCGACCAGCGTGAGCCTCCGAGCCGACTGTTTTAAACAGCGCTCCGGCGCCGCCTCCGGAATCACTTCCGGAATCCGTACCGCATCACTTCCGGTCGGCGCTTTCCACCAATCAGAGCGCTCGACCTGGTGGCACGCATGATGCGGACGGACTTCCCGGTGACACGCACGCCAGAAGCCGCTCCGAGAAGAAGAGACAGAGAGAGGTGAGAAACGGATCCCTCCAGGAAAAGCGGCATCTTTAATGCTGCAAGGTAATTCTCTGGCAGGCGTCTCCCAGGTTATTTAAACCTATTAGGTACAGCGCCCCCGGCCCCCTCCAGACCATCAGATACAGGGGGAGTCCCAAACTAATTTATAGTTTTAATGGGACAGAAATCCAAAACACTGTAAAAACAGTGAGGTAGGGGCAAAAAAAAAAGAAAAAATTGCAGGCAAATCTTGCCCGTACGTCCTACCGGATCCCATGGAGCAAGGTGATCGAGGAAAAAAGACTGGGGGGGGGGGCCGGCTTAGCTAAGATTTATAGTAGTATGATCCTATGGGGTAGAGGGGGCGGGGCGACTACCCAGGTGTGATGACATTAAGCATAGGGAAATTACAATGTACACCTGTCACAGACACACACAGGTACTGGACAGGCAGAGTGACACTGCCTCCCCTCACGTAGGTAGGTGGGTGCACTGAAGTGAACAACAGGTAGGTATATGCAGTGATGGGTATTACAATGTGCACCTGTCACACACAGACAGGTTCCTGGACAGGCACAGTGACACTGCGTGCGCTCACGTAGGTAGGTGGGTGCACTGTGAACAACAGGTAGTTATATGCAGTGATGGGTATTACAAATCTGCACCTGGCACAGTAGTAATTATACCACCAAGGGGCCAATGGCCAGCTGCGATTGACTGACAGGGCTGTATATAATGCAAGTGGGCCACACACACACACACAAAAAAAAAAGATCACAAGAACAAGATTAGCTCTCAAAAGAGCTGTTGAGGGGTGCTTTTTTAGCAATAAGAATCAGCAAGGAGCAAGTTAAGAAGCCTACAAGAGCCTAACTAAGCTTTCCCTATAACTCTCTCTGCAGCAGCAGCAGCAGCTCTCCCTTCTCTAATTACTGCAGGCACACAAGTGAGTCCAATGCCTGACGCTGCCTACCTTTTATAAGGGGGGGGGGGGTCTCCAGGAGGAAGTGTAGCCTTATTGGCTACAATGTGCCTGCTGACTGATGTAGAGGGTCAAAGTTGACCCTAATGATGCACTATGGGGGCGAATCGAACTTCCGGAAAAAAGTTTGCGGCTCTCGGCGATCACGAACCCTGGAAGTTCGCCGGTTCCCGTTCGCCGGCGAACAGTTCAGGCCATCTCTATCCTCCAGCCCCTCCGCACAGATCACTCCCACACCAGCATCTAAAGCCTCCTAGATGGTCCGGTAGCAGTCCCGTTCTCTGTGGCCAGTCGGGTGTACTAAGTACGTTTAGCCTGGCCGTGCATGCCTGCCCCACCACGCTCTCGTCGCCGGGAGCATTCTATGCAGGCACAGTCCGCCCCCAGCCACAGGAGCGAGATGAGGGAGCGCGCTTGGCTGCACTGTGCCTGCGCCATCTGGCCGTGACTGGCTGTGGTGAAGCTGGCTGCTATCGGACCATCTAGGAGGATTTAGACGCGTAGGAACAATCTGCGCAGAGGGGCTGGAGGAAGCCCAAGGTATGTATAAAACTTTTTGGCTCCCCTCGTCTCAGGTACACTTTAACAAAACATGCTATAAATACAGTAGTGGAGAGGGAAGACAGAAATAATTGTAATAACTATTGTATTATATAATTGTATAAACTGTAGACGCTGAAAACATAGAGGTACTCCGTGCATCTACTCTGTGCATACATGACTAGTGAAGCAGAATGAAAGGACATGGACAAAGGTTGGTATGACGCCAGCCAGGCTTGGCTGAAAGGATGCATGACTCATGCTGAAAGCGGAGAATCCAGCAAAAGTACCGTTGGTGGAGGAAGGGTGCAGCAGAGGAAGAGTGTTCCTGGATTTCACTAAACTAACATGAAGCAGTGCAGTTGTCACACTGCCATTCAGGGACAGAGAGGTAGCTTTTCCCACCCACTGTACTACATCAAACTTCTCTTGACTTACATATTTCTTAAGTTATTCTTGAACTGACATTTCTTAGGTTTATTATTTAAAGGGACCCTGAGCAGATGCTAAAATAAAAATTTCCACTTACCTGGGGCTTCCTCCAGCCCACCGTAGGCCGTGAGGTCCCCCAGCGTCTTCCTGGCTCCCCTCCCGGGCCAGGCTAGTGGCTCTGTTATTGTGCGACTTCTGTCTGAAGTCGTCAAGGCTGCTTCCTGCTTGACTGATATCTGTCATCATGCCGGCCAGCGTGAGAGTCCTGCGCAATATTAGAAAACCACGCATGCGCAGGACTCTCACACATAGCCAGCATGATGACGCATAGCCGGCCAGCGGGAAGCAGCCTTGACGACTTCAGGCAGAATCATAAAATAACAGAGCCACCAGCTGGGACAGGAAGAGGAGCCAGGAGGACTCCGGGGGACGCGCCAGGTAAGTGGAAATTTTCATTTTAGCACCTGTTCAGGGTCCCTTTAAAGGGATACTGAGCATTATCTAGAATAAAAAAAATTCACTTACCTTGGGCCTCCACAGTAGGCTGCAAGGTCCCCCGGCGTCCTATTGGCTCCTGTCCGTGTTCCTTCCGGTGGCTCCCGTTACCGGCCACACCCGGGCCAGGTGTTGGGCGACCTGGATCTTCACGCTCGTCGTCATCACGGCAGTCGCTACGAGTCATCATGGCGGCCGGAGTGACAGGTCTGCGCATACGCGGTTTAGAGTTAAAAAAACGCACATGTGCAGACTTGTCACGCCGGCTGCCGTGATGACGACGAGCGTGAAGATCCAGGAAGAGTCGTCCGACACTCGGCCCGGGTATCGCCAGTAATAGGAGCCGCCGGAGGGACACGGACAGCAGCCAGGTGGATGCAAGGGGACCTCGCGGCCTACGGTGGGCTGCAGGAGGCCGAAGGTAAGTGGCATTTTTTATTCTAGGTACTGTTCAAAGTCCCTTTAACTGACATTTCTTTGTTTTATTATTGAATGGACATTTATTGAGGTATTTGCCGCACAAATGGAATATTTACCTCACTAGTCTGTAATTTTACTTTTCTATGTGGTAACAGCCCAAGTGAATTGATATTTGACTACATGTTCAGTAAAAACAGCTGTTTTCTGCATTACTGAATGCGGTAAGGTCCCGTTTCCACTGTACGCGGTGCGATGTGGCTGCATAGACGCATCACACTGCGGCTGTACTGTAACCAATGCACGGCAATGGAACAGTTTCCATTACATGTTGGTTGAGCGGAGCGGTGCAGAGCAATCCGAGAATTTGCAGCATGCTGCAGATTCTTGCATGGCCGCATCCTCCCACTGTCTCCTCCTATACACTTCCGCATCGGGGGATGCGGAAATGACGCGAATGGGAGTGGAAGTGATGCGTAGCTGCATTGCTCCAATTCACAAGTGGAAACGGGCCCTAACGCTTAGGCAGGGTACACATTTGTCTTTAAGTTTTCTGTGCACGTTTTTCTGCATACGTTTTCTACACACCAAGTGTGTTTCTATTCAGATAAATGCGCGCGTTTTTTCACAGCAGATAAAAACTGACAAAATGTGCAGAATCATGATGCAGAATGTCAGTTTTTTTTCTGCGCGTGAAGAACACATTAAATGTGAACTAGCCCATTGATTAACATGAGTTCTCTGTGCAGAAAACGCGTACAAAAAAAGTCAAGTGTGTTCCCTGCCTTAGGGCCTGAACCCACTGACACAGTTGTGTCTGCTTTTCAGTTACACATCAATGTTACAGATGCTGAAAAGCAGACAGAAGTGAACGCAACTGCTTTAGTGGGCTCAGGCCCTAAGTGAATTGAAGCCATTTTGTTGCTATTGGAGGGGGAAGGTCAGAGGGACAATGTGCTATACACAACAGAGCATGAGGGGTATCATAAAAAGAGTGGGAGCACAATTATGATCTGACCAATAACTTCGCATAAAAGAGTATAAATTGGTGCAAAAAGATCAATTTTATTATACAAAAAACTAATTATGTGATACCAGCCCGGATGCGATTGCAACAGATCAACCCCCCATATACAAACAATAAAACTCTAAAAACAATCAAGGAGTATAGGCTCACTAAATATATGACGTCATATACACAATTAGGCCATGGCAGCGCTTTTGCGGAGGGTCATGTCTCACAGACTCCTAAACTGTGCAAAGTACATAGAGAGGCGTATGGAAGGGACCTAAGTATCATGGAAAGTTCCAGTGCAGGTCCATGCAGCGAGATCAAATGACAATCAATTGGCTCACATAGAGGTGAAAATTGCTTGCGACTTTTCTCCTATTAATGGCATGTAGTAATATAAAGTCCCATTCGCAGACTTGAACATGTGCTTAATAATGTTCCTCAATCATGCAAAGCATATGGGGATAGTCAGCAAGCAAGCGGAATGCAGAGAATGATGAGCAGTCACCACTGAGCTGTGAGAGCAGGTACAGGCTGCACAAGCATTAAAGCGCTGTTCGTAGGCATGTGTCAATCACATTACCTGCCCCTGGATGTGTCCATGAACGCTTGGATCAACGCGCTGGTTATGTCCAGAGCAGGTTCCCATATAATGTTGCCATGCAATCCTCTGCTATGTAGGAGCCATAGAAATCCCTGCCGGTTTAGCAGCTGATTTCACTGGAAGTTGCGCTGTAGCAAGCTGTGAGCGGCGAGGAATCACAGTGTACGCCGGCCAGCCTATGTGACTCAGAAGCCGGGCCTCGCACGCTGTCCAGTGAGTATGACGTCAGAGCCTCTCAACTCCGCCCACCGACCGGTTTCGCGCATGCGCGCTTCATCAGGGTGTATCTTGGGCAAGATGGAAATGGTCTTTATGCGTCTATCACCCCAGCTCCACCCCCCTGGGGTTGGGCTGAGGAACATGGTTGCCGCCCCTACAACGGAGCACTGTCTCCAGCATATGCTTCTATCGTTGGACAGGTAAGAGAAAGGAGAAACAAAATACGGAAATAAGATACAATGCGGAGTCAAAAGGACAAGAGTCACCGCACTTGATACCGGCAGGGCAGGTTTTCAGGAGGATCGGGAAGGTGGAACCAAAAGCAGGACGGTATCCTGTCTGTTATGGGGCATGATCCCTTCCCATTTATACTACCATATTTGGGATATCATAGGGTTCTACTAAACGCGAGGAAGTACTTTTACTAGAAAGCAGGTCCCACTAGGGGGAGGATAGGAGGGAAGATGGGTCCTACAGAAAGCATTGTAATCCAAAATCCGCGTTATGGCCCAAAGGGGCCAAAGTACGCAGTTTGTAAATCCAACTACACTCCTTTTGTTTTAAAATCTTATCAAAATCCCCCCTTCTTTGTGAAATGTTGAGTTTATAGATTCCCTTGACCCTCGACCCCGCTAGTTCACCCCCATGGTAATCCTTATAATGTTGCGCTAATGGGGTCGTATATTCCGGATCTTTAGCATTACGTATGTGCTCACCTATCCTGGCCCGCAAGGGGCGCGTAGTTTTCCCAATATAATGGGTACCACAAGGACATGAGGGGTACACTAAGGAGCAGCGATGAGCAAAAAATTTGCATAACTGTAATTTCGCATTGTAATGTACAATTACAATGTGGAATCGTAATGCGAAATTTTGGGTAAAATCGTAATTAAATTTTGGTCCGCAACTGTAATCAGGAACCGTAATGTCGCAATTGCATGTAATTTTGTGCTGACTTTGTAGCAATAAACAGCAAAGCCCCCATACATTTTATCACCAAAATTGACACCTGAAGTGAGAGGGTTTTTAGGGTGACCGGGGTGCAGATCAGGAGGGGGGCACAGTGCAGGAGGGTAGAGCAGCGTGCATGCACAGCCATGGGGAGGGTGACTGTCACCTCAAGCCCCCCTTCAGCGCCCCCCCTCCAGAAATCAGTTAGTACAGGGAACACGGACTCATCTCTTACAGGTTCCATGGAATGGAGCTGTGAATGCCGCCGGTCTTCTCTGTCTCCAACGCCGCTCACTCTACCGCTAATCAGGAAGTTGAGTGAGTAGCGCTTGGGACAGAGAAGACCGGCGTCAGGCGGCGCTCCATTGCATGGAACCTGGAAGAGGTGAGTCCATGTTCCCTGCCTGCGCCCACTGTTCCTATTTCTGGGGAGGGGAGCACTGAAGGGGGACCTGAGGTGGGGAGTCGGGGCTCCCTCCCCGCAGCTGTGTGTGCCCGCTGTTTCCTGCTCCTGCGCTATTATCCTGGGGGCATCTATAACTAGCTACCTATACTGGGGGCACCTAAACCTGGCTATCTACAGTATTATGGGAACACCTATACCAGGCTACCTATACTGGGGCACCTATACCTTGGCTACCTATACTGGGCGCACCTATACCTTGGCTACCTATACTGGGCGCACCTATACCTTGGCTACCTATACTGGAGGTACATACTGGTGGCCACATATACTGGGTGTGTATATATTATATATATATATATATATATATATATATATATATATATATATATACATATACACGTACGTACGTACGTACGTACATACGTACATACATATATATATATATATATATATATATATATATATATATATATATATATATATATATATAATATATACTGGGGGGGATCTATACCTGGCTACCTGTACTGGGGGCACCTATACCTGGCTACCTGTACTGGGGGCACCTATACCAGGATACCTATACTGGGTGAACCTATACCAGGCTACCTATACACGGGGGCACGTATGCCAGGCTACCTATACTGGGAAAACCTATACCAGGCTACCTATACTGGGGGCACCTATACCAGGTTACCTATACTGGGGGCACCTATACCAGGTTACCTATACTGGGGGCACCTTTACCTTGCTACCTATACTGTACTTTTTATTTTATTTTATTTTTTTATATCCTACCTGGCCTGCCTTTCCAATTTCCATTTTGAGGGGAGGAGTAGGGGCATCCAAAGTTTCGCATAGGAGCCCAGTGATTTCTAGCTTTTTTTTTTCTTACAGGTTCTCTTTAAGTCAGGCGTCTGTATGAAGCTTAAAAGAATTAGAGGCAGAGGATCAGCAGAACTGCAAATTATATTTTTTAAAGGGAACCCGAAATGTGAGGGCTATGGAGGTTGCCATATTTATTTCCTTTGAAGTAATACCAGTTGCCTGGCAGTCCTCCTGATCCTGTGTCTCTAATACTTTTAGCCATATACCCTGAACAAGCATGCGGCAGATCAGGTACTCTGCTGACTCTGGTTTTACTAGATTAGCCATATGCTTGTTCCAGGCTTTTGATTCAGTACTTATGCCCTAGGATCAGCAGGGCTGCCAGGCAACTGGCATTGTTTACAAAAAAAATGGCAGCCTCCATATCCCTCTCAGGCCCAGTGCACACCAAAAACCTCTAGCAGATCCGCAAAACGCTAGGGGTTTTTGGAGCAGATTTCAGAGAGATTCTAGGCATGTTTAGAGACGTTTTCTAAATATGCCTAGCGTTTTCTGGAGTGTTTTTGTGTAGCAGATTACACATATATTGTTACAGTAAAGCTGTTACTGAACAACTAATGTAACAAAAACGCCTGGAAAACAGCTCTGATCTAGCGTTTTTCAGAGCGGTTTGCGTTTTTTCCTATACTTTACATTGAGGCAGAAACGCTTCTGCAAACCACCAAAGTGCTGCAGGACCCACGTTTGCTAAAAAACGCAAACCACTGGTGTGCACCATCCCATTGAAATACATTAGCCAAGCGTTTTCACAGGCGGAAGCAGTTTGCGGAACGCTTCAAAAACCACTCGGTGTGCACCAGGCCTCCCCTCCGTTTCCCTTTAAAATTAAATAAATTCAGTCTCCATATGCCTCTGGCTTCAGTTCTGTCTTGTTTTCCTGCTGGCACATGATGAATCTTGCATGCTGTTGCCCTCTACTGGTGACCTAATTTCTATTATCACTAATTCTTCATGTCAGGCTACATCATGTGACCAACTGTTTCCATAAGCTTTAGTCAAAGAGAAACTATGTTCAGCAGCTGACTGCATCACAGATGGGAAATTCCGGGAACATGCACAGTCCGGGAACTGCTCTATGTTTCCTGCAAAGCATTCCCAACTTCCTTCTGTGTACAGCCTGTAATAATAACTTTAATAGGACATAGTAGTTGAGCTGTGAACACATTTACCAGTTGAGCTGTGAACGAATTAAATACAGGAATATACAGATCTTTCTACAAAATCGATTAGATTTTCTTTCAGTATATAAATATAAAAGAATGCTCTTCTCTATCACGGTATCACCCATTCCCTTGGTTGCTTCGTGATCTTTGAACGTTATTTGTCCTACAGAAACAGACAGCTGCCTAGCAACAGCTGATGTACTAGGTACTAGACCAGCCTTTCTCAACCTTTCTACCATGGAGGAACCCTGCAAATAACTTTTGGATCTCAAGGAACCCCTGCAAACAATTTTTTGGTCTCGAGGAACTCCTGCATTTATTTTGCAGGAGGCATGGTCTTTAAAAGTATGTGTGACTGTTTTTCCCAATGCCTCCATGTGAGCACAACGGGTATTAGTCCCACCCTAATATCCCACAGGACATGTGTGTATAAAAGACTTTTAGCCCCTCCCACATTCGTCTTTTTTTCTTGTCCCTCACCTTCTCACAGGGACTGCCGCAGGTATTCCTGCAGGTGTGTTTTCTTTTACCCCTTACCGGCTGCATCATGTAGCCCACCCGCACAGATGCCTCCCCTGCTGAGATGCCACTTGTGAGCCTTAAAGAGGCTTCTATGTGGGGACCCTAATTCTGCTGGTTCTTGGGGGTCCGGAGGTTGGAGCGTGTCAGGCATAAAATGCTTATGGCTCTCTATAGGAAAGGATTTACCTCCACTTTATCGTGCACCATAAAGCGGTGTTGGCCGGGCATCCTTCCTCCCTGTATTTTCTCTCCCTTCCTGGACGCGTCTATGCGCTCCATTACGGCGGCTTACTGCGCTCCATGCTCAGGAAGCGGAAGTGACGTCTTCAGCATCTTCGCCTCTCATTGGCTAAGCGGGACTCTGCCGGCGGGGGGGGCGGGCCCTTAGGCGCAGCATTTAAAAAATATCCTCACTGGCGCCGGCGTCCGCTTTTCGCGTGGAGGAGCTGCACGGTCGGGACTCTGGGGTCAATTGGACACGCTTGTCTTCAATGGTGGTAAGTCCCCTCGACAGCCAGTTATCCCGGCGGGGTATGGGATAGAAGCGTATTATGGTACATTATGCGTATAAGCGCCTCCATATCTCTCTCTCCTCTATAGTCTCTTTCCAGCTTCAGCAACGATTCCTGCTGCCGCTATGGATGCTCGTGGGCCAATCATAGACCAGCGCTCATTTTCATGGTAAGGGGCTGTATGGTAAGTGTTATTTGAGATTTTTTTCTCTGTTTTTTTTGGGAGTGCTAATGAGAGTTTACCTCTCTTTTCATTACAGCCCTAGAGGCAGCCGTTACTGGAGGTACTCATACTCTCCCCCCAGAAAGCATTATAGAAGATGCTCACGGAGTAGATCACTTTCCCGCAGAAGGTCCAGATCAAAGTCTCCTCCTCCTCATCAGAAAGAAAAACGTTGCTGGGCCTGTGGCAAGCAAGTGGTGCCAGGGAAGCTCGTGTGCGCCAAGTGCTTTCAGGAACTGGGAAAGGAACCTGCATCGGAACCAGTGGATATCACTGAAGCTATTCAGGAGGCTGTACAAGATTCAATGAACTCTTATATTGCCAGTCTCCCGAATCACCCTGTGGGGCAGGATCAGCCTTCTACCTCAGCTATTAAACCAATGGAGACAGATTTAGACATTGGGTTGGATTTTGCCCTAGTAGAGCCTTTTATTAAGGCTGTATGTGAGGCAATAGACTGGGAGGATTCAGATGAGGAAAGTGAGGAGAAGAAAAAACCTAAAAAGAGTTATTACAAACACCTGGACAAGTCTAGGTTGTCTTTTCCAGTTATGAGTGAGATTCAGGCCATTATAGATGAGGAATGGCGAAAAATGGAGAAAAAGGCCCCATTAGCCAACAGACTGGCAAAACTTTACCCTCTACCACAAAAACAAACGGAACTACTGGACACAGCACCAATAGTCAATGCAGCAGTCGATGCAGCAGTCGCGAGACTAGCGAAGCACGTAACCCTCCCGATTGAAGACTCCATTTCATTTATAGACTCCCTTGACAGTAAACAGGATTTAGACCTAAGGAAGGTGTACACAAATTCAGGTGGAGCCTGCAGACCAGCCATAGCCCTTACCGCTGTGGGTAAAGCGATTCAGGCCTGGACAGCGAGCATTGAGCAGGGAATTCTTGAAGATATGGATAAGGAGATATTAATTAAAAAGCTCGAAGATCTTAAAGTCTCGGGAGAATTCGTCGGAGAAGCGGCTATCGATATAGTCAGGTCCACAGCTAGATCCATGCTGTACTCGGTTACGGCAAAGAGGGCCTTATGGTTCAAGTCCTGGGCGGCAGACCCGACCTCCTTCCAGTCATGGTGTAGAATCCCGTTCGACGGGAAGTCGCTCTTTGGTGACAAGTTAGACTCGGCCATTTCCCGGGTGACTGGCGGGAAGTCGGGTCTCCTTCCTCAGGATAAGAAAACTAAGAGAAGATACAACCCTTCGTTTTCCCAGGGGCAAGGATCTAGATACCGCAATGCCAGATCATACAGACCCGGAGGTGGCTACAGAAATAATTGGCAGGCAACTCCAACTACGAGCGGAAGGTTCACGAAACAGAAATCCTCTCAGCCTAAGCAGCAATCCAAAAAGTCTTTTTGACAATTCGAGTGTCCAGATGGGCGCAGTCGGCGCAAGGTTAAGGCAATACAGTCACATATGGAGAAAGCAGATAAAATTGCCTTGGATAAGACGAACCGTAACGACAGGCCATTTCTGGACATTCAAGAGTCCTCCGCCAGACAGTCATTTCAGGACAACAAGAATACCCTCGTCTCTGGAAAAATTGGATATCTTGGAGAAGTATCTGGAAGATTTAATCCAGAAACGAGCCATCATTCCAGTTCCCATGTTGGAAAGGTTTCAGGGCTTCTATTCAAAACTCTTTTTTGTGCTAAAAAAATCAGGCGATCTCCGTCCAGTCCTGGACCTGAAAAACCTGAACTCTTATATTCAGCTGGGACGTTTCAAAATGGAGTCACTAAACACAATTATAATGGCGGTGAGACCCGAAGACTTTATGTTATCAATCGACCTCGAGGATGCGTACCTCCATGTCCCCATCCAGAAGAATCTACAGAGATACCTGAGGTTTGCAGTGGGCAGTCGTCATTTCCAGTTTACCTGCTTGCCCTTCGGCATATGCACAGCGCCCAGGACATTTTCAAAGATCCTGCTGGAGGTAATAGCAATCGTAAGGCTCCAGAACATTCGGGTATTTGTGGAAGTCACTTACTTACCAATACACCAAAATTTCAAAAATAAGTCAGGAGATGCAAAGAAAAAACAACTTATGGCTTTATTCAAAAATAGCACATGTATACATGAGGGAAACCCAGATAAGCCTAGCAAAAGGGTCAAGGCAGTTTAAGGTTTCTGCTTCAACTTCCGCTGTGCACCAGTTCTTATACCCCAAATTACGTGGTCATGATGTAATTTACTCGTCCAATAATAATATATGTCTCTGAGGGTGTTCTTCTTCTTTCACTCCAAGAGGGCGGAGAATTCTCACAGCCTTGCACCTGGTCTTGACTACAGCACACAATCTCTCTGGCATCCTGCTCCCATAGTTACTTTCAAGGCCTTTACTTGCGTGACTCGAATCATCCCCCGATGGGAGGTTGCAGTATCAGGCACGCCATATCTGTTTAGAAATTCCTGAGAAGACAAAAACTCACACAGTACCAGGTCTTAGCTAAAGCATGTCTACAAAGAAAGAATCTGAGACTAACTTTAAAGGGTAACTCTATTCATCTGAATCATCTGTGTTACATTAGCCTTATTAAACATTGGTGTCACCTTATATCTATTAAGTGCATATAAATGAAACTTGGATTAACATACCCCCCTGTTGCACATATATATGTATAAGGTGGCAAGGGGTTCAACTACATAGACTTGAAACACTTCTTAAATAATGGAAGCTAGCAGTTGCTTTCATCGTAGCCTTGTAGCATTGCAAAAAATATATATGTTTATTTAACGCCTACTGCTTCTAGTGTACTACCTTATCAGATATCAAACAATCTACACAACTGAGAAGTCAATCTTTGGGAATTTGTGCTTCCCCATAAAGCTGTCCTCCTCCTCACTGTCATTGCATTCCTCATGTTGGAATGAAAACATGGCTGCATCAGTTTTCTGCTTTTTTTAACTGCCCAAGTATTTCCTGGCCAGGGGTATAACACAACAAGCCAAAAAACTGAACATGAGTATCACAATAAGTATCATGGTACCAACATTTTTTAGGAAACCCTTCCAGTTTCCAAACCAGTCATTGAACCATTTTGTAAAGGAATCTGATACACCAGAGTTTCTTTTTAACTCGTCTGATAGGTCAGTCAGTTTTCTCAAAGCTTCCGTCACCCGTCCATCAGGGCCAGTTTCACTGGGAATGTAGGTACAGCAGGCCCCGCCCAGTCCCAGAAATTTGCAAACTCCTCCTTTTTCGGCAAGCATCATGTCCAGACTCATTCTGTTTTGAAATGTCATTTTGGAGTTTGGGCCTAACTCATTAACTATGCCCTGCAGAGCATCACGCGTGAAATTCACAAATCTTTGCTGATTGTAATATATGTAGTTTATCCACTCCACGTTTTTGTTAATGGTGATCTGTGGAATCAAAGACTCAAACCCTGCCCACACCGGGTTTCTGGCCTTAAATTCATCTGGAACCCCTCTGGGGACACCTATTGCATCCAAAAAGACATGTGGGTCCAGGTTACCTTTAAGTTCTCTCTTAAAGATCTTGTGGGCTTCTTTTTCAAAATCCTGGTCACTCTCTCTAAACATATGTATGGGCATAATGAGTTTGGCCAGTGCACAGTGACCTTTCCACACTGGTGGCAATCTAGGGCGTAATTTAAGATCACCGCACAACCAGTAGATATCACCAAGGGAGTGTGTCTGATGAAATAGTAGGAAAGGGTCTGCTTGCTTCATTACAGCACAGTAACCAGGGGGAAATTCACCTACATCTACTCCACCTGAATTCGTACTGTTATGACAGGTATAGTTACCCTTGTACACAGTTGCTAAGTGGTCAATTTGATCAGGGGTACCTTCCTTCAATGGGTATCGGTCTATCCACATTTTACAGAGTGGATCTGTTGTGGCTGGGGTTTGACCCTTACTCCTATAGAGTGACAGAAAACATTTCTCACCCCCCTCTGGAAGGGGAAGTGGCACAGTGCCAAGGTGTGGCCTTGCTCCTGCACATACATAACAATCCGACATATTGTGTTGCTTGGCTGTGTACTTCATCCATTCAAGCCACATGTTAGTGTCTGAATATCCTGTCTCCATGGCAATGGTCTCCTCAAATGTAGGGTTAGCTAGGGCCTGTACCCATGGTTCCTGATCCTCATGCTCCATGACTTTAAACTCAGGGTTTTTGTACATGTCCCTGAGCGAAAACTTCCCCAGAGGCCCCCCTGTATACCCTGGGACATGCATGCCTATCACATACGTTCCTGCATCTCCAGGGCTCGGGTTTTCTATATTCAGGGTCAGGCGCTGGGAACTATCTATTAGTTTTCCAGGCATACAGGCTCCCCCAGCTGTTGTTAAGGTCATCCATGAGCGAAGGGGCACCCCATTTCTGTCAATCCGTGTCATGGCAGGATCAGGTCTGTATCCCCAGTCAGTACCTGTGTTCCAGGCAGCTGCTTTCCACGAACTACATTCATACCCCCAATGGTCATCAGTCACACAAATGAAAAATTGTCCTTTTTCATAAAGGCTGCAGTGCCAATTACAACGTTGCACAACCTGGCAGTAGTCAAAGGTGTAAGTGGCCACTTGTATTTGTGAAGAATTATACCAGAACACTAAGCTCTGGTGTTCTCTTGTTACAGCAACCTGTCCTCTTCGCATCAGTCCTATATTTATGGCATCCCGTTTAACCCTTGGTCGGTTGTGAGTTACATTATCAGGCTGAAGGAGGTGTTTGGAAATGCTCTAGGGCTTCTAACACTATCCACAATGTCCCAATGAAAAGCATAGAAATAATGACTCCCTTTCCACTTGGAGTCTTGAAGTATCCTGTATCCAAGATTCCCATTTCTTCATATATATATATATATATATATATATATATATATATATATATATTTTTTTTTTTTTTTTTTTTTTTCTTTTAAAAGAACTCTGGGAATTAAGCGGGCCCCAACTCTCCCTAATCTAGCTCCTCATTCATCCTGTTCAGGGCTTGTGCCCGCTTTGAATGGAGGAAAATCTCTAATATTCCCTCCACCCGCTGTGACGTTGTCTTGACTGGAGCTCAGGCAAATGTTCCTCACACTCCAGGGCCCAGGAGCCAACACCTCCCGTCACAGGATGCTGTCTATTCTGTCCCTGAACAGGGAATGGGTGCCCTTTTGCAGTGAGTTCAATGTAATCCAGTGCAATGGTATGAAAGGGGTAATGTGGTGTAGGTGTTTTACCAATAGGTGGCTTTAATCCCTTTCCTGTGTTGTGCTGGGCACATACAGTGCATTGTGAGACAAACTTTTTAAAAAAGATACTTATGCCCAGACAGTAAAAATGTTTGGTGGCTATGGCCATCATACCACCCGTTGAGACATGGGTGACCCCATGTAACACAAGAGCCAATAATCTGTGCAAAAGTCTGGGAAGGCATAAGGCATCATTGACACAGAGGAGGCCGCTATCATTAACTGTTGCATGTGCCCTTCCCCACTGAGCCTTTTCAGCTGCTGGTGCATTGTTCTGGAATTCCACTAAGAGATCAGTAGTGATCGCTGCAGAGGATGGAATGATGAGAGGGGAGGGGGCTGATGGCAGAGGGGGATCAGTGGCAGGGAGTGAAGGGGAGGCGGCAGCTGTGGTGGGCAGAAGGGATGGGATGGGATGGCTCAGAAGTTGGGAGAGGGCGAAGCGCCGCCAATTTCGCCTCAGCATCTGCAAGATTGTAGGAAACAATAAAACGGGAAACCGAGAGCCCAATATAGTGTAGTATGTCAGAATGGTATGATATAATGATAAAGTGAGAAAAATTATACTTACAAACATGGGTTACCGTCCAGGCAACCACTATAAAGGCAGGTGAGGAGATTAGGCCTGTCCTCACTCAGGGCTAAGAAGTCGCTCTCTGTAGGATAGAGAAATGGAGGTAGCACTCCCATCCACCAGGAGTGGACGCAATGTACAACACACGAATCTGCAAGATTGTTGCCACGGGTGACGTCAGAGTCATCACGCATGTGTGCCATGCATTTTACCACAGCTACCTGCGAGGGCAGCAGTTCACTATCAAGGAGCTGTTGCAATAAGTCTTTATGGCGGACTGGTTTCCCAGCCGCAGTTAACATGCCACGGTTCCGCCACTGTGCAGCGTAGGTATGACAAGCAGAGAACGCATACTGGCTGTCAGTGTAAACAGTGAGAACTTCACCCTCGTGCAACGCACAGGCTCGAGTGAGTGCATGAATCTCTGCAGCTTGTGCGGAGTAGGAGATTGGTAAAGGACCAGACTCCAAAACAGCATCCAGGGTAACAACAGCATATCCCACTCTGTTCACTCCTAAGGCATCTTTGGAGGCAGAGCCATCGACAAAGACGAGCGTACTTCCGGGTATTGGTTCGGACTTCAGGTCTTCTCTGGGCAGAAAGACCTTTTGTGACTCTGTGACACAATCATGCTGGGGCTCAACACCCTCTGCAGCGGGGGTCGGGAGTAAAGTTGCTGGGTTGAGTGTGGTACAGCGTTTCACTGTAAGGTGAGGCTGACCCAGCAAAGTGGCAGTGCAATACAAGTGACGGGCAGGAGTAAGTAACGTCATTTTATCCTGCAACAAAAGAGCATGCACTGCGTGGGGAACAAGAACCTCTAGTGGATGATAGAGGACCAGGGTGGCCGTTATGTCAACAGCCATCGCAGCAGCAATAACAGCTTGTACACAAGACGGCAAGGCACATGCAACCTGATCCAAAGGCTTAGAATAAAAACCTAGCGCCCTCTGTCTCCCCAAGTTTGTGTCATCACAGCTGTCATGCATTTATCTTTGCAATCAACATACAGTTTAAAAACCTTCGTGTAATCAGGGAAGGCTAAAACCAGGGGATCTTGCAGCGCAGACTTACACCTCTCAAATGCCATAGTCAAGTCATCTGTCCAGGTGACTTTGTCAGTCATTGCCATTGGGTCAGTGTGGATGGCATTGAACAAAGGCTTAACCAGTGCTGAGCAATGGATAATCCAGGCCCTGCAGTAGTTAAGGGTCCCAAGGAACGTCATCATGTCTTTCTTTGTCACAGGTTTTGGTATATCTTGGATAGCTCGTATCCGCGTATCCTCAATAGTACGTCCTGCACCTGAAAAGAGTTGTCCTAAACAGTGGGCTGACAGAACTGTTTTTTGTAAGGCCGGTACGCACCTTTAGCAACTACAATGACCTCCTCTGAATTTTGTATCAGGCCCACGTCAGTGTCAGATTGTGCCCACAGCTTGTCTGGGACACCGGACAACTCATGTCAGGACGCATCTGCAAAGTCAACATTGTCAGCTTCTTCAGGTCGTTTAGTCAGGTGTATCAGCATTCCCGTGGTCTGAAGGTGGCGTGGGCAGTAAATGCCCTCACCACTTCCTTCTTTCCACTTGTTCAATAGAATCCCGGCCGTGTCCCAACGTCCCCACTGCGGTTTGTACAGTGAAGCATGAGGGGCGGAGTTCGGGACAGCAAACAGCTCATCCTGCAGGATGCCGTCTGTCTCAACACTGTCCCAGCCTGGGATTGAAACCTCATACAGAACATAACCTTCTGCATTTTCCCATAGTCCGGTAATCTCTACACAGACTTTTCTCCTCATCGGGTACTTTTGCTCATAGTCCAAATCCCTGCATCCATTTGCTATGTAATGTGTGGTGACGTGTGCCACACATACTACCTCCTCAAATGTATCAGCCGGACCGGCATCCTGCTGCATCCAGTTCAGGAGTGAATTTGGCAGAATAATACCGTACCAATGCACGTCAGGTGCTTCTGCCATAGGAGCACGATGGATCTGCAGTGACTCTGGACCGGGAGAAATAGTCAACTTCAAATCACCAATCAAGTCTCTGCCACACAGATTAATTGGGCACCTTGCAGAGATTATGAAACTGCAAAACACAGCTCTGCCTGACTTTTCATCTAAAACCTGCAACGGTTTAGTGGTTGGGGACACTTCAAACCCACCACCGGCATTGCGTGTAACAACTGTACCCAACTTTTCCCATGGGATATTTAAACCAGTCCCAAGGACAGACCTACATGCACCAGTGTCAACCAAAAACTTGATTCTAACACTCGATACAGACAAAAGGATTTCAGGCTTTTTTGTGTCAGCATAATCAATCTCAATCACAATAGTGTCACGGCTCAACTCTTCCCTGCCTAGTCATGCAGACTGGGTTTGTTGCTTGGTTTGATTGGCCGTATTCTCTGGGCAGTCTCGTGCAATGTGATCCCGCTTTCCACAAATGAAACATTCCCCTCTTTCTCGTTTTTCAGCATAGTCACGCACAAATCTACGTGGACGGGGACGTGAGACATCTCCGCTGTATGCACCCTCCTCACCCGCGCCTTGGTCGCAGGTGGACAAGGAATAGGAGGCTGCCGCAGCAGGATGTCTCTTCTGTCCCCGCTTCTTTTTTTTTTTTTATCAGAATTTTCTCCGCATGCCTGGCATACTCCAAAAACTCCGTCACACTGCACGTACGCCATGTAATCAAATGTTTATGGATTGTCCACTGTAATTCTTCCTTTAAAGCCCTATCAATCTGTGCTTTGAGCTGTTGTTCCCATGGTGTAGTGCCATCAAGCACTGCAGGTTTCTGCAACCCACTGTATTTTTCAAAAGCATCCATGACCCGTGCTACCAGATCATCCACGCTTTCGTTTGCTTTCTGGGAAATCGTAGAAAGCTTGGTAAAATCTGGGGTGATCTTATAAAATGTTATCATTTGTTGGATCAATGCATCCCACCTGGTGGTTAAGGTTGTGCTATCCCAATCCAACTCCACTGGCGGGTCAGTCGCAAGTCGTCCAGGCCTCCATGCACTCCAATTACCCTCGACATTCACCCATCCAGTTCCACAGACTCTTCTCACAACTCTCTCACATTCAGTGGCAGTCAGCTTAAAACTCCGTCTCAACTTGTTTAACGCATTCAACCACATCCTGTCTCGGGCTTGGTATAGTCTTAATTGCATTCAACATGTTGTCCTCTGTCCAGGGTCTGTAAACATGTATGGTTTGCCCTGCTCCGTTTGGGAGCTCTATCATAGGCATTTGCATTGCGGGTTCAGGGTTGCACTTTTCAGTAGGCATTGAAATGGCCACCGCCGGCTGTCGCAATGTGGTTGAAGATGGATATGGTAACATGGCGGAACCCGGGAGCTGTGACATGGCTGCCATCGGGTGCATAAAGATGGCGCCTGGATTATAGGAAGGAAGTTGAGGGTGTGGAAGCGGTGGGTAAATGTTGGTATATTTCGGCGGGGTCTGAGATGGCTGTTCTTCACTATTTGCACTTACTCTCAGATCTCCCGTTGTCACAGCTAACTGATCAACCTCCTGTTTGATGCCCGAGGCTGAGGGTGCTCTGCCTCGGGTTCCTGAGGTTCTTCGCCCCCGTAACTGTCTATCAGACGTTGTCACCTCAGTTTGTCTATTAACAGGTTTGGACTTAGTGGGCTCACTGATGTTTCCTGTACTTGAGGAGCGGGCTGGATGTCCTGACTTATGGTCTGGACCCCGCTAAGGGGATTGGGATCTCTGCCTCAGCCTTTGTGCTTCTCCAGCCTCAGCTCCAGGCACATCTCCACTTTCACTTTCACTCTCGCTCTCAACATCCTGCGCAGTCACACTGTGACCATATTCACCCTCAAAATCACTCGCTTTCTTCCCAAAATAAAAGGAGCACAGTTCCCTCTTACGCTTGTCAGTTTCATCTCGCCATTCTCTCGCCAATTGCAAACCATATTTATTCTGCAAAATCAATTTCCCTTTACTTCTCTCCTCTATAGCCTTTATCAATGCCGTGCATTGTTTCGGGTGTAAGTGGCCCGGGAATTTGAACATCTCATGCCAGACCTCGCATTTCTCCGTCAAGCGGGGGTCTTTACGGTGCATGAGAAGTTCATCATCCGTTGCACGGAGAAGTTGAGCTTTAGTTGCATTCTGCCCCATCCTGCCTGACAACTCTACTTCGGGGTACCTGTGACCTGTCTCCTATGATATGACTGCTCAACCGCCGCTGCCCCCCAGTGGACCGATACTGTGCTGGGGCCGACTTGCTGAATAGTACGCTTCACTGAATGCCGCTGTAACTCGGGCACGCTTTGCGAGAATTACTACCCAGCCTAGCAAATCAGTGATGATAACCATGGCTATTATCCGGCTTGCACTTGAGCCCTGAATTCAACCCGGCTGTTGTAGCCCTGGATTCAATCCGGCTTGCACTTGAGCCCTGGATTACTTTTGCCCTGTGGCTATTGCGTGGTATCCGCTGTTTCTCCTCATCCGGGTCAATGAGGATCTATTCCACCTCGCAGATACCACGACTGACAATTTGTAAAATTGCCAGCTTTTTTACAGATCACAGGTATACCCTGGCTAACTCAATTGTCATACAGTACTCGAATAAAATCAAATATCTACTTACTTTTTTTGATGCAACTTGATAGCTCTCAGCATTGACAATCAATTTAATCCGCTCAATCCGTGGCCGGCCACACATTCACACACAAACACACCAAAAAAGGTAAAGCCTGCTGCTCTTCAAAGCATCTCCTGAAATCCTGGTTCTTGGATTCGAGCTCCGTCCCATCTGGGTATACCACTCCGAGAATTTGCCCCTTTTTACAGGGAATTTTCACCCTGGAGGACTTATTTTGTTGGGATGACTGGGATCATCACCCCCATATTTCAGAGATGTACCCCAGGCAAAACAGAATCGATCCCGCTTCGAAAGACCAAAATGTGGAAGTCACTTACTTACCAATACACTAAGATTTCAAAAATAAGTCAGGAGATGCAAAGAAAAAACAACTTATGGCTTTATTCAAAAATAGCACATGTATACATGAGGGAAACCCAGATAAGCCTAGCAAAAGGGTCAAGGCAGTTTAAGGTTTCTGCTTCAACTTCCGCTGTGCACCAGTTCTTATACCCCAAATTACGTGGTCATGATGTAATTTACTTGTCCAATAATAATATATGTCTCTGAGGGTCTTCTTCTTTCACTCCAAGAGGGTGGAGAATTCTCACAGCCTTGCACCTGGTCTTGACTACAGCACACAATCTCTCCGGCATCCTGCTCCCATAGTTACTTTCAAGGCCTTCACTTGCGTGACTCGAATCATCCCCCGATGGGAGGTTGCAGTATCAGGCACGCCATATCTGTTTAGAAATTCCTGAGAAGACAAAAACTCACACAGTACCAGGTCTTAGCTAAAGCATGTCTACAGAGAAAGAATCTGAGACTAACTTTAAAGGGTAACTCTATTCATCTGAATCATCTGTGTTACATTAGCCTTATTAAACATTGGTGTCACCTTATATCTATTACGGTAAGTGCATATATATGAAACTTGGATTAACATACAGCTATGACTTTAACATATTCCATAACCTGGACGATGTTTTTTACTGGCAGGGTCATTTCAGGACTGTATGATACACAGACAGATTCTAATGGACACTCTTTTAGATTTCGGATGGCTGATAAACTACAAAAAGAGCCACCTAACTCCATCTCAAGATCTAATCTATCTTGGGGCGAGATTTCAAACACGGAGGAATTCAGTGGGGTTACCAGAGGAGAAGATACCGGTGATAAAACAAAGAATTCTTCAATTACTACTGGCCTCACAGGTGCAGTCGAGATTTTGTCTAAGGGTGTTGGGGATGATGTCCTCCACAATACCACTAATCCCATGGGCCCATTGGAACTTTAAGAAGCCTCCAGAGAGGGTTTCTAGACCAGTGGGATGGAGTGAGTATGACTCAGACAATACTAGTGACACGTTGCATGAAAGAGGACCTGGGTTGGTGGCTAACGGATCACAACTTAACGAAGACGATGCCACTAAGAACAGAAAGACCAGTGATAGTGAACACAGATGCCAGTACCAGAGGCTGGGGAGCGGTCTGTGGCTCTCAAATAGCACAGGGGAAGTGGCCAGTATACATGGCCCACTGGCCAGCCAACAAATTGGAGCTGAGGGCAGCACTTTGTGCCCTATATCACTTCAGAGACATACTTCGAGGAACAAATGTGTTGCTAGAAATGGACAACAGGACAGCCGAGGCGTACGTGCGCAATCAGGGGGGCTCTCACAGCCAATCCCTTATGGAAGAAGCAGCCCTAATCTTCAAGTTAGCAATGACAGATCTGAAATCGATTTCAGCAACATACATTCCAGGGGAATTCAACGTAATTCCGGATTATCTAAGCAGAACGAGACTCTCAAACAACGAGTGGGAACTGGACAACACGGTCTTCGAAGCAATTTGCGTGCATTGGCAGAGACCAGAATTAGACCTAATGGCATCCAGGTCGAACAGGAAATGCTAGAGGTACTTCAGCCGTTACCCAGAGGGAGAGGCGGAAGCATACGATGCACTAGTGGCCCCATGGACGTTTCAGGTGGCCTATGTGTTCCCGCCAGTCCCTCTTATCATGAGACTGCTAAGGAGGCTAGCATCGGAGCCTGTGATACTCATAGCAGTTTTGCCATGGTGGCCAAGACGACCCTGGTTCCCTATGAGTGCTCAGATGGCGATGACTCAACCATTTCAGATCCCACTCAGCAGAACACTATTATCCCAGGGTCCAGTACTGCATCCGAATCCGGCCCGCCTGAACCTCAGGGCGTGGAAATTGAAAGGCGCAAGTTAGAAGAACTGGGATGTTCAGAGTCAGTTATCACAACCCTTCTAAAATCCAGGAAATCGACAAATAATTCAACTTATCATAGAATATGGAAAGTTTATATAGACTTCGCCTCAGAACAGCAGTTTGATCTGATGCATCCACCTATTTATCAGCTTTTAGCCTTTCTTCAGTCAGGACTAGATAAGGGTCTAGCCTACCATACGATCAAAGTGCAAATATCAGCAATATCAACACTAACAGATCATCGTTGGGCTCTAGAACCTCTGATTAAACGGTTCATGGCCGCCGTAATTAAATTACGCCCTCCATCCAGATCCATCTTTCCTAAGTGGGATCTTCCACTAGTGCTCGATTACTTGACGAGATCACCGTTTAAACATCTACAAGATTGTTCATTATGGCATAAGACTCTAAAATCAGTCTTTCTAGTGGCCATCACCTCGGCCAGATGATCTTCAGAGTTACAGGCCCTCAGCCATCTGGAACCATACTAAACCTTTTATCAGGATAGAGTACAGATCCGTTTGGTCCAAGGTTTTCTACCAGATCCGTTCGGTCCAAGGTGACATCTACTCTTCACATTAATCAGGAATGGTCCTTACCTACCTTCAACCAGGATCATAGCCCAGTCTCAGACTCCCTGGATGTAGCCAGGGCATTGAAATCCTATCTGGACGCTACCAAGGACTTCAGAAAGTCAGATAGACTATTTGTGGTTCCAGCCGGTTACCGTGAGGGTGAGGCAGCTTCAGCCAGAACCATAGCCTCATGGTTGGTACGTACAATACAGGGAGCATATAGGGCGGCAGGCACTTCTCCGCCCACTGACATACGGGCTCATTCAACCAGGGGTTTGGCAGCCTCTTGGGCAGCCAGTGCTAATGTTTCAGTCTCCAAGATATGCCAGGCAGCAAATTGGAGTAGTATTAATACGTTTGTAAGACATTATCAAGTTGATACTGCTAGAAATACCGCAGTGGACTTTGGAAGAGCTGTTTTATCTTCCTGTCCTCCTTCTGTTTCTTCTGTTTTTTGAAATTGCAATCCTAGCAGCTGTTGTGTTAATAAATTTGACTACTTTTACCTGCTCCATTTGCCCTCCTGTATTGGTTTTTTTCTAGTTACGTCCCGTTGTGCTGACATGGAGGCATTGGGAAAACGGAAAATTGAATACTTACCTACCGGTAATTTTCCTTTCCCGATGCATCCATGTCAGCACAAGGGACCCACTCATAATTCGGTGAGGTACTAGTTACAAGACGAATGTGGGAGGGGCTGAAAGTCTTTTATACACACATGTCCTGTGGGATATTAGGGTGTGACTAATACCCGTTGTGCTGACATGGATGCATCGGGAAAGGAAAATTACCGGTAGGTGAGTATTCGATTTTCCGTTATTTCACTACCCCCATTACACTGCCACTCATTATACTATCTCCTGATGCCCCAATTTAGTGCTTCTTGTTACAGTACTACCTATTATAGTGTGCTTAATTATACTTCCCCCACGATGGGGGAAAATGCCAAGGAACCCCTGTAGAGTACTCAAGGAACCCTGGGGTTCCAGGGAACCCTGGTTGAGAAAGCCTGTACTAGACTATGGCTTCCCAAATGCTTTGCTGGAAACCTGATCGTGTGAGTTCCTGCAAGAACCGATCTTTTTTTTTTTCAGTAGGCAGATGGCTTTTCCTATACACAAAGCACATAACACTTCTTTCAGTAAAACCCCCATTATCCGGCACCAACAGGTATTGGCTGATGCTGGATATGTGTAGCTGGTTGCCTGAGAGTTAATGTTAAAAATAGGCCTAGCTAAAAACAGCACTATACCCCATGCAGTATACTTATCATAAACTATGTATTAATGATGAAATACAGTAATTAAAAATAGATTCGGGCAAAGGACAGACAAAGGCTATCATTCATAAAGCATTTCCGCATGCGGAAATGCTTAAAACAGCTGACTTTACCGACCACTTAGCAAAGTCAGCATTCATAAAGGCTCTTTCCGCATGAAAAAATGACACTACCGAGCAGAGTGATAAATCACCGCCTTGTGCGGTGATTATCGGAACAAATGTAGCAAAATGTTAACCACTTGCCGACCGCACACTCATAACGTGCGTCGGCAAAGTGGCAGCTGCAGGACCAGCGACGCAGTACTGCGTCGCCAGCTGCAGCCTAATTAATCAGGAAGCAGCCGCTCGTACGAGCGGCTGCTTCCTGTCAAATCACGGCGGGGGGCTCCGTGAATAGCCTGCGGGCCGCCGATGGCGGCTCGCAGGCTAGATGTAAACACAAGCGGAAATAATCCGCTTTGTTTACATTTGTACGGCGCTGCTGCGCAGCAGCGCCGTAAGGCAGATCGGCGATCCCCGGCCAATCAGCGGCCGGGGATCGCCGCCATGTGACAGACCACATCCTGTCACTGGCTGCACAGGACGGATAGCGTCCTGTGCAGCCCGGAACACCAGGGGGAGGCAGCAGGTAGGAGAGGGAGGGGGAATTTCGCCGCGGAGGGGGGCTTTGAGGTGCCCCCCCCCGCCACCCACAGCAGGCAGGAGAGATCAGACCCCCCCAGCACATCATCCCCATAGGGGGGAAAAAAGGGGGGCAATCTGATCTCCCTGCCTGCACCCTGATCTGTGCTGGGGGCTGCAGAGCCCACCCAGCACAGATCAATCAAACCAGCGCTGGTCCTTAAGGGGGGGTAAAGGGTGGGTAATCAAGTGGTTAATTCATAAAGATCACCGCAAGCGGTGTGAGGTCGGGAAGTACCGCTCCCTCTGATGTGGCGATACCAATGTAAGTGAATGGAGACACACAGACCTCCCAGGCAGCTGCAGCAGAGCGGAACACGGAGAAATGTATCAACTCGGCAGCTTCCGTGTCTCCGCAAGCCTACCGCCAGCCTAGTTCGGGGAATCTCCGCACTGCTACCGCACATGGATACTTTTTTATGAATGCCCACCCAGAAGTCTAAAACACCGCCAGCGGTGTTTTCCCGCACTGATTCTCCATACCGACAGCACTTTCATGAATGATAGCCTTAGAGTTATCAGGCAAAGTGGAAGAAAATAAGCGGTACTTACCGTGGGCTTCCTCCAGCTCCAAGCTCCCAGCACATCCCTCGCCGCAGCTCTCCCTTCAGCCGTTCGCTGCAGGTCCGTCCAGAACTACTGCGCCTGCGCAATCCTGCTCCGGCCCACGTGGCGGTGATTGACAGCGCCGATCGCGCAGGCGCAGTACAGAGCGACCTGGAGGTCGCTCTGACGTCATCGCCGGGGACCGGGACGGACCTGCGGCGAACGGCTGAAGGGAGAGCTGCGGCGAGGGACGTACTGGGAGCTTGGAGCTGGAGGAAGCCCCCGGTAAGTACCGCTTATTTTCTTCCACTTTGCCTGATAACTCCTCTAAAGGGAAGGTCCGAGCACAATAAAAAGAGAAAAATCCACTTACCTGCTTCCTCCAGCCCTTACAGCCGTCCTGTGCCCTCGCCGCAGCTCCGGTTGCTACTGGTCCCCTATGGTACGGATACTGACCTCGCCAGGACAGCACCTGCTTGCGCTTCACCATGCGGCTCACTGACATCATCGGGACGGTACTGCGCAGGCTCAGAACTACTGTGCCTGCACAGTACAGTCTGGATGATGTCAGTGCGACTCTGAGAGTGGACTTCTTGTGCCGGAGTGGACCCCGGGCCACCGGCGGGGAGCGGAGCTGTGGCGAGGACACAGGACGGCTGGCAGAGGCTGGAGGAGGCCGCAAGTAAGTGTATTTTTTTTATTTTTACAGTGCTCGGTTGTGTCTTAATGTAACTGAGGTTTATTACTGTATAAGGAGATGTAAAAGTAGATTTATTCATTCTGCAAGGCCAGAATTTTTTTTTTCTGGTTGCTTGAGACATCTGGTTAACTGAGTTCTGGATAACAGGGGTTTTACTAAATATAGGTAGGAATATGGTGAAGGTGGGGTGCTTGTTATTATTAAAAGGACCACGCCAGCGAAAAATGTAAGTAGTTAACATCTGACAGAACCAACAGGTTTTGGACTACTCCATCTAGTTATGCAGGATTCTCAGGTTTTTCTTTGTTTCTAAAAGCATTTCTTGAATGCAAGTTACAAAGCCCAACTGCCAAAATACTGTGAGTAGGGAAGCTGGCTGGTATCTCACTATTTTGGCAGTTGAACTGCAGTTCAGGAACTGCTTTTAAAAACAAAGAAAGGCTATGCAAATTCCCCATTAGGAGATGGACTAGCCCAAAACCTGTCAAATTTTAACTGCTTACTTTTTTCACTGGAGTATTCCTTTAAAAGGGGAACTTCAGCCTAACCAAACATACTGTCATCAAGTTACATTAGTTATGTTAATTAGAATAGATAGGTAATATAATCTCTTACCCACCCTGTTTTAAAAGAACAGGCAAATGTTTGTGATTCATGGGGGCAGCCATCTTTTTGGTTGAAAGGAGGTGACAAGGAGCAGGAGACACAGTTCCAACTATCTTGTGTCCTGATTACCCCTCCCAGCTGCACATGCTAGGCTTCAAATGTCAAATTCAAAATGTAAAAAAAAAAAGAAAAAAAAAATTGCACCAAAACAGCAGAACGAGAACAAAAAAAAAAAAAAAAAAAAAAAAAAAATCAGAAATCCCATCATGCTTTGCACAGCATCAGGGGAAAAAAGCCCGGGCAGTTTTCTTCCTTGCAGCTAAAAATCAGGCTTGTATAAGAGAAACAAAGTTCTGATGCTGTGAAACTGTTGAAGAAACACAAAGCCTTTTCAGTGCTGCTCGATTTTTTAGTCCGGAGGTTCACTTTAACCCTCCTGGCGGTCTATTAAAAACCGCCAGGGGGCAGCGCAGCCGTTATTTTGTGATTTTTTTTTTAAAATCATGTAGCGAGCCTAGGGCGAGCCTGAGCTAAAGTCCTGTTCCTGGACTTTAGCTCAGCGTTCAACACGATCTGCCCAGACATCTTGCTCGCCAATCTGTTGCAGCTCGGAGTTGACCCCACTCTTCGTGCATGTATAAACAGCTTTCTGACTAACAGAACGCAACAGGTGAAGCTCGGCAACCACCTCTCCAGCGTTTGAACCACCAACGCGGGGGCTCCACAAGGCTGCATTCTGTCACCTCTACTGTTCTCCCTCTATACCAATAACTGCATCTCATTCGCTGACTCTGTGAAAGTCATCAAATTTGCAGACGACACCACCATCATCGGCCTTATTGGTAGCAACGGGGAGCAGGAGTACCGCAGCGAAGTCGAGAGAATATGCAACTGGTGCAAGGACAACAACCTAGTCCTCAACGCAGCAAAGACTGTTGAACTAGTGGTAGATTTCAGGAGGAACCCTACCCCCCTCCCACCTGCCCTCATCGGGGGTACAGAAGTTTCTAAGGTGACATCTGTTCAGTTCCTCAGCACAACTCTCACTAACAAGCTGAAGTGGGAACAAAACACCAACAAAATCCAGAAGAAATCTCAGCAGAGGCTGTTCTTCCTGCGCCAACTGAAGAGATTTGGCATGCCCAGGGAGCTGCTGACCAGCTTCTATACTTCCACCATAGAATCCATCCTCTGCTCCTCTGTCATTGTCTGGTATGCTGGCGCAACGGCCAGCAACAAACACAAACTTCAGAGGGTCATAACGGACGCGGAGAAGATCATCGGATCTCCTCTTCCACCTCTCGACCTCCTCCACTCTGTTAGGGTAAGGAAGAGAGC
The DNA here is from genome assembly GCF_040937935.1 of Hyperolius riggenbachi. Taxonomy (NCBI): domain Eukaryota; kingdom Metazoa; phylum Chordata; class Amphibia; order Anura; family Hyperoliidae; genus Hyperolius; species Hyperolius riggenbachi. Next base: position 297,144,972 of record NC_090647.1, read on the forward strand.
CACCATGATCTCCCGTGACCCCTCTCACCCAGGCAGCCACTACTTCAAGCTCCTCCCGTTGGGCCGTTGCTACAGGACCATACCATCCAGAACCACTAGGCAGAAGAACACCTTCTTCCCCCAAGCTGTCCGGTTACTGAACTCCAACCTCCCCCTGACGGGCTCGCATATCATCGCGCTCTAGCTGGGTCGATCAACCGGTCCCCACTGCTGCCTGCCTGGCCTATCCAGATAGACTTGGGGCTACTATCTGCATCCTTATTATTATATTTATTATTATTACCCCCACCATTATTATTATTACTATTATTATGGTGACTTTTACTGGGCTGTAGTTGCACAGCAGTGAAATGGACGATATGAACTGATTACTGCATCTTAAATTGTACTTGCTGTGCTTCTGTCTTATACTCTGTCTATGCCATGTGAACCACAACTAATTCCGATTACAGCTCCTGCTGTACTTGGCGAAATAAAGTGATTCTGATTCTGTTCACTTCAGTGCACCCACCTACCTACGTGAACGCACGCAGTGTCACTGTGACTTTCCGGTACCTGTGTGTGTGTGTGACAGGTGCACATTTGTAATACCAGTCATTGCATAATTGTTCACAGTAGCTGTGTGACTGCACGCTGTGTAATATACCACTCTGTGCATACCTGTTAACTGCACCTGTGTGACAGCTGCACATTGTATTGTAATACCAGTCACTGCATACCTTTCACTGCACCTGTGTGACTGCACATTGTATTAGTCAAGTCAGTGCATACCTTTCACTTCATCCTCCTCGATATGGACAAAACAGGTAGATGCAGAGGCAGGAGCAGACCCAGAGGCGAGCCACCCAGCAGGTCTGTTCGAGGTCGTGCTGACGTGATTTCGTGCGGCCCTGGCCCAAACTACAGTGCTCAGAAGAAGGCTTGTCCCATCAACTCCCAAGATTGTCAGGACGTGGTTGACTATTTAACACAGAACACCTCATCTTCCGCAACCACCAGCACTACTACTAGCACCACATCTGCTGCATTTGACACTTCGCAGGAGTTATTTGGTGGGGAAATCACTGATGCACAGCCATTCTTGTTACAACAAGATGAAGGCGCTAAGCAAGTTACACCACCTCATATGTCTGAGTTAGGCGACACTATGGACATAACGTGTGAGGAGGAGTAGGATGATGAAGTACCTGCTGTTGGTGCAGTTTACGAAGTGTCTGAGGCAAGCAAAGCTGGGGAGGATGATTATGATGATACGGATGCCACGTGGGTTCCCAATAGAGGAGATGAACAGGGGGACAGTTCACAGAGTCAGAGAGGAGTAGGAGGAGACGAGTTGATGAAAGAAGCAGGGGTAGCTCGTCGTCAGAAACAGCTGGTGGCAGTGTCCGGCGCCATGTATCGCCACCTATGGACAGCCAGCCAACATGGTGAATCAGAGCAATGCCATCTGTTCTCTCTGCCTCCAAAAACTGAGCCGTGGAAAGGCCAACACCCACGTAGGGACAACTGCCTTATGAAGGCACATGCTGAAAAGGCACAAACTGCAATGGGAAGAGCACCTGAGCAAAAGCAGCGCACAAAAGCAAAGCCACCCTCCTTCTCCTCTTCCTCCTTCAGATGCAACATCTTAAGCCGCTTTATCCCTTGCACCTTCACAGCCACCCTCCTCCACTCCGCCTCTCACCTTAAGCGGTTTCTGCTCCTCTGCCCACAGCAGCCAGGTGTCCGTGAAGGAAATCTTTAAGCGGAAGAAGCCAATTTCTGCCAGTCACCCCTTGCCCGGTGTCTGACAGCTGGCTTGGCGGAACTGTTAGTTCGCCAGCTGTTACCATACCAGCTGGTGGACTCTGAGGCCTTCCGTAAATTTGTGGCCATTGGGACACTGCAGTGGAAAATACCAGGCCACAGTTATTTCTCTAAAAAGGCGATACCCAAACTGTACCATGAAGTTGAGAGGCAAGTGGTGTCATCTCTGGCACACAGCGTTGGATCAAGGGTCCATCGGATGCCTGGTCTGCCAAGCATGGTCAGGGCTGGTACATTACCTCCTCAGCCCATTGGGCCTAGTGACCGCTGACAAGCAGGGAGTACATGGCTGTGCAGCTGACCTACTTGTGACACCTCCACGGCTTGCAGGCAGGCCTGCTGCCACCTCCTCTCCTCCTGCTACATCCTCTTCACTGTCATCCTCCTCCTCGGCTGAATGGCAGTTCAACTCTACTGGTGCTGTGATCTCCTCTCCAGCTACACATCCCCAGCTCCCCAGGGCCTATGCTGCATGCTAGGTACGATGGTGTCACACCATCTTAGACATGTCTTGCCTCAAAGCAGAGAGTCACACTGAAGCAGCTCTCCTGGCTGCTCTGAACAAACAGGTGGATCAGTGGCTGACCCCGCAACAACTGGAGATCGGCAACGTGGTGTGTGACAACGGCAGCAATCTCATTTCGGCTTTGAATTTGCGAAAGTTGACACATGTAATCTGCATGGCACATGTGCGCAATCTCGTATTACAGAGATTTGTGTCTAAGTACCTAGGCTTACAGGACGACCTAGACAAGACAAGAAAAATAAGACAAATAACATTTATATCGCACTTTTCTCCTGGTGGACTCAAAGCGCCAGAGCTGCAGCCACTAGGACGCGCTCTATAGGCAGTAGCAATGTTAGGGAGACTTTCCTAAGGTCTCCTACTGAATAGGTGCTGGCTTACTGAACAGGCAGAGCTGAGATTCCAACCCTGGTCTCCTGTGTCAGAGGCAGGGTCCTTAACCATTACACCATCCAGCCACTACTAAGCCACGATCTAAAGCAGTCCAGGAAGGTGTGTGGGCATTTCAGGCGGTCTTACACGGCCATGGCACGCTTTGCCAATATTCAGCGGAGAAACAACTTGCCGGTGAGACGCTTGATTTGCGATAGCCCGACTCGCTGGAATTCGACCCTGCTGATGTTCGACCACCTGCTACAACAGGAGAAAGCCGTCAAACAGTATCTCTACAACTACAGTCAAATGACACAGTCTGGGGAGAAGGGGATGTTCTGGCCGAAGTACTGGACACTGATGCGAAATGCCTGCAGGCTCATGCGGCCGTTTGAGGAGGTGACAAAGCTGGTGAGTCGCAGTGAAGGCGCCATCAGCGACTTGATCCCATATGCTTTCTTCCTGGAGCGGCACGTAGAGTACGTAGAGTGGTGGATCAAGCTGTGGAGGAGCGTGAAGAGGAACAGGAATGGGAGGAAGAGTTGTGGGATCAATTCTCAGCAGAAGTAGATGAATTCTCAACACCTGCGGCAGCACAGAGGGAGGAGGAGGAGGAAGAGTTGTTTGGGGAAGAGGACTCAGATGATGAGGAAGGTGTTGTTTTGGAGGAAGAGGATGAAGCGGAAGAACAACCGCAGCAGGTGTTGCAGGGGGCTTGTGCTGCTCAACTTTACCTTGGTATTGTTCGTGGCTGGTGGGAGGAGGAGAACTTAGCTGACATCACTGAGGAAGAGCAAGAGGAGATGCATAGTACGTCTGAATCCAACTTTGTGCAGATGGCGTCTTTCATGCTGTCCAGCCTGTTGAGGGACCCCCGTATAAAAAACTCAAGGGGACTGAGCTGTACTGGGTGGCCATGCTTTTAGACCCTCGGTATAGACACAAAGTGGCGGAGATGTTTCCAAATCACCAAAAGGCAGAAAGGATGCAGCACTTGCAGAACAAGCTGGCAACTATGCTTTACAATGCGTTTAAGGGTGACGTCACAGCACAACGCAATAAAGGTACCACTGCCAGTAATCCTTCTCCCATGTCCACGCAGGCATGGACAGGATGCTCCAGTGATCTCATGGTGATGTCGGACATGCGGACATTCTTTAGTCTAACGCCTCGCCTTAGCGCTTCCGGATCCACCCTCCACCAACGCCTCGACTGGCAGGTAGCCAACTACCTGACCTTAAGTGTGGATGTAGACACTGTAAGCAGCGATGAACCTTTGAACTACTGGGTGCGCAGGCTTGACCTGTGGCCAGAGCTGTCACAATTTGCCATACAACTTCTGTCTTGCCCTGCATCAAGCGACCTGTCAGAAAGGACTTTCAGCTGGAGGCATTGTCACTGAGAAGAGAAGTCGCCTAAGTCAAAAAAGTGTTCAGTACTTCACCTTTATCAAAATGAATGAGGCATGGATCCCAGAGGGCTAATGCCCACCTGAACACTAAGTCAGTCCCCGCACACAGCATCTCTGCCTGCACGTCGTGTGACTGCCTGCCCCAAGACTAAGTCGCTCCCGACACAGCATCTCTGCCTGCAGGCCGCTTGACTGCCTTCTCTGCCCCCACCAACAGAGTCCAGGACTCCAGGCGGATTCCTGATTTTTTTAAGGCCGCTGCTAGCAGCGGCCACTATAATAAGTTTTCTGGTGCGTGTACATGCCTGCCTATTTTTTCTGGCTGCACTGCGGCTGCAACAACAAAACAAAAGGCATGTACATGTGCCAATTCCCCTTCATGATCATTACTTTGCCGCGGTGAAGGGGCTTGCCTTATGTGTATCACAATGAAGCAATGACCGACGACTATATGAGTGTCTCGGGGGATAATAAGTTTGTTGCTTCATTGTGGACAGACCAAATTCAAACAGCTGGACAGTCACTGTTGTTCTGTCATTGAGCTACCTAAGCCTGGCGACCATATGGGCTTGAAAACCGCTATCACCTGCACTCTCGTCATGGTGCGCACCAGTCCAGCACGGCCGTCACAACACAAACAGCTGTTTGCGGTGCGTTACTCAGTGAGTTTGGTGTGTCAGTGTGAAGCAGTACTCTAATTACACTCCCTGATTGATGTATACACATGCAAGATGTTTTAAAGCACTTTAGGCCTCCAATTTAGCATGCAATGTGATTTCTGCCCTTAAAACGCTGCTTTGCGTCAAATCCAGATTTTTCCCCGGGACTTTTGGCGTCCATCCCACTCATCCATGCAAAAACTCAGATGTTAGACCCCTTGAAACATCTTTCCCATCACTTTTGTGGCCAGCATAAATGTTTCTAGTTTTCAAAGTTCGCCTCCCCATTGAAGTCTATTGCGGTTCGCAAAAGTTCTCGAACGCGGTTCGCGAACCGAAAATCGGAGGTTCGGGCCATCTCTGTGTATTTGTACTTGTATTGCTGGATGCCATGATTGCTCAGTGTCTTGAACTTATCATGTTCCTTAATATTTGCCTTGTACTATGTACAGCGCTGGAGAAGATAATGGTGTTTTATAAATAGAAAATAATATTTGGATGTATATTTATGGAAGAAATTATTCTAGAAACCTACTGTATCTTTGTGTGGCAACAGTTAGGCCTCTTTTCCACGGACTGTTGATTGGCAGTGAAAGGCCTCTCAAACTCTCACAACTGCTCACTGCTGCCTGGTAACTGCCTGCTGAGCACACAGTTCAACAGTCTGTGGAAAAGAGGCCTTATGCTACATACACACTTGAGATAAAAGTCTTTGGAAAAGGCAGGATCACACACCAATTTTACCCCCTTCCATGTAGTATGAGAGCCATACTCTACACAGTCTATTCTATTGAGTTGAACTCCTCATCAGATAAAAAAACTTTGCAAGATGCTGCACACAAAGATGCTGTACACATTCAAAAGATCAGTATCTTCAAAAGATCTGCTCCTGAAAAATGCATTCATAGTCTATATCTGCAGATCCTCATACACCCCTTGTTTAACAGACATTCATCTGCATATCTGACAATCATCTGCAGATCTGAAGATCCATCCTGGGTGATCTGATCTGCAGATGAATGTCTGTTAAACAAGGTGTGTATGAGGATACTCACTCTCACTACCTAAAGGGGGTGCCTGTCACTCACTACCTAAAGGGGGTCTACATATACTGGGGACACGGGCTGTTTGTCATTATGTGCATTTACTGGTGAAAAGCTGTCTCTTATTATGTGAATTTACCGGTGAAAAGCGGTCTCTTATGTGCATTTACTGGTGAAAAGCGGTCTCTTATTATGTGCATTTACTGGTGAAAAGCGGTCTCTTATTATGTGCATTTACTGGTGAAAAGCGGTCTTTTATTATGTGCATTTACTGGTAAAAAGCGGCCTCTTATTATGTGCATTTACTGGTGAAAAGCTGTCTCTTATCATGTGCATTTACTGGGGAAAAGCTGTCTGTCATTACGTGCATTTACTGGTGAAACGCTGTCTCTTATGTGCATTTAGTGGGGAAATTTTGTCAGTAAAAATAATCTTTTGTTAGTACATTTTTAGGTATTTGTCAGTAAAAAATAACGTGAAAGGTTGGCAACACTGGCAGGCTGCGCGGTGCAACGGTAAAAATACAGACAGCCCACCTCACGCTTGGGCTTGGCGGGTGACAGCCAATGACAACGAGCGAGAGTAGGGTGGCCGCAGGCAGCCATAAATACGCAGTGTGTTACTGCGTCGCACTCGCAGAGCCTCTCAGCCTGAGTCAGTCCAGAGACTAGCAGACTCACAGGCAGCCAAAGCCAGCCAGGAGCAAGCCCATGGAAGAGGGGTAGGAATGGGTTATCACATGCATGCGTAAAGAGGTGGAAGGTGTGGGTGTGATTAGGCAGGACATGGGTGTGGTTATGTGGTTGGGCGTGGTTAATTTAACCACTCCCATAGGCGCCAGAGAAAATCTTGCACCCAGGTGCCAAGCACCCCAGGCTCACCCCTGCTAACACTGCTACTGCCTATAGAGCGCGTCCTAATGGCTGCAGCTCTGGCGCTTTGAGTCCGCCAGGAGAAAAGCGCAATATAAATGTTCTGTGTTTTGTTTGTCTGGGTTTGTACACAGTCTATTCTATTGAGTTTAACTCCCCATCAGATAAAAATCTTTGCAGGATGCTCTACACAAAGATGCTGTACACATTCAACAGATCAGTATCTGCAAAAGAATTGTTTCTGCAAAAGATCCATTCCTGCAAGATGCATTCAGGCCCAGTGCACACCAAAAACCGCAAGCAGATCCGCAAAACGCTAACGGTTTTAGCTGCGTTTTTCTTCTTATTTTGAAGCGTTTTGCGGTTTTTGGTACAGCAGATTACAGATATTGTTACAGTAAAGCTGTTACTGAACAGCTTCTGTAACAAAAACGCCTGGCAAACCGCTCTGATGTAGCATTTTTCAGAGCGGTTTGCGTTTTTCCTATACTTTACAATGAGGCAGAAACGCCTCCGCAATCTAAAATCTGCAGCAGCCCGGGAGTATGAGTTTCTGCAAAACGCCTCCCGCTCTGGTGTGCACCACCCCATTGAAATACATTACCCTAGCGTTTCCACATCTGCAATCGGATCTGAAAACGCTGCCGAACCGCTCTGGTGTGCACTGTGCACTAGGCCTCATAGTCTATGATATCTGCAGATCCTCATACACACCTTGTTTAACAGACATTCATCTGCAGATCAGATCCACCAGGATGGATCCTCAGATCTGCAGATTGTCAGATATGCAGATGAATGTCTGTTAAACAAGGTGTGTATGAGGATCTGCAAATATCATAGACTATGAATGCAATTTGCAGGAACAGATCTTTTGCAGGAACAGATCTTTTGCAGATACTGATCTTTTGTGTCTGTACAGCATGTTTGTGTGCAGCATCTTGCAAAGATTTTTTCTGATGGGGAGTTCAGCTCCATAGAATAGACTGTGTAGAAATGCTCTCATACTACATGAAGGGTGGTAAGATTGGTCTGTGATCTTTCATTTTCCAAAGACTATAGTCTGATGTGTGTATGCACCTGTATTCTAGACTTAAAAAAAATGCCAATTAAATTCTGGCAACATCATAACAGCATTAAAAAAAATCGCTCTGTTCAAACCTCTATATACGGTTTTGAACCAACGATAAGGGGGCTTAGATGTTTTCCTTGCACTGAAATACATCCATGACAATATTTACTAGATAAGGGCTATAATTACTAGATAGTAAGGGCGCATGTGTGACGTCAGACGTCACATACTTGCCCATGTTACTAGACAACTATGTGGCGCAAGTGTATGGAGAATGGAGGAAGCCCGGAGACAGCAGAGGACAAGTGGCAGTTGCGGACAGGTAATGCATAGCTTGCACTGGGCATCGGGGGCCTCACATTAAACATTAGGGGATAGCGTCGGGTCAGCGAGGCGGCCGGAGGCAGTGTCACAAGGCAGATTCCTGATCAATATCAGCATGAAATTAATCGGGAATTGGCCTGCGATAAATGGGCAGCCAACAGATCTCTCTCTTATCAGATTCAATTGGAGACAGATTTGTCTTGTGGTCGAATGTGCCCATCAATGCTAGATGTATGGCTACCTTAAAGTGGATCCGAGATGAAAAGCTAAATATAACAAGTAACTTGTCTATATATCTTATCTAAAGTTTAGATAGTTTACACAGCAAATCTAACTGCAAACCGCTTCAACAGTAGATTCATTTTTTTTTCCTGATATACAATGGGAGCAGACATGTTTTCTGCTGGTCACTATTACACATTTACACATACAGGCAAGCTTATCTGAATCTAGGCGTGCTAATCTGCATATTCAGCCCTCAGCCTGTGAACTCCACTCCAATCTCTTCCATTACACAGGCAACTGATCTGTATCTGCACTGCAGCCCTCAGCTTGTGAAAACTATAGATAACACTTTTTCACCTGCCCAGACTGAAATCCCACAATCCCTTGCCAGCGCCAAGGCACTCTGGAGAAGCTGTGGGCGTGGCTTGTTTAGTTTATCGGAAATTAGGGTATTAAAATAAAACAAAAAAAGTATTTGGCTTAAGGAATGCCATATAAACTATATGTAAGGAACACAATTATGCAATGAGTAAAAATTCATCTCGGATCCACTTTAAGTCTGTACATAGGGCAAGGAGACAAAAGGATAAAGGAAGATTTTGACACCTATACAAAGGGGCCTGGGCCCACCCAATGGCCACAGAGTGATCCTCCAGCCCCCCAGTCCGGCCCTATCTGGGACATTTCTCCGACACTGTTGGCAACAGGACAGGACACTGGCTAGTACATTTGCCTACAGGATGGGATATTTTTGTAATTTACAGGAAACCTGGGACTGGGGACCATAATTCTGAGACTGTCCCAGGTAAACTGGTCACTGCAGTTATAGAGGAAAACAATGCATTTAGCTGAGATGATCTGGCATTCTATTGGCAACGAATAAGGGACACTGTACAGAAGCTAAATTCTTGTCAGAGACGGTCCCGACTGGCTGCCTCTGCCGAGAACCTTCTAGTGTGTGTACAGGACTGGAGGGTGGTTAAGATGTGGAATATCTTACTACAAGGACATAGCTATGGCAAATCCTATACTTGCATTAAAATGGGGCTTGGGTGTTTTCTTTGGATTCCTTTGTTTCCTCTTAGACTATTACGCACCTTGAAGTTGAAGTTATCTTTGATGGTCAACCACTTCTGGGTATGGTAACAACAGTCTTGAATTACCTCCATTTGAACACAACTGGTGAAGACCAAACGCTTTAGAGATGGTCATGTAAACTTTTTCAGCTTTATGGGCATTAGCGACTCTTTTTCTGAGGTCCCCAGACCCCTCCTTTGTTCCAGTCATAATACACATCAACAAAAGTATATTTGCTGGATCCTTGTTTTTCACACCTGATTGTCATCCCATTGATTAAAAACATCAGACTCTGATTTCACATTGCCTATCATTCATGAAAGTGTTGTCGGTAACAAAAGTTCGTGCGGGAAAACACCGCTGTCGGTATTTTACACTTCTGGGTGGTCATTCATAAAAATGTTGCCTGTTGCGGTACAAGTGCGGAGTTTTTCTGGAACAGGCTGTCGGTAGGCATGCGGAAACAGGAGAAACTGGCTGAGTCCCTCCGTGCGGTGTTCTCTCTGCTGCTGCTTGGGAGGTCTGTCCCATTCACTTACATGTATTCCGCATGCTTATCGCTACATCCAGGGGAGGGTAATCCCCGTCCGTATACCGCTTGCGTAACTTTTTATGAATTTACATTTCCACATAGAATCACCTCACAATGCGGTAATTTATCGCTCTGCTCGGGAAAGTCAGCTTATATCGCAAACACAGAACATTTATATCGCGCTTTTCTCCTGGCGGACTCAAAGCGCCAGAGCTGCAGCCACTAGGACGCGCTCTTTAGGCAGTAGCAGTGTTAGCAGGGGTGAGCCTGGGGTGCCTGGCACCTGGGTGCAAGATTTTCTCTGGCGCCTATGAGAGTGGTTAAATTAACCGCGCCCAACCACATAACCACACCCATGTCCTGCCTAATCTCCGTCCGCATACCGCTTGCGTAACTTTTTATGGATTTACATTTCCACATAGAATCACCTCACAATGCGGTAATTTATCGCTCTGCTCGGGAAAGTCAGCTTCTCATGCGGAAACATCCTTTATGAATACACATTGTGCTCAGTGGTCTGTAAAGTCGGCTGTTTTTAGCATTACCGCATGCGGGAACGCTTTATGAATGATAGCCATTGAGGGCTAGTTCACAGTGCTCAGTTGTGTTGCAGAATAATTCTGCATGTCAACTCACTGCCCATACAATTCTATGGGCCTGTTCACAGTAGTCTATTGTAATGAATTGCGTTTATTCTGAGTTCTTTTTTCCTTGGGCAGTTGAACTCTGTGCTCAGCAAGCAGTTACCAGGCAGCATCAAGGTGTTACCAGGCAGCAGCGAGCAGTTTCCAGGCAGCAGTGAACAGTTGTGAGAGTTTGAGAGGCATTTCACTGCCTATCAACAGTGCTTGGAAAAGAGGCCTTAGGACCTCCTTTCCACGGACTTTTGAGCTGTGTGCTCGGCAATCAGTTACCATGCAGCAGTGAGCAGTTACTAGGTAGTAGCAAGCAGTTTCCAGGCAGCAGTGAGCAGTTGTGAGAGTTTGAGAGGCATTTCACTGCCTATCAACAGTTCGTGGAAAGGAGGCCTTACTCTCTGCATGCAGGCTTTGTATTAGGGTAGGAACACACTAGGCAGAATGACATATGCGTTTTCCACTATGTGCTATGGAAAACGCATATGCGATTCTGCCTGGGGTGTTCCTTCTCTCAAAGTGTATGTCTAATCTCCATTGTAGTTCACACTCATTATAACACGCGCATTATGCAACTGACCACTATGATAATCCTAAGGATTCACTCAGGGCCCGTTCACACTTAAAACCGCAGAACGCCGGCGATTACCGCCGGCGTTCTGCGGGAGTGATTTTCCCGCGATCAGCGCGGAAAAATCACTGGACACTGCGATTTTGCGGGTTTGGAGTGATCGCGATTAGCATGCTATGCACGCTAATCACAATCGCAAATCGCGGAACGCTCGTCGCCGTCAAACCGCTGCATGCAGCGTGGTTGCGGTTATTGCTAACCGCAACCGCAGCAGTGAAAACACTGCCACTCGCTACATTGTGTAGCGGTTCTTGCAGAACCGCTAGCGGTTTGCCGTGCGATTCCCGCTGAGGTGTGAATGGGCCCTTAGGCCTCTTTTTCACAGGCAGTTGAACTGTCTGCTCGACAAGCAGTTGCCAGGCAGCAGTGAGCAGTTGTGAGAGTTTGAGAGGCATTTCACTGATTACCAACTGCCTAATGCTACATACACACTTGAAAGATAAATGAAAGATATCAGACCAATTGTACCCCCTTCCATGTAGTATGAGAGCCATACTCTACACAGTCTATTCTATTGAGCTGAACTCCCCATCAGATAAAAATCTTTGCAAGATGCTGCACACAAAGATGCCCGTACACATTCAAAAGATCAGTATCTGCAAAAGATCTGTTCCTGCCAAAGATCCATTCCTGCAAAATGCATACATTGGCTATCATTCATAAAAGCAGTGCGGTAAAAAAAATCTGTGCGGGAAAATACTGCATTCGGTAGTTTAGAATTCTGTGTGCTCATTCATAAAAATGTTTACAGTTGCGATACAAGTTCGGTATTTTCCCCTGACTAGGCTGGCGGTATGTTTGTGTATCATGAGAAGCTGCCTGAGTTGATACATTCGGCTCGATTCAGTAAACGGTGCTAACCCAGTTAGCACGCCTAAAGGCTTTGGGCATGCTAACTAGGGTGCTAAGTAATTAGCACATACAAACTACTTAGCACCATAGTTAGCACATGCAAACTACTTAGCACCATAGTTAGGACATGCAAACTACTACTCAGCACCATGCTAACTAGGGTGCTAAGCTCCATGGTTAGCTACCTCTGGTCTTGCTAATTATGATCTTGTAAAAGATAGAATATTTGGAAATTTAAATTCAATCTGAGCTCTATATATTATGTGACGATCATTATATTATTGTTAACAATACCTCTCATCTTCCACAGTGATAATTGATGCTGAAGCTACTGTTGGAAGAGTTAGATGGCGCACTGCTACACTGCATATTCTGTCATATGTTCCTTTTCTTTGTTGAATAAACACAGATTTTTTTTAAAAAAACTAGGGTGCTAAGTAGTTTACATGTGCTAACTACGGTGCTAAGTAGTTTGCATGTGCTAACTACTTAGCACGTGCAAAGCATGTTAGCACATGCAAAGTGGTTTTTCACTGGCGTGCTAACACTTAGCACCCTTTTCTGAATCAAGCCCATTTTCTCCTTCAGAGACAGCCCCAGCATCCCTTTACGCGTGCATTTTTTAAAAAAACAGCCTCTCCTTGCCCTGAATCTGTCTATTAGTCTTTCTAAACAATCTATTTAATTGCCACAACTTAGAGGAAGTTCAAAAAAATGTTACACGTGCAGGCTTTCTGATGTGAAATATATCTGAAAACAGGTACCCAAGGGGTTAATAAAACACAGCCTTTGTATTCCAATGCCTTTTTTTGCTCTGCTCTCACTGCAGCTGCTGTTAGCTGTTCTCCCCATGGTTATTGCTACTTCAAAGGGAGCAGTAATCTCCATGCTGACACCGCTTGCTCTAATCTTTATGAATTGACATATGGTGACATTTGTTAACATAATCACCGCACATGGCGGTAATTTATCGCTCTGCTCAGGAATGTCAGCTTTTCATGCGGAAACAGCCTTTATGAATAAACACTTTGCTAAGTGCTCGGTAAATTCAGCTGTTTTCAGCATTGCATGCGGGAATGCTTTATGAATGATAGCCATAGGCCACATACACACATCAGACCATAGTCTTTTGAAAATGAAAGATCACAGACCAATTTTACCCCCTTTCATGTAGTATGAGAGCCATACCTTCACAGTCTTTTCTATGGAGCTAAAGTCCCCATCAGAAAAAAATCTTTGCAAGGTGCTGCAAACAAAGATGCTGTACAGACACAAAAGATCAGTATCTGCAAAAGATCTGTTCCTGCCAAAGATCCGTTTCTGCAAATTGCATTCATAGTCTGTGAGATCTGCAGATCATCATACACACCTTGTTTAACAGACATTCATCTGCAGATCAGACAATCATCTGCAGATCTGAAAATCCATCCTGGTGGATCTGATCTGCAGATGAATGTCTGTTAAACAAGGTGTGTATGAAGATCTGCAGATATCATAGACTATGAATGCATTTTGCAGGAACGGATCTTTGGCAGGAACAGATCTTTTGCAGATACTGATCTTTTGAATGTCTACAGCATCTTTGTGTGTAGGTATGGCTCTCATACTACATGGAAGGGGGTAAAATAGTTCTGTGATCTTTCATTTTCAAAAGACTATGGCCTGATGTGTGTATGAGCCTTAAAGGGGAAAACACACATCAGACTATAGTCTTTGGAAAATGAAAGATCACAGACCAATCTTAGCACCCTTCATGTAGTATGAGAGCATTTCTACACAGTGTATTCTATGGAGCTGAACTCCCCATCAGAAAAAAATCTTTGCAAGATGCTGCACACAAACATGCTGTACAGACACAAAAGATCAGTATCTGCAAAAGATCTGTTCCTGCCAAAGATCCGTTCCTGCAAATTGCATTCATAGTCTATGATATTTGCAGATCTCATACACGCCTTGGGTACTTATCCGTTAGCCAGGCGCATCCGGCAGATGGCGACAAAACTTCATCAGAGTTACATCTTTCCCTACTATCCATGTTGGCCTGGAGGGGGAATAGTAATTAGTGCCATCTGCCGGATGCGCCCGGCTAACGGATAAGTACCCACGTCTTGTTTAACCTCGCTGGCGATCTATTAAAACCGCCACCTGGCAGCACAACACATTAATTTTTTTTTTTAAATCATGTAGCTAGCCTAGCGCTAGCTACATGATATTCCACAATTCAATATATGCAAGCAAAGTTCTCTTTTATCCTTCAATATTTTCCTTCAGAAAGCAGGTGATAAGCGTAGATATAACATCAGACCTTCATTTCACATAAAAATGCCTGACACGTGTTACACGGCCATAAGCCGCTTCCTCAGAGGCACACCACAAACAAACAACCAAAGTCTAGGACATAAAAGCACCAGCGCGATCTGAAGTACGTGAAGAGAAATGCCCTCAGCGCCGATCCCAGTGTAAATGGGCTACAAGGCCCCTCTGAAGCCACAGCCGACAATTTGTCAGGCAGTAGCACCTGCAATATTTACCTTTCCTGACTCCAGCACAGGCGCAGTAGTGGCTCTCGGCGCGGGATTAGGTTAAAATAGCTGATCCATGACCCAACTGGGATTGGTTAATTCCGCATGATCCCGAGTCGAGAGCCACTACTGCGCCTGTGCTGGAGTCGGGAAATGTAAATATTTACATGCCCGCCGTTCGGAGGGGCACAGCGAGACCACCGTGGGACAGAGGAGGACGGGGGAAGTCTCGATAGGAGCCAAAGGCTTCCCCCTCCCGAGGTAAGTACCCCCAGGGGCAATTTTTTATGTTACAGATTTTTTTTTAATCCATGCCATGTACTGATGAGGATCAAATAGTTCAAAACAGTCTGTATGCATGTTGGATTAGTGTGGCTCTGTAATATTAACAACAAGCTGACATATCATTGCATTCCAGCGGTTCTGGAGGTGTGTTTAGCTTTCAGGAACAGCAAAGGGGTGATCTGCATATTCAGCAGTGATGCACTATGGGGCACCTCAGATGCACACTCCAACCTAAATAATCGCAAATACCTACTGTTTTAAAGGACAACTGTAGCAAGAGGTATATAGAGGCTGCCATATTTATTCCCCCTTAAAGTGACTCATGAAGAAAACTGAAGTTTTTACTTACCCGGGGCTTCCTCCAGCCCCATAAGTATGGATATGTCCCTTGCCGGCCTTCCGCAGTCCTCCATAAATCCTCTGTTCAGCCACAGTCAACTCCCGGCAAGTGGCTCAATCGGATTCGGTCTGACTGAGTGACTTCAGCCGGGGCCTTCTGCTCTTGCGTAGAAGGTCCGCGCATGCACAGAAGGTCCGCCACTGATGTCACTGAGCCCCTTACTGGGGCTCACCGTGGCTGAATGCAGGGACGGATCTAGACCAAGTTGCCCCAAGTTGCGCCTGGGGCAAGGTCAGGTTTTGGCGCCTAAACTGCCATTCCCCATCCAAATTTTGCCGCCTTTTTAGGAATTCAACAAACTGCGCCTGGGGCAAGAGACCCGCTTGCCCCCCCCCCCCCCCTAGATCCGTCCCTGGCTGAATGGGACATCGTAGGAGGACAGCGAGGGACACAGCCATGCTTATGGGGCTGGAGGAAGCCCCGGGTAAGTAAAAAAAAAAAAACAGCAGCTTTCTTCATCTCCGGGTCACTTTAAGCAATATCAGTTGCCTGGTAGCCCTGCTGGTCTGTTTGGCTGCAGTAGTGTCTGAATAACGCCAAAAACAAGCATGCAGCTAATCTTGTCAGATCTGACAATAATGTCAGAAACACCTGATCTGCTCCATGCTTGTTCAAGGTCTATTGCTAAAAGTATTAGAGACAGAGGATCAGCAGGACAGCCAGGCAACTCGTATTGCACAAAAGGGAAAAAAACGTGGCAGCCTCCCTACAGTTGTCCTTTAAGTAGGCACATTTCTACTTTACATAGCATCTTAGCAAGAGGGCTTTTTGGTCCTTCCTTTTACACATACACTCCTAGGATTTCTTATTTACCATGAGTTTGCTGGGCAATCTGAAACATAAGAGATATGTTTTCAGTGAGTGTCAGTCCAGCTCCCTCTAGTGTTACATGGTGGTAACACTTACCCAAGTGAGTCCTATTCTCATGTGTCATAAGAACAGGCTGTAACTGTGAAGTCTTTATTTCTACCTGCTACATTCAAGACAGATAATTTATCAGACATCTGTTGCCACTTATTGTATTGGTTGTAGTCAGAGGCCATTAACACTACTGATCTGCACTGTATTGTGAGGCCCAGGTATATTCACTATTCTTCGTATATCTGGGGTAAACAAAGGCGCGTACATTTGTTCGTCTTTTGTTTTGGGCACGGGAAATTGCTGAGGTTAGTTTTTTGGCAATATTCAGTCATATGCCTTTTCTCTCTCCTATTCTAAAACTAATCTTCATTCTTCTAATGCCTAATACTAACCTCCCTCTCCGATCCTAACCTTTGACTCCTAATGCTGGGAATACACAATATGTTTTTGAGCCATTAAGATGGCTCGATTGATAATTTCCGACATGTCCGATGTCCTGATGGATCGATTCCGCGCTCGATTTTCATAGGGAACAATGGAAAAAGAGAAGGAAAAGAAAAATGGAAGATAAGAGAATCGGGCGCAAAATCGAGCGCAGAAAACGTACCATGTATTCCCAGCATAAAACTGACATCCGCCCCTCTCCACTCCTAATGTAATGCCTAGTACACACCATACTATTTTCTGTTCGATTTTTCTGTAATTCCCGGAATATATGGGACATTTACGCAGCTCGATTATGCGCCAGATCGATTCCCGCTCGTCCCCGCGGGCGATTCTCTTATCTTCTGCTCATTTTCCTTATCTTTTTCCATTGTCCCGCCCCCGGTGTCGAGCGCGGAATCGATCCGGCGGGTGATCGGACATGACGGAAATTATCAATTGAGCCATCTAATGGCTCGATCGAGCAGTACAAACCGTACCGTGTATTCCCAGCATAAGATTTTCTGTAATTAGATTATTTTCTATAAAGTACTGGTAGAGACTGGTCATTATCTCTGGTGCATTGTCTTCTGGTTATCTCCTGCTGAGTAGAACAATGCCTAATTGCCAGGCAGATAGATGGTTAGATAGATAATTTCCATCATGTTGGAAATTATCTATCTGGCAGGTAAATCTAATGCTGGGTACACACCATGCGTTTTCCCGCTCGATCCGCGGGTTGCATGGTGTGTACCCAGCATTAGATTTACCTTCCCCCTCTCCTGACACTAACCTCCACCCTCTCCACTCCTAACACTTTCCTCCCCCTCTCCTTACACTAACCTTCCCACTCACCGCTGCTGATGTATGAGTTAAGCTACAATGTACAATATCGAACGGAGCGCATCCCCCCGCCCCTTCCCCCTCCATACCGACTCAGGTGTCTTGTAGCTCAGAGCTACTATCATGAGCCAAGATCCAGGTCCCCAGTTCCCCAAACTTATATTCTGGTCAATGGGTATTCAAAACATGATGGGCACACCGTGCACCATGCCTGCTTCACAAAAAAAGCTACCTAATAGAGATATATCAGACAAACGTTAGGAAAGGAGGAAGTACAAGACTGCCTGGTGCATGATATATAGGAGTGCATACAGATTACCTAATACTGTTATCTGGAGGAGAAGGGGCACAAAAGCAACCTAATGCTGGGAATACACGTTTCGTTTTAGCCTTCGTTTTAGCATTCAATTCGTTCGGTAAACGAATCGAGTGTTGAAAACGTATGTGAAAATAGTCATAATCTCATTATAGTTTCGATTAATAGACCCCAAAAACGAACGACTAGTGATCGAACATGTTTGATATTATCTCTCTTTATCCATCTAATCGAGCCATTGGTAGGCTTGATGGCTGTTCAGATCGATTATATATTCGTTTATGCCGTCCGTCCCTGTACTACGTTTCGTTTCTTTGCAGCCTTCGATCATTGGAAAAACGAAACCATCAGAATCGGAAAAAAAAAACGAAACCGTGGGTGGTGATATTAACCGTACGGTCGATTATTTCGGGATCGAAAAGGACAAAAGGCACAATCGAAACGAAGGTTTAAACGAAGGCAAAAACGAAACGTGTATTCCCAGCATTACACTAATATGGAGGTGGGGGGCTGCATTGGATACCTAATACTAATATCTAGGGGGCACAAACGCTACTTAATACTGATATCTAAGGAGAAGGAGGGCCACAAAGACAAAAAAAATATTGATATCCGTGGATGACACAAAGTCCCATATCAGGGGGGAGGGGTGGTGGTGGGAGCTACCTAATTCTAGTAACTTGAGCTGGGGTGAGTTGACTGTGGGGGGATCCAAAGGATTGCTGGGGAGCCTGCTAGTTATTCCCCTGGTTAAATTAATTGAAGCAGAAAGGAAAGGTCCTCAGGCCACCATAATTATACCAATATACAAAAAGATTTATTGCAAAATATTTTATACAAAGCACAATCCCCTAGATGTAGCCCATAATTAAGTAACAATCACTCCCCAAATTTAAAAACCAAAGGACCATGCGGAGCAAAGGTTATGCATGAGTGATGCAGTGCCCGCAACTAAATCAGCATGTCAATCACTGGCCTAGGCCTATAAGACTATACACACCAACACAGTCGCCCGCGCATACATACACCTTTCATTCTGCCATCATATCTCAAAGATTGTCTTCGGGGGCCCCCCTCTTCCTCCCTTTGTCTAAGGATAGGATTATCCATATACAGGTTACAAGTTCCAGTGAAAACAGCCAACGGCTTCCGGATATCTTGTCACATGATTCCATTAAGCATGATATGATATAATATGATATGAGTATGGATGGGTCTCACCCATGGAGAAGTCCCCTCAGCGTGTCATGCAGTGCCGCTCACTCCTTAAAGACGTTTGAGCGATCCGGAGACCATGCGCATGGTGATGCCGGTATCCCCTCAGGCTGCCGGTATAGATGATTTCGCCTTGTGTTATTTTCAACACGCTGGACGCACTCAATGCGCTGGTCCTGTAAGCGGGGTTGATTGCGACCGCCAAGGTGACGTCACGCGTCATGCACGCAAACACTCAGCAGGCCAATGCTCCGCCCACCGACGCGTTTCACGCCCACATTGGGCGTTTCATCAGGGTGTGGCCTATGCGGCCATTACAATCCCTTAAAAGCACTTTCCATAGTCCCTCCTACACCGTAACCACGGCAACCAGCACGCTTCCACCTACGGATTTATACGGAGGCTGGATTGGGTCATAAATATAAATAAAAAAAGAAAACAATGTCTTTTATTCTGCGCATAGCTTTCAGATAGATTCGTGAGTTCTCTCAGATGAATATAATTACTACTATATATATATATATATATTTCTCAATAAATCATAATGTCCAGGTCATATTGTGGGATGGAAACGGGGGAACAATGCAACATTATCCCAAGCTTGTGAATGGCCGCTTCTTATCCAAATGCAAATTATGTCCCTATATTGAACGTACTAATGTTTTTTATAGCAGCAATGGAAGGAATGAATTTACTATCAGGTCTTTCATTAACTGTGATACGACCAGAGTAATATACTCAATTCAATGTCCATGTAAACTTACATATGTGGGGAAAACAAAAAGAAGCTTGAAAGAACGGGTTTTGGAACATTTTGGAAAAATAACAGGAGGCAAAGCTACAGGTACAATATATGAACATTATAGGGAATGTCATAATAGTTCTTTAAGGGGGACTTTGGTAAAAGGTTTGTATAGTCTAAAAATTTCCGGCAGGAGGGGGGACTTTGATGAGGTCCTTTATTGCAAGGAGGCAATGTGGATTTTTAAATTAGGTACAGTTACCCCTCTTGGCCTTAATGCTGAATTGGACCTTTCCCCCTTTTTGAGACACAATAGATATAGATAATCCCTAAGTTCAATATGTACCTTTATGAGCTGTATTTTGCTTGCAGCTATGTGGGTAATGCATGTAGTATGAATGGTACCGCAGCGCATGATTAGTGTCTTGCCATCTATTTTCCGTTATGACTTATGCATCTACATAACTACCTTGATGCTGCTAGATTCTACATGCTTGGATAAGAAGCGGCCATTCACAAGCTTGGGATAATGTTGCATTGTTCCCCCGTTTCCATCCCACAATATGACCTGGACATTATGATTTATTGAGAAATATATATATATATATATAGTAGTAATTATATTCATCTGAGAGAACTCACGAATCTATCTGAAAGCTATGCGCAGAATAAAAGACATTGTTTTCTTTTTTTATTTATATTTATGACCCAATCCAGCCTCCGTATAAATCCGTAGGTGGAAGCGTGCTGGTTGCCGTGGTTACGGTGTAGGAGGGACTATGGAAAGTGCTTTTAAGGGATCGTAATGGCCGCATAGGCCACACCCTGATGAAACGCCCAATGTGGGCGTGAAACGCGTCGGTGGGCGGAGCATTGGCCTGCTGAGTGTTTGCGTGCATGACGCGTGACGTCACCTTGGCGGTCGCAATCAATATATATATACCCAGGTATATATATTTACTTGTATGTTGTTTGTACCTTGTATGTTGTTTGTACCTTGTTTGCACCGATCGTCCTGTCCCCGCCGGCGGCTACTTCCGGTTCGGCGACAGCCGCCGACAGGCTGGGAACGCGGCTGTTTTTCCGCGTTCCCAGCCGCTGCTATCACCCTCTATGCTGCTATAGCGTATATATATACGCTATAGCAGCATAGAGGGTGATAGCAGCGGCTGGGAACGCGGAAAAACAGCCGCGTTCCCAGCCTGTCGGCGGCTGTCGCCGAACCGGAAGTAGCCGCCGGCGGGGACAGGACGATCGGAGCGGGGCTGCGAGGGCACCATCCAGCTTCGGGGTGCTGAGGGATGCCCCAGGTGAGTAAATGTCATTTTTTTTTTTGACTTAAGTTTTCCTTTAAGGCTCGGAGTGGCAGACCAAGAAAAATCTTGGATTAACAGAAGCGACAAATGGTGAGAACAGTCAGAGTCAACCCACAGACCAGCACCAAAACCCTACAACATCATCTTGCTGCAGATAGAGTCACTGTGCATCGTTCAACCATTCGGCACACTTTACACAAGGATATGCTGTATGCAGAGGAAGCCTTTTCTCCGCCCACAGCACAAACAAAGCCACTTGAGGTATGCTAAAGCACATTTGGACAAGCCAGCTACATTTTGGAATAAGGTGCTGTGGACTGGTGATGAAACTAAAATTGAGTTATTTAGACATAACAAGGGGTGTTATGCATAGAGGAAAAACAACACAGCATTTCTAGAAAAACACCTGCTACCTACAGTAAAATATGGTGGTGGTTCCATCATGCTGTGGTGGGACTGTGTGGCCAGTGCAGGGACTGGGTATCTTGTCAAAGTTGAGGGACGCATGGATTCCACTCAGTATCAGCAGATTCTGGAGACCAATGTCCAGGAATCAGTGACAAAGCTGAAGCTGCAGGGCTGGATCTTTGAACAAGACAACGACCCTAAACACTGCTCAAAATCCACTAAGGCATTCATACAGAGGAACAAGTACAATGTTCTGGAATGGACATCTCAGTCCTTAGACCTGAATATAATTTAAAATCTGTGGTGTGAATTAGAGAGAGCTGTCCATGCTCGGAAGCCATCAAATCTGAATGAACTAGAGATGTTTTGTAAAGAGGATGGTCCAAAATACCTTCAACCAGAATCTAGACTCTCATTGGAACCTACAGGAAGCGTTTAGAGCAGGGGTCCCCAACCACCGGGCTGCGCCCCACTGCCGGTCCGTGGGCAGTTGCCAGCTGGGCCGCGGCGGGTCTGGCCTCTCGCCCCCCTCACTCCGCGGCCGCCGCTCCTGTCACCTTTTGAGCTGGCGGCCGCTTCCTGTCACAGATTCCCCGTAGCCGCTCTGAGGAATGCAGCATCTCCTATTACAGCAGCGCTTCCTGCGCAGCTGCTGTAAGGAGGGAAGAAAGTGGGGCAGCGGCTTCCTGTAGCGGCGATCGCCGTTACCATGGAAACCGGCGCTGTCTCGCTTCCTTCCCTCCTTACAGCAGCTGCGCAGGAAGCGCTGCTGTAATAGGAGATGCTGCATTCCTCAGAGCGGCTACGGGGAATCTGTGACAGGAAGCGGCCGCCAGCTCATAACAGGTAACAGAAGCGGTGGCCGCGGGGGGAGGGGGGCTACACTGAGGCACTATACTAGCTATCCTGGGGCACTATACTAGCTGCACATGGGGCACTATGCTAGCTATACTGGGGCACACTGGGCACTATACTAGCTATACTGGGGCACACTGGGCACTATACTGGTGCACACTAGGCACTATACTAACTATCCTGGGGCACACTGGGCACTATACTAGCTATCCTGGGGCACACTGGGCACTATACTAGCTATCCTGGGGCACTATACTAGCTATCCTAGGGCACACTGGGCACTATACTAGCTATACTGGGGCACACTGGGCACTATACTGGTGCACACTAGGCACTATACTAGCTATCCTGGGGCACACTGGGCACTATACTAGCTATCCTGGGGCACTATACTAGCTATCCTGGGGCACACTGGGCACTATACTAGCTATACTGGGGCACTATACTAGCTGCACCGGGGTACCTAGACTCCCTATACTGGGGCAACTGTGCTTGCTGTGTCGCCGCGAAAACCACTCCCCCCCCCCCCCCCCCCCCCCCGGGCCCCAGAGAAAATTTTGGACGGTTACCGGTCCCCGGGCCGAAAAAGGTTGGGGACCCCTGGTTTAGAGGCTATAATTTCTGCTAAAGGAGGCTCTACTAAATATTGATTTCATTTCTTTTTTGTGGTGCCCAAATTTATACACCTGCCTAATTTTGTTTAAACAATGATTGCACACTTTCTGAAAATCCAATAAACTTAATTTCACTTCTCAAATATCACTGCGTGTGTCTCCTATATGATATATTTAACTGACAATGTTTATAATAACAACCAACGATTTATACAAGAAAATCATGACGATTAACAACGGTGCCCAAACTTTTGCATCCCACTGTATATTTTATGCTGTAAATAATCTTTTAGAGCAAAGAAGAAATGCTGGGTTTCAGTTAGAGATGGCCCAAACGGGGGTTCGCGATCGCAGAGAACCGCAAACTTTTCCGGAAGTTCGATTCGCCCCCAAAGTGGGTCAACTTTGACCGTCTACATCACAGTCAGCAGGCACATTGTAGCCAATCAGGTTACACTTCCTCCTGGAGCCCCCCCTTATAAAAGGCAGGCAGCGTCAGGCATTGGACTCACTCGTGTGCTTGCAGTAATTAGAGAAGGGAGAGGTTGCTGCAGAGACATTAGGGAAAGCTTAGTTAGGCTCTTGTAGGCTTGTTAGCTTGCTCCTTGCTGATTCTTATTGCTAAAATAGCACCCCACAACAGCTCTTTTGAGTGCTAATCTTGTTCTTGTGATCTATTTTTGTGTGTGTGTGTGTGGCCCACTTGCATTATATACAGCCCTGTCAGTCAGTGGCCTTTGGCCCCTTGGTGGTAATTCCTACTGTGCCACTGCCAGGCCCAGCACATTCAGTGAGTTACTACCTGTGCATGTGACAGGCAGCTGCACCTGTTCACGGTACCTGTGTGTGACAGCTGAACATTTGTAATTCCAATCACTGCATACCTGTTCACTGCACCTGTGTGTGACCACACGCTGTTTAGTATACCAGTCCGTGCATACCTGTTAACTACACCTGTGTGACAGCTGCACATTGAATTGTAATACCAGTCACTGCATACCTTTTACTGCACCTGTGTGACTGCACATTGTATTAGTCAAGTCAGTGCATACCTTTCACTTCATCACCCCCGATATGGACAAAACAACAGGCAGAGGCAGAGCCAGAGGCAGGCCACCCAGCAGGTCTGTTCAAGGTCATGCTGACGTGAATTTGTGTGGCCCTGGCCCAAAGTACAGTGCTCAGAAGAAGGTACGTCCCATCAACTCCCAAGATTGTCAGGACGTGGTTGACTATTTAACACAAAACACCTCATCTTCCGCAGCCACCAGCGCTACTCCAAGTACCACATCCGCTACATTTGACACTTCGCAGGAGTTATTTGGTGGGGAAATCACTGATTCACAGCCATTATTGTTACAACAAGATGAAGGCGCTAAGCAAATTACACTACCTTATATGTCTGAGTTAGGCGACACTATGGACGTAACGTGTGAGGAGGAGGATGATGAAGTACCTGCTGTTGGTGCAGTTTCGGAGGTGTTTGATACAACAAAGCTAGGGAGGATGATTATGATGATTATGAAGATACGGATGCCATGTGGGTTCCCAATAGAAGAGATGAACAGGGGGACAGTTCAGAGGGGGAGTCAGAGAGGAGAATGAGGAGACGAGTTGATGAAAGAAGCAGGGGGAGCATGTTGTCAGAAACAGCTGGTGGCAGTGTCCGGCGCCATGTATCGCCACCTATGGACAGCCAGCAGCTGACGTTGAAGGGCATCTTCAACGTCAGCTGCTGACGCCTCCATAGTGCCCACACCCCAGGGTGGCTCAGTGGTGTGGACATTTTTTTGTGTGTATGCCAAAGATCAGAGCAATGCCATCTGTACTATCTGCCACCACAAATTGAGCCGTGAATAGGCCAACACCCACGTAGGGACAACTGCCTTACGAAGGCACATGCAGAAAAGGCACAAACTGCAATGGGAAGAGCACCTGAGCAAAAGCAGCACACAAAAGAAAAGCCACCCTCCTTCTCCTCTTCCTCCTTCAGGTGCATCATCTTCTTCAGCCGCTTTCTCCCTTGCTCCTTCACAATCACAGCAAACCTCCTCCACTCCACCGCTCACCTTGAGCGGCTCCTGCTCCTCTGCCCACAGCAGTAGCCAGTTGTCCGTGAGGGAAATCTTTGAGCAGAAGAAGCCAATGTCTGCCAGTCACCCCCTTGCCCGGCCTCTGACAACTGGCTTGGCGGAACTGTTCTCCCGCCAGCTGTTACCATACCAGCTGGTGGACTCTGAGGCCTTCCGAAAATTTGTGGCCATTGGGACACCGCAGTGGAAGATACCATTTATTTCTCTAAAAAGGCGATACCCAAACTGTACCGGGAAGTAGAAAGTGGTGTCATCTTTGGCACACAGCGTTGCGTCAAGGGTCCATCTGACCACGGATGCCTGGTCTGCCAAGCACGGTCAGGGCAGGTACATTACTTACACAGCCCATTGGGTCAACCTGGTGACCAATGGCAAGCAGGGAGTATGTGGCTGTGCAGTGGACCAACTTGTGACACCTCCACGGCTTGCAGGCAGGCCTGCTGCCACCTCCTCTCCTTCTCCTCCTACTCCTCCTGCTACACCCTCTTCACTATCGTCCTCCTCCTCCTTGGCTGAGTGGAAGTGCAACTCTACTGGTGCTGCGATTTTTTTCTCCAGCTACACAGTCCCAGCTCACCAGGGCCTATGCTGCATGCCCGGTACGACGGTGTCACGCCATCTTAGACATGTCTTGCTTTAAAGCGGAGAGTCACACTGAAGCAGCTCTCCTGGCTGCTCTGAACAAACAGGTGGATCAGTGGCTGACCCCACACCAACTGGAGATTGGCAACGTGGTGTGTGGCAACGGCAGCAATCTCATTTCGGCTTTGAATTTGGGAAAGTTGACACATGTACCCTGCATGGCACATGTGCTCAATCTCGTAATCCAGAGATTTGTGTGTAAGTACCCAGGCTTACAGGACGTCCTGAAGCAGGCCAGGAAGTTGTGTGGGCACTTCAGGCGGTCTTACATGGCCGTGGCACGATATTCAGCGGCGAAACAACTTGCCGGTGAGGCGGTTGATTTGCGATAGCCCGACTCGCTGGAATTCGACCCTGCTGATGTTCGACCGCCTGCTACAACAGGAGAAAGCCGTCACCCAGTATCTCCACAACTACAGTAGAAGGACATGCTCTGGGGAGATGGGGATGTTCTGGCCGAAGTACTGGACACTCTTGCGAAATGCCTGCAGGCTCATGCGGCCGTTTGAGGAGGTGACAAACATGGTGAGTCACAGTGAAGGTGCCATCAGCAACTTGAACCCGTATGCCTTCTTCCTGGAGCGTGCCGTGCGTACAGTGGTGGATCAAGCTGTGGATGAGCGTGTTACAGGAGGAAGAGTTGTGGGAGCAATTCTCATCAGAACCAGATGTTTCCTCAACACCTGCGGCAGCACAGAGGGGGGAGGAGGAGGCGGAGGAGGAGGAAGAGTCGTGTAGGGAAGTGAAATCAGATGATGATGAGGAAGGTGTTTTTTTTTTTTTTTTTGAGGAGGAGGAGGCAGCAGAAGAACAACTGCAGCAGGCGTCGAAGGGGGCTTGTGCTGCTCAACACTCCCGTGGTATTGTTCGCGGCTGGGGGGAGGAGGAGAACTTACCTGACATCACTGAGGTAGAGCAAGAGGAGTTGGATAGTACGTCTGGATCCAACTTTGTGCAGATGGCATCTTTCATGCTGTCCAGCCTGTTGAGGGACCTCCGTATAAAAAAACTCAAGGGGAATGAGCTGTACTGGGTGGCCACGCTACTAGACCCTCGGTATAGGCACAAAGTGGCAGACATGTTACCAACTCACCAGAAGGCAGAAAGGATGCTGCACATGCAGACCAAGCTGGCAACTATGCTTTACAGTGCATTTAATGGTGATTTCACAGCACAACGGAATAAAGGTGCCACTGCCAGTAATCCTCCTACTCCCATGTCCACGCAGGCAAGGACAGGACGCTCTAGCGATCTCATGGTGATTTCGGACATGCGGACATTCTTTAGTCCAATGCCTCGCCTTAGCGCTTCCGGATCCACCCTCCACCAATGCCTCGACCAGCAGGTAGCCGACTACCTGGCCATAAGTGTGGACGTAGACACTGTGAGCAGCGATGAACCCTTGGACTACTGGGTGTGCAGGCTTGACCTGTGGCCATAGCTGTCACAATTTGTCATCCAACTTCTGTCTTGCCCTGCCTCAAGCGTCCTGTCAGAAAGGACCTTCAGTACAGCTGGAGGCATTGTCACTGGGAAGAGAAGTCGCCTAGGTCACAAAAGTGTTCAGTACCTCACCTTTATCAAAATGAATGAGGCATGGATCCCGGAGGGTTACTGCCTGCCCGAAGACTAAGTCAGTCCCCGCACACAGCATCTATGCCTGCATGCCGTGTGACTGGCTGCCTGCCTCAAGACTAAGTCGGTCCCCACACAGCATCTCTGCCTGCAGGCCGCTTGACTGCCACCACCAACAGGGTCCACCAGGACTCCAGGCGGATTCCTGCTAGCAGCTATAATAATTTTTCTGGTGCATGTACATGCCTGCCTAATTTTTCTGGCTGCACTGCGGCTGCAACAACAAAACAAAAGGCATGTACATGTGACAATTCCCCTTCGTGATCATTACCATGCCGCGGTGAAGGGGCTTGCATATCACAATGAAGCAATGACCGATGGCTATATGAGTGTGTTGGGGTTGGGGGGCACACCTGACCCAAGAAAATAGATAATAAGGTCGTTGCTTCATTGTGGACAGACCAAATTCGATCAGCTGGACACTCAGTCACCATTGTTCTGTCATTCAGCTACCTCAGCCCGACCATATGGGCTTGAAAACCGCTATCGCCTGCACTCTGGCCATGGTGCGCACCACACAAACAGCTGTTTGAGGTGCGTTACACAGTGAGTTTGGTGTGTTAGTGTGAAGCAGTACACTAATCACACTCCCTGACTGATGTATACACATGCAAGATGTTTTAAAGGACTTTAGGCCTCCAATTTAGCATGCAATGTGATTTCTGCTCTTAAAACGCTGCTGTGCATCAAATCCTGATTTTTCCCGGGGACGTTTGGCGTGTATCCCACTCCACCATGCCTCCCTCCGGGTGTTAGAGCCCTTGAAACATCTTTTCCATCACTTTTGTGGCCAGCATAAATGTTTCTAGTTTTCGAAGTTCGCCTCCCCATTGAAGTCTATTGCGGTTAGCGAAAGTTTCCATGTTCACGAACTTCCACGGAAGTTTGCAAACGCGGTTCGCAAACCGAAAATCGAAAGTGCGGGCCATCTCTAGTTTCAGTTCACTTTAAAAGTTCTCCACGTTTTCATTTAATTTGGAAGTTTTTTTTTCTAAGAACCTTGTCTGGTAATTTAATACAATTCTTTAGACCAGTGGTCCTCAAACTAATGCCTTAGCCTTAGCCCTTACCCCAGCAATGCCGCCGCTACTGCTAGAAAAGTCTGTGTGCGCTGAAGGGCCCATTTGGCCAGCTGATCTTTTCACATCCGGGGCTGGGGGGGGGGGGGGGTAGGGGGGCTGGGCGTCTGAGCTCTGTGTGTGTATACTCCACACAGGAGAGACTGAAATTTTTAGCGCTTTACCCCATATGTCTATATTTTCTGTTGATAATGGCTCCTTATTGTGAAATTCTACAATTGTTAATCTTCGTCTTTATTCAATTTCTCAATTACTGTATCAGTTCATGCATTTGATCCTTTCTCATGCTGGCCATACGCTTGTAGATGTGTTATAGATTACTTCCAGTATCACCAGCAGATACCTCACCTCCAGCATCACCAGCAAGTATTGCTTTCATCATTACCAGCAGCTACCCTGCTTCCAATGTTGGGTGCAGCTTCTCTGCTGCCAGCATCACATACTGTCACTCAATTTCTACCTTCCCTTCCAGTTCTTCCTCCAGCACCACATACAGTCTTGCCTTCAACATCAATCAAGTGTCAGTCACTAACCATAATTACTAGTCTACCTTTGTTCTTTGTCAACAGTCAACTTCCTAGTTTTTCATTTTGTTACAGGCAATACCCAAGAGTTACTGTCTCAATACATTCCTACCCAGTGGTTTCCCAGACTTCCTTCTTGAAAGCCATTTTGTTGCTCAGTTAGATAATGCTAAGTTTCGCCCTGCTGCCCAACCAAACTATGTCTATGCCAAGCTTCAGACTTTCAGCCAAACTCTGTTGAATTTCAGTCTACTGCTCATTCAGACTTATCATTTGGAGTTGGACTCTTTGTTGATACTCCAGTTGCAGTGTTACAGCACTCTGATCCTCTAGTGTCAGGGTTCCAGGCTTATGATCTTCTGGTATCTGGCAGTAGATACAGCTGAGCTTGTGCAGCTTAAAAGAGCCACACAATGGGAGAGAGAATGCATGAACAGTGCACCCATCCATTGGTTTGAATAAAGCCACATACACACGCTAGATGAAACCTACCCAAGCCAGCTCATAATGACTACCTCTGCTGAGAATCTAGTGTGTGTACAGCAGATCCCAATGCCTCAGCCAGCGATCAGCTGAGCGATGGCTGAGAGCATTGTTCTCCTCACTCATCCAGCTCCCACGTGGCATCACACCTGTGCCACTCCGCCCCATGCATAGCAACAGAACACACTGTTAGCATGCAGGCTAGCGACGCATCTATCCAGCTTTGGCCCTGCAATGTCATCTGAGGGATCAGGTCCCATTCTCCGCTGGGCGACATGCTTGTCTGAGTGTACAAGGTTTGATGGACAAGAATTTTGTAAGTAATGACTTTTAAGAAAAGTAAAAAAACAACAACTTTGTACTTGAACAGTTATGAGCTAATATCCTGTGAGTTAATAGCCTATTATGATTATCAGTTTCTTGTAGGGAGGCATGAGCTTTGCTGAGCTGCAAAGTAGGCCATAAGGAAGGTTCTATAAATTGGTGCAGCAGGTAATACAGTAAAATCCCTTTATAGTAAGCTCCAAGGGATCAGGAAAAGTAGTTTACTATATCAGAAGTTTACTTTATTAGAATTGGTCACACATTGCATATTTATACAGACAAATTTGCTGAGGACTGAGTTTACCATATCCAGAGGTTTACTATATCAGAGTTCACAATAACAAGATTCTACTGTATATGTTATTTAGAAAAATATGCATTTTATAAAACACACACGCACGCACACGCACACACACACACACTATCATTTTATTTGAAATATCTAGTAAGCTGTTTTATCTCACTTCATAAAAATGTGCTCCATTGGTTAAGGTATTACTTAGAGGACCACTATCGTGAAAATCGGCAAATTTAAAATACATGTAAATGCATACAAATAAGAAGTACCGTATTTTTCGGAATATAAGACGCTCCGGCATATAAGACGCACCTAGGTTTAGAGGGCAAAAATCAGGAAAAAAACTAAAAACTAAACCTATGTGCGTCTATACTGCAGGGGCGTCTTATGGACATTTATCCCCCCAAAAATTTTTCTAAGCTACTCTATCTACACTACACTGCCCAGTTACACTATACTATGCCCTATTTCCCCACCAGTTACACTACAATACACTATACAGCAATACACTACACTACACTTAAACTAAACTACACTGCACTGCACTGCACTAAACTACGATTAACTACACTAAACTACACTCCAATTAACTGCACTACACTAAAATACAGTCCAATTAACTACACTATAATACACTTTCATACATTACCTGATCCTGCAGCCGCGATCCTCCCACCGGCTGTCGGCGATCCTCTTCAGCATCCTCCTTTCATCCTGGGTCTCGCAGCGTGTTCCTCTTCAGTGGCAGCGGTAGGCAGGGACACCGTCCGCCTACCGCTGTGCAGAGCCGCCGGGGTCCGCTGGGCCATCTCCATAAACACTGCCGGGGTCCGCTGGGCATCTGCATAATCGCCGCTGGAGTCCACTGGGTCATCTGCATAATAGCCGCTGGAGTCCGCTGGGTCATCTGCAATAGCCGCTGAAGTTCGCTGAGTCGCCGCCTCCATAGACGCAGTTCTCTGCACTAGCCGCGCATGTGCGCCAGGGGTCATGCATGACCCCTGGCGCACGTGCGCGGCTAGTGCAGAGAACTGCGTGCATGGAGGCAGCGACCCAGTGAACTTCAGCGGCTATTACAGATGACCCAGCGGACCCCGGCAGTGTTTATGGAGATGGCCCAGCGGACCCCGGCGGCTCTGCACAGCGGTAGGCGGACGGTGTCCCTGCCTACCGTTGCCACTGAAGAGGAACACACTGCGTGACCCAGGATGAAAGGAGGATGCTGAAGAGGATCGCCGACAGCCGGGGGGAGGATCGCGGCTGCAGGATCAGGTAATGTATAGCGGCGGTTCAGCTTCCCTGCGCACTCTGCATTGATTTTTTGGTATCTTTAGAATATAAGACGCACCCACTTTTCTCCCCAAAATTTGGAGGAGAAAAAGTGCGTCTTATATTCCGAAAAATACGGTACGTTTATTGCAGAGTAAAATGAGCCATAAACTACTTTTCTCCTATGTTGCTGTCACTTACAGTAGGTAGTAGAATTGACAGAACCGACAGGTTTTTGACTAGCGCATCTCCTCATAGTGGATTCTCAGGGTTTTGTTTATTTTCAAAAGCACTTAGTGAATGGCATTTACACTGTCCAACTGCCAAAAAAGTTTGCAGCGAGCAGGGAAGCTGGCCACCATCATTCTAAAAATGTTTTTCAGGGAATGTCTATATAAAGAATAAGAGCCATGCTCAGAATCCCCCATAGAAAGATGGACTAGTCCAAAACCTGTTGGTTCTGTCAGATTTCTACTAACTATTGTATGTGACAGCAACATAGGGGAAAAGTAATGTATGGCTCATTTTACTCTGGAAGAAAAATGCTTATTTGTATATGTTTACAGGTATTTTAAATCTTACAATTTTTTCGCGATAGTGGTCCTTTAACTATCACTTACTCACTAACTTACCATTTTACTATTACTATTTATTATACAGTCCATTGGTTAATGTTCTTTTACTATCACTGTTGTCCTTTTTTTTTTTTTTTTTCTTTTTTCTTCAAACTCAGATGCATACCTGGTATGGGAAGTTTGTCAGCCAATGGCGTCTCAGCCTTCCACAGCTGTTGGCCAGCACTGGGTAATGCCATCATCATGGTTTGATAGGTGCATAAGTAATTTTTATTATAGCATCGTGTATTGACAACTACGCTCATATTTCTAACTTCTTCCCATACCCCTTACTCCCTTCTTCATTCTAACCACTCACTAACCACTCAAACAACCACCTGTAGGCTTCCATACTTCTTTTATCCCATTATCTTCCTCATCCAGCACTCATTACTTGCACACACTCAGTCTAGCATGAACCTCAACCCAACATGTGCCTATCATTACACCATCTACACCATGCCTATCTTACCCTCTAATCTACATGTGCCAGAAGCTTATGTTTTGTCCAGATATTTTTTTATAAGTAATTGCCACAAGTTGTTATAAGATCTTAACCCTTTCGAACAGACTAAGTCAGGTATATAGCTAGTTTTATCATTTACCCCATGCACTTCACCACCACATAACTGATTCATTCTGTTGATCCAGACATCAAAACTTGGCGGGGACGGGTCTTTCCATTTATCTGCTATGATTTTTTTTGCAACCTTAGAGCCAACTTCTTTGATTAAAGTACTGCCTTTACTACTTTCTAGGCTTAAGATGCCAAAAATAGCTTCACTGGCTGTCAGCTCGAAATTCTGTTGTGACCAAGGACCTCACACCCAAGCTTAGGAATACTGTGTCATTGCTGTGTTATACTTTAGACCAGTTCCAGGGTGTTGTGACCAAGGACCTCACACCCAAGCTTAGGAATACTGTGTCATTGCTGTGTTATACTTTAGAGCAGTTCCTGGGTGTTGAGACCACAGACCTCACACTCTAGACTAGGCTTCTGCTTTATCTGTTATGACCAATTGCTCTCTCGACCTCTCTCCTGCTTTCTGATTCGGTACCTATGCATATCTGCCTACCTGTTGCCAAACCCTGCCTGTACCTGGTTATCGAATCAGCCTTCTGTCTCTGTACCTTATCTGCTCGTGTGTTGCCGACCTGGCCTGGCCGACCCTTATGGCTGTCACTCATACCTTGAGTGTTCAGTCTGTCTGTACTACCTGTGACACTACCCCGCCAAGTGTCAGGTAGCTGCAGAGACCTCCTGTTCCTCAGAGAGGCCTCTCTGCAGTCCAGTCAGGGGCTCTATCCCTTAGGAGTCCTTTGGCTGCAGTATAGTCTGATTCCCAGTATTGCAGGGAATCACTGGCTCGCAGGTTATCTCTATCCCCTTTCTTAGGAGATAGTTCACACACAGCCAAGGGCCACCTGCTCCTCAGGTGGTCCATGCTCATTGTTATCTGCATCTCCCGCCCCACGGGAGACAGCCTACTGTTGCACCAAAACACTTACACTTTATCAGGTGTCCAGAGGTTAGTCATACTTGTATTATTGGTGATTCTGCCTTTACTGCGTCAACCGCTACCATTACTTCTTCAACTTTTCTTTTCTTACATATGTGGATTAGGTTAGTTGCAGCATAGATGTTATCTTGAGTTTGCTTATTCTTCATAAAACCAGCCTGTTGTTTGCCAAGAATTTTATCAGCCACTGAACCCAGCCTATTTGCTAAAATTTTAGCGTAGATTTTGACATCGCAGTTTAAAAGAGAAATTGGTCTAAAGTTTGCACACTCTAAGGGCTCTTTCACATTAGGGCAGATTTTGTGCGTTAACGCAAACGGCTAACGTTTGCGTTAACCAAGGTACGATGAAAGTCCATAGACTTTCATTTTACCTTTCACATCCAACGCTGCGTTTCGATGCGTTGCGGTTCCGACGCACCCGGGCGCAGTTTTTCGTCCAACGCACCCGCGAGCCGGCGTTTTCCGTCGGGTTTAATTACCAGCTACCGCCGCTGATTGCGTCGCACCGCAGATACCCGATGACACGCCGCAGGCAGACAACACGTGCAGGAGAAAGGCTCCTTCACGCGTTGTCTAATGTGAAAGAGCCCTAACAGAGATTTTCCTTCTTTTGAAATTAAAGTAATTATTGCTTGGTTTGTGATTTTGGAAAAGGTAGTGACTTCTTCCTCATTGTTAATCATTTTACAAAAAAGAGGAGCCAGGGCTAGTGCAAAGTGTTGATAGAATTCTGCGCAATATCCATCAGGTCCGGGGCTCTTTCCTTTTAAGTTTGATACTGTTTTAAGGAAGTCATTTTCAGTTATTAAAGCCCTCGAGCATTTCTTAGTTCGTTATATCTAAGGAGGGTAACTTTATTTTTTCCAAATAGACCTTTGTATTCAGGTCATTGGATTTCTCAGTTATATAGCCCTTCAAAGAATCACTGTTGTCCTTCTATTAAAGAAATGATGTGAGTTAAACATGAATTAAGCAAAGTGTGGGCAGCAATAAGTATACTACCTGTAAAGACATGTCACGTATCAGGAGGCGTTTAATGGCGATATGATGTATATTGGGTGACAGTAACCTGATATATTCCATCAGTGAAAAAAGGCACAAGTAGTTGTGCTGTGGCAGTATCCTATGAGGATGAGGGATGTTTAGGGGCAACTTCAACCTCCATCGCATGGCAAAATATGTCCAAAATGATGGAGAGACTAGATATAGTGTAGCATATTGCTGAGTCTGTAGGCATCTCTGTTAACAGTGTTGGGTCAGTCTAAGCTAATTGTTTAAAAAGTCAATGCTCAATGGGTACCAACATTGTAAGAGAGGGCCAAAAGGACCAATGGGCAAGAATTTGTTCATCAGTCACCAGCTCATTCAGTCACCTATCTCCTATAACAACCCAGACAGCTTCTCTTCTTACATCAATACAGTGGATGAAACATGGGTTTTACCAAGGACCAATAAAAAAGTAGAAACATGCTGATTCTACTCCTCCAGAAAACTTTTATGTGCTGCATCCAGGTTATGGTGACTTTGATGTAAGTGTGTTATCATGGTGGACTTCTCAGTGAAGGAAATTGGGCATGAAAAATAGATAACAAGTATTCTGTCTCCTCAAAATACCCAGTCATGATTTCCATCCGGCTGCCATCCCATTTGTTGGTACTCAAGAATTGATGGCTCTGCCCCATTCAACTAATCTTATCTCCAGGTGCTTCCACTTGTTTCCAAAAATTAAAATATAATAATAAAAAAAAACTGTGTGTCTGCATAGGAAAACATCTGACTCCGCAGTTATGTCAATTATTATTGGTGTAGAGACCAGAAGAAATATTTTTTTTCCTCAGAAAAAAAATATAATGTCCTTGGAGCACTGCTGAGAAGATTATGCAGGGGTCTCAAACTCGCGGCCCGCGGGCCATTTGCAGCCCTCGATACAATATTTTGTGGCCCCCGCTGGCAAAAGCAAAAGAGACACAGAAGCGAACTATTTTTGCTTATTTTACCTTATAGTTTGCTTCAGTGCTCCCAAGTAATCCGCCACGTCCCCGCCGCTAAACGAGGGCTGCAGAGCCCCCAAATCCCCCGGGCAAACATCCACGACTGCACTGAGGGGCAGAGCTTCCAGATGTAGCTCTGCCCCTCCTGACGTCAATCGCCGCACGGATTGCCGCCTCTCCCCGCCCCTCTCTGTGAAGAAAGAGTGAGTGGGGCGCCGTGATTGACATCAGGAGGGGCAGAGCTGAAGCTGAAAGCTCTGCCCCTTCCAGGTACTGTAGAAAAGAGAAATCGAGAGCCCAATATGGTGTAGTATGTCAGAGATACGAAGGGAAATGAATAAGTGAGATGGTTATACTCACAAACATGGGTTACCGCTCAGGCAACCAGGAAATGCCGGCGGATTGCCCCCCGGGCAATCTGGGGGCTCTGCAGCCCTCGTTTTGCGGCTGGGACACGTGAAATCCCTTATGCGGCCCAGCCTCATCCTGACTTTGCCTCCTGCAGCCCCCAGGTAAATTGAGTTTGAGACCCCTTTTAAAGCCTCACATTTTTCTGAATGTCCACTGTATAGGAACAACTCTCACCTTGACACTGAAGCGATTTTTTTTTCTTTTTATGATATAATGAATTGGTTGTGTTGTACAGATAATTACTAGAACATTGGTAGCAAAGAAAATCTAATATTTTTCTTTTCAGTTATACAGCTTTTTTATAACATTGCATCAATCTCTAATATTTGCAGTTTACACACTACTCAGCATTCTAAATGTTTTTACAGAACAGGCAGTGAACTTTTGACCTGTCCTGAACTGTTCCCTGCAAAAGAAAAAACAATACAGTTCAGATAACAACCTTCAGAAAACAGAGCTCTCTGCGACTTTGAAAGTCGTGGAGCTCAATGGAAATTTGTGTAGATAACTGGAGTTTCTTGACCACTTGCCGACCAGGGGATTTTTCTGTGATCGGTGCTGCGTGGGCTCTACAGCCCGCAGCACTGATCAAGAGTGCAGCAGGGCGATCAGACTACCCCCCTTTTTTCCCCACTAGGGGGATGTCCTGCTGGGGGGGTCTGATCGCCGCCGGCTGCATTTGCTTAGCGGGGGGGGGGGGGCTCTTCAAAGCCCCCCTCCGCAGCGTTCTCCGCCATCTTGCCCGCTCTCTCCCTCTCCCTCCCCCTGTGAGCTGCGCAGGACAGATTTCCGTCCTGCACATTGAAGGATAGGCTTCAGCCTATCATATGCCGTCGATCCCCGGCCAATCAGAGGCCGGGGATCGTCGATCTGCCTTACGGCGCTGCTGCGCAGCAGCGCCGTATGATGTAAACAGCGGGGATTTCTTCCCCGCCTGTTTACATTTTGCCAGCGAGCCGCGATCGGCGGCTCTCTGGCTGTTCACGGAGACACCCTCCGTGAACTGACATGGAAAGGCCGCTCGATCGAGCGGCCGTTTCCATGGTAACCCGCAGACGTCCAGTTTACGCCAATCGGGTTAAAGTGAACCTTAAGTAAAAAAAAAAATGAGTTTTACTCACCTGGGACTTCCTTCAAGCCCCCTGCAGCTGTCCGGTGCCCTCGCAGCCTCGCTCCAATACTCCTGTCCCCGCCAGCAGCTACTTCCGGTTTCGGCAACAGGCGCTGACTGGCTGAGAATGCGAGTGATTCTTCGCGTTCCTGGCCACAATAGCACCCTCTATACTGCTATTGTGGCAAGGAAGGCCTGGCCGAAACTGGAAGTAGCCACCGGCGGCATGGGCACCCACAGAACATTTTCCGGGGGGGGGGGGGGGCAAAAAGGGGGGAGAAGTGGCCACGAGCGCCAGGCAGAAAATTGTGGGTAAGGTGTGCGTTAGTTACGTTGTGCGGCGCCAGAAAATGGGTGTGGTCATGGACCAGAATGTGGGTGTGGTCACGGGTGGAGACAAATTTACATGAACTTAGCAATGGTGGAACATTAGATGAGGACAGTGGTGGCGAACCTTTTGGAGGCCGAGTGCCCAAACTGCAACCCAAAAGTCACTTATCTATCGCAAAGTGGCAACAACAATTTAAACTAAATACAAATGTTTTAACTCATACATGAACATGATGGAAAATCCAAGTTGAAAATAAACTGTAAAGATAAACAATTTCATCCATCCTACTCCTGAAAAATGTCTTCAATTTTTTAGAAACTCCCAGTTTTTTATTTTCTGTTTTAAAAAGCTAAAAAAAAGTAGGTTTAATGCTATTGCCTCATATGATGATGATTTAGCTTTTCCCATAGTCTCGCAGTTAGCAATCATGTGACCCCCAACAAGACAAATTCAGCAATCATGTGACCCCCAACATGACAAATGCAGCAATCATGAGGCCTCCAAAAAGACAAATTTAGCAATCATGAGGCCCCCAACAAGACAAATTTAGCAATCTTGAGGCCCCCAACAAGACAAATTCAGCAATCTTGAGGCCCCCAACAAGACAAATTCAGCAATCTTGAGGCCCCCAACAAGACAAATTCAGTAATCAAGAGGCCCCCAACAAGACAAATTCAGCAATCTTGAGGCCCCCAACAAATCATAAGGCCCCCAACAAGACAAATTCAGCAATCATGAGGCCCCCAACGAGACAAATTCAGCAGTCATGAGGCACATAAATAGACAACATTTCACATAAATAGGCAGAATGCCCCCTTAATATGGTAGACACCTCTTACTTGGCTTCTGAATTCTCCTCTACTGGCTGCTGTGCCCGGCTGGCCTGGCAATACTGTTTTTGGCTGGATGGGGGATGATGTGTGGGCTGAAAGGCCTGGCAGTGATGCTGTGGCCTGGCTGGTGGTGATGATGTGGCTGGCCTGACTGGTGGTGATGCTGTGGCCTTTTTGACAGTGATTCTGGGCTGGTTGGCTGGTGGTGATGCAGGGCTGGCTGGCCTGGATAGTTTAGGTAGTGACAGGTGGCCCCTAGTTTAGGTAGCGCCAGGAGCCTTCCAGTTTAGGTAGTGGCAGGGCCCCCCAGTTTAGGTAGTGACAGGAGCCCCTCAGTTCAGGTAGTGACAG
Source organism: Hyperolius riggenbachi (assembly GCF_040937935.1). Taxonomy (NCBI): domain Eukaryota; kingdom Metazoa; phylum Chordata; class Amphibia; order Anura; family Hyperoliidae; genus Hyperolius; species Hyperolius riggenbachi. The sequence goes on from NC_090647.1 coordinate 297,183,317, forward strand.
GAGCCCCTCAGTTCAGGTAGTGACAGGTACCCCCCCAGTCAGGTCTATAGGTGCCCCAAGGATAGGTAGCCAGGTCTATAGGGTGTCCCTAGAATAGGTAGCCAGGTCTATAGGTGTCCCCAGTATAAGTAGCCAGGTCTAGGTGTCCACAGTTTAGATAGCCAGGTCTATAGGTGTCCCCAGTATAAGTAGCCAGGTCTATAGGTGTCCCCAGTATAAGTAGCCAGGTCTATATAGGTGTCCCCAGTATAAGTAGCCAGGTCTATATAGGTGTCCCCAGTATAAGTAGCCAGGTCTATAGGTGTCTCCAGTTTAGATAGCCTGGTCTATAGGTGTCCCCAGTATAGGTAGCCAGGTCTATGGGTGTCCCCAGGATAGTTAGCCAGATCTATAGGTGTCCCCAGGATAGTTAGCTAGGTCTATAGGTGTCCCCAGGATAGTTACCCAGGTCTATCGATGTGTGGAGTGGGAGTGGAGAGAAGAAGGAGCGATGGGCACAGCGGTGGGGAAGGGGGGACATCTCCCTCCCTTCCTTCACCTTGGGGCTCCCCCTCTCTCTCTCGCTCCCCACTCCAGAATTCAGTTGTGCGGGCGGCAGTGGCAGGACACTTACTCTATTCTTCCGGCACGAGTGACTCTCTCTCTCTCTCTCTCTGTGCCGCTGCCCTGGTCTGGACTAGACCAGTGTAGCGGCGCACAGAGTGAGAGAGCTCACTCGCGCCCGAGAATAGATAAAGTGTCCCGGTCCCGCCGCTACCCACATTACTGAATTCTGGAGGGGGGAGCGAGAGAGTGGGAGCCCCAAGGTGAGGGAAGGGGGGGAGATGTCCCCCCCTTCCCCGCTGCTGTGCCCATTGCTCCCTCTTCTCTCTCCGCTGGGACTTCCGGGTTCGGTTGCCTGAGGGGGCAGCAGCTGGCCAGGGGAGGGCAGATGCCCCATTTTGCCCTATGTAGGGATGCCCATGGCTGGCGGGGACAGGAGGATCAGAGCGAGGCTGCGAGGGCACCGGACAGCTGCAGGGGGCTGAGGGAAGCCCCAGGTGAGTAAAACTCATCTTTTTTTTACTTAAGGTTCACTTTAAAGTGAACTAAGCAGCTCCTGGCTTCAAATAGCTGCAAGGGCTGCCATTGTTCAGAAGCTCAACCCCTGCTGTTTTACAACTAGCATTGTCCAGACTATATGTGAAATTCTTCAACTGTAACTGATGTTTTCTGTTTGAAGTACAATGGGGGTTTGTTTATGGTCAGTTAAGTCTAATGAGGAGATTTCTTATCTGTGTTCCACAATCCCCTGCTCAGCGACTGCAGGTCCTTTGCGACAAAGTGGCTATTTTAACCCTTAGATGTAAAAAAAATGAGGTAGATTGAAAGTTTTTTTTAATAATAAACCACATTTTTAGAATGCATTTTTAATTTGCTATAGAGCTGCCATGGGTGTTAAAAATGATGCTCGGTTCACTTTAACTCTTCCTGTACTGGAAACAATATTAGACTTATGTCTCTGCTTCTAATGCTTTATTTCTTAGCTGTACTACACAACCAACTCATTATATCATAATTTTTTTTCCGCTTCAGTGTTTCTTTAAAGCTGAAGGATTAGCCATACTATGCCAGGGGAAAAAAACACATATATAAGTAGATAAATACTTGATCTACTTACATAACAAATGTATTGTACTGTCCAGTGTCCACGATTTGATTTCAGTGAATTTTATATAGTAAATGAAGAGAATTCTGTTCCTGGTGGGTCTTTTGCCCACAGTTTGAGGCTAAATCCTGATGTCATTTCTTTCCTCAACTTTTTTTATTTTCTCCTCCAATCCCTGAATCACCGCAGCCTTGCTTGTTGTAAACACACATGAGCATCATGGTTTTGCTAGGCAGCTAGGCAGGGAAATGAAGGGAAGAGGAGGAATATATTATCGATAAAAAGAACCCCCAGCATGCAACTGAATGGCAATGGCTATTAAAGGGCCAGTGCTCCTAAGGTATGTGATAACGCCAAACCATAACAGCAGAAAAAGGTTTGAAAGTTTTGAATGCAGAATTAGCATCTTTATCAGTTAATACACTCAGGCCAGTTGCTGTTAAAATTTGATTTTTATGGTGACAATCCCACTTTAATTATAAAGAATTTGCAGTGAGAGAACCCACAGCAAGTTCCTCTTTCTTGAGTAATGGAAGCTGCCCAAAAATAAAAATACAGAACACAAAGAGAAAACAGTGTATTTGTTAATGTTTCCGGATTATAACACAGCATGTTGATTAAAGTGTACCCGATAGGGCTCAAAATAAACAAATATATACATACAGTACCTGGTGCTTCCTCCAGCGACCTTCAGGCTCATCAGTCTCTTGCCATCCTAATCCACCTCCAAGATCTTCCGCAATTAGACCCGGTAATTCGGAAAACATGCCGACATGGGCGAATTGTGGAGGATCCAGGAGGCGGAGGAGGACAGCGAGGGGCTGATCAGCCTGAAGGGGGCTCTTTTGAGCCATTTCAGGTTTCCATTAACTTGGTGGGTTGATTTAGGCATGAGAAGCATATCACTTATAGCAGGTCTTCCCAACCCTGTCCTCAAGCACCACCAACAGTGCATGTTTTGTGGAAATCCAGAGGTCGCAGCTCTACTGAGACACTAATTACCTCACCTCTAAATGTTTGTGGTTTCCTGCAAAACATAGACTGTTGGTGGGTTTGTGGAGGAAAAAAAAGGGACGGGAGCCTGGTCTGGTGTATGATCGTTGGTTTCCAGGTAGGTACATAGGAAGAAAATAAATATACTCACAAGGCTGGGTTGCATAAGAGGCAACCACTCCAATCCGGATGTGGGGAAGTACCGTTATCACTCGGCCTTGTACGGGTTCAGTAAACATTGCAGCTCCTCAGAAAAACCACCTGCATTGGTGGTAACCGCTGGTCAAGTGGGGGGGGGGGGGGGTAAGGCAATGTAAAATAGGGTAGGAGGCGCTCAAAATTAGATTAGATAGCAAGGTTTGTGCCATTAAAGGTGTTCTGTAATAAACTCTATATATACAGATAATAGATTGATCCTAGCTTAGAAAGTAGTCCATCAATTTTTTGTAAAAAAGAACGTTTTACTGGGCGCTTAAAATGACAATGCGTTTCACGATGTGAACTGCTTCATCAGGTCGAATACTGTTGTTCACAACTGAAGCACTTCTCAATAGTTCACACTGCGAAACACGTCATTTTAAGTGCCCAATAAAACATTATTTTTTACGATAAATTTTACGATAAATTGATTGATTGAGGTGGGCGCCTCCTGCCCTATTTTATATTTCGACTCTTGATGGTACTGGAGGAAAGGGTTGGGAAGTCTTGACTTATAGCATGTAAAACATGCATCATCTGCAAGCTTTTAATGGAAAGGAAACTTTTTATCATATAACATAAACTGAGCTCTGATTCTTGAAAACAGCTTGCTTTCTATTTGCAATGTCGAAATTACAAAATTTGCATAATTCTGCATCAACTCGAAATTATTTGCATCCCACTGACAATCCCTAGTGTGCTGTTGCTTTATTTTTAAGAAGAATATTGACATTGACCAACTTTCCAAGCAGGAGAAGAGGGCCACTGTAAGGATTCCTCCTGTGGCATGTTCTGTCCATTGTGGTGGAGCCGCAAACGGACAGTTCTGGTTTGTCAGCCTGCATTCGGTTGTGCATTCGCAATGAATCACATTGTCATTTGCAATTGCAAGCTAGCTCAGGACTGAATGATTACCATTCAGCTGTGTGGAGATTTGCATGCTTGCATCCTTTGGCTGATGCCAGCATAAAAGTCTGCCTCCCCTTTTAGACCTCGCCCGTCATAGTTTCAGCTCTGTCTAAGCTGTTACTGGGTCCTTTGATACTGTGAATAATATTTCCTTGTGTAACGATATGTGTCAGCAAGTAACAGAATTCTGATTATTAGGTGATCTGCAGTATCACCTATAATACAGATATATACCTGATTATATGGTGATCTGCAGAATCACCAATAATACAAGTATACCAGACAGCTAATGTGATAGCAAAGTATAGTGCTTGGTGCAACAGTAGTACTGATAGGTTTAGCTATACCTCACCAGAGGAGCTGGTGGGCACTAACAGTACAGAGCCCCTCACCAGAGACAAGGGCCCTCTGGTGAGAGTAGAGTGGTCAGACTAATCGAGTTGGCAACAGATAGACAGATACAGTACAAAATCAGAAGGCAAAGGCAAGAAGGTTTTAACAGGCAGAGTCGGCAGCAAGATCTGATGGGCAGAAGTACAGAATCACTGAGCGGAAGAGTAGTCAGAAGGAACTAGAGTCATACACAGATAATATACAGTATTTCAATTATAATTATAGCTATCAACAATTCCTATCTCTGTGTAAAATCCCCGGTTTCCTCCCGGATCAAAGCACTATCTAAAGTCTGAGCGCTAACACAAAGTATTCACAACAGCAGACAAGTTGCGGGTGATTCGGCAAGGCTTAAGAAGTAGAGGAGACCCCTCCGGCACGCCCACTCCCATCAACCAACGAGGAGCGGCGAACGTCTCCTCTGACGTCAGCCGACCGGCCGGTCAGCTGACGCGCCTCCTCCCCGTATAAAGGTCCTTTCTGTGCGCGCGCGCACAACAATGCGACCCTATGTGCTGCTGACAAACCCGTCCTCAGCATGCTAGATGCCCGAGGCACGGATAGATCGCTAGGCAGGGAGATGGAGGCAGCTGCGGTGGTATCGCTGTTCACCGCAGCTGTCTCTTCCACGTTTGTTGCACCTTGTCTTGCTACTTTCTAGTTCAGTTATCTTGTGGAGCTACGATTATATATTTCCCACGGGGACATATATACATACTCCTTTCTAGTGCAGAGATTTTGTATTGTTTGTATTGCCTAGCTTAGTTCGCTGTATTGCTCCAGATCTAGCTAGTCTCCCTTGCATATGTTATATATTGGTTCATCGCCAATATATACATATTCTAGTCAGCGTTTGTTATTTTCCTTGTATTCGCGTTACGGTGATATATCATTGCTGCTGATATATACGTACTCGAACTGTTGATATCCTGTGTTTAGCTAGTCAGTGTTTAGCACGTTTCAGTAGGTTGCGCTTATCGTGATCACCCGTGCTTAGCTAGCATAGTTGTGTCGCTATTAGTTATGTTATGTTCTTTCCTGTAGTCTTGCCTGTGTGGATGCTTGCTGGGGACTTTTGTTAGCCTGCTTGCTCTGCTTCTGTGGATGTGACTGTGAGCTGCGGTTGCTACTAGCTACGCTCCAATCTATAGTCCTGACTTTTATCTGTCCGAATGCTTGCTTTCGCAAGAGCAGCGCAACATCGCACTGCGCTGCAATTGCATCTTATTTGTAGCGATATCGGAAGCCCAGAGCTGCAGTTGCTCTGGGCAGCCTGTGTAGCCTGTGTAGCCTCTTCCATTATCCAGCTCTTAGCCTTGTTGTGCTGGGTGGTCAGAAAGTATGACCCCCCCCAGCATTACAGCCACCTTTTATATCAAAAATACAAACAAAACTTCCTCCAGTCGCACACAGCATGGAAAAATTGTTAACAGAGGACACATATTCATATCTTATATTTGACTTGTCCTTTTGCTCTTTCTTATCCCTGTTCTTTTATTTGAGAATAATTAAGGCAATCATAATTTAGTGGTTGGCATAAAGTTTACAACAATTCAGCTTCATTCTGAGGATCGTCAACTAGCTTCAACCAGCCTCGAATCAGCTAAAATTGGCGCATGAGGTGCAGCAGTAAAAAGGGCTCCGCCATAGAGATGAATGTGCATTGCTGCAATTAGCTGCTATGACCGATAAAATGGGTGCCGAATAAAACTGCGGGCACCAGGGCTATGCAAAGTGCGGCTACAATATTTTTGTAGTAGCACCTTATCGGGCGGAACTCTTTTTACCGTTCATAGCCGTGAGTAATCGCTGCATTTTATTCATCTCGCTGCAGCCAGGGACACAAGCAGCTACAGCTGGGGACAGAAGCAAGTGCACCCGGCAGGGACACAAACAGCTGCAGTTTTGCTCTCTGACTCCCTGCGCTGCAGCTGCGGGCTATGCCGTCATCACTCAGGAATGCTTCCCTACCAGACACTGAAATTGCTTGGCGGCCAATCACCAGCAACACATTGCAGCAGCTTGGGTCTCGAGTATATTAAAAAAAGGAGAGCGAAAGCTGGGAGTACATGGCGTCTCGGCTCCGCTCAGTTCGGCACCGCTCAGTTCGGCACAGGGATAGACAGATGACGGCCCTCCCTGCTGCTAAATTCCGGGGATGGTCTGGCAGCCGCCGGGTCCCTGAATTACCGCTATGCGGGGTGCAGATCATAGCATTGCTGCCATGATGGGTCCAGCTTCGGCGCATGGCGCCCAGTGCCACGCACCAAAATAACCTGCTTCGAATGCTGGGAGCGGTGAGAGGGGTTGGGGGGGGGGGGCGGTGGTACTGATATAGTAGAATATCTGTATAATTACCGATATTCTACTATGGGGATAGTAGATTATTGGTAAAATTACCGATATTCTACTATCAACATAATTATGCACTCTTTTTAACAGACGTCTTTTTAAATGTACATGCCCAGCCTCTCTATGGGGCGCCAGTCCGCAATCTGGCCTCTCTCTGAGCCTGCCTCTGTAATGTGCCAGATTCCATAAAAGAGCCATGTAATGTTCAACCCGATGGTAAGCCAGCTCAGGACTGAATGATTACCATTCAGCTGTGTGGAGATTTGCATGCTTGCATCCATTGGCTGATGCCAGTATAAAAGTCTGCCTCCCCTTTTAGACCTCGCCCATCATAGTTTCAGCTCTGTCTAAGCTGTTACTGGGTCCTTGGCGTGTACATTTAAAAATGCCTCTGTAATGTGCCAGATTCCATAAAAGAGCCATTTACTGTTCAACCCGATTTGGTCAAGGTATTTTTTCAGGCGATATTCATACAGTAAATGGTCTACTGTCCATGTCCACCTTTAACAAAAGTCTGTGTAGAAGTACAGATGCTGGTCCTCCCACTGCATTATCCTCTATAATATTCTTCCTGTGTCGCTGCGTCCAGCTGTCCCTGTGTCCCTGTTATTTGCTACTGCGCATGTGCGCAGTACAGACAGCTGGACGGGACCATGGAGCGAGGTGGGAGAGCGAGGTGGGAGAGCGAGGTGGGCGGGCGTGTGCGACAAGTGCACGTCGGGTGCGGGCGCGCGCATGCACACTGGGGGTGGCTGTAGAAAAAAGGACCTAGAGCCTGTTTTTAAATGGGCTTGGGTCTACTAGTTATGCATAAGGACAAATCTTTCCCTTGTTCTTTATTTAATGCTGGGTGTACACCATGCAATTTCCCGTCTAATACAATGGGACTGAACCGATTATTTCCAACATTTGGGATTTTGGGAAGTTATTATTAGAAAATCAATCCCATTATTGATTGGGAGCAGTTTTGCTATGTACACACGATACAACTTCTTGTCAGAAAACGCGTCGATCTGACAAAAATTGCATCATGTGTACCCAGCTTAATGTTCTCTGTTCTTTAATGGGTACAATTGTTTTGAACCATAGGAATAACTCCTTGGAGAGCTGCTACTGATATTCTACACAGTCCAGCTCTGTTTTGCTTTAATACTTCTTTCAAAAAAATGCACCAGTATCTCCTGACCTATCCCTGTTTCATAGTGTACCTATTGTTTGTGTGCTGATTGTCAATGCCCTCACCATGCCCATTCTCAGACTTGGTTCCACCTGTGCCCATAGATTAAGGAAGAGACTGTTCTCCTCCTGTGTTAGTTGACTAGGACTGTTATTCGCTTCAATCTGAGTCACATGCTTTGTCTGGGAACTCTGGAATTTCATTTGACCCATGTGGAGAAAAAGTCAGTTGCTGTTCCTTCTAGTTTCCAGAGAACATCTGGCCCCAGTTGGAATAGCAGCACCCCGGATAAAAAAACATCTGTAAGCTGCTTTGGAAAAAGGGTAACTTATGGCTACAATGCTCTTTGGATTTGATCTTGGGACTTTGTTTCTGTCTTTGACAACAATCTGACAGCAGCCTGCTAGTCTTCCAGTGGTGAGTCCTTGTAATGTTTACAATTACATTGAACGAGAACCATACAGACCCCAATATACATGTCCTGCTTTAGAGAGATCATGGCATATTGGCTTGGCTAGACCTGTCCAGTCAGCTCCAGCAGACCTGTCCAGACCTGTCCAGTCAGCTCCAACAGTAACATATCCACTACTTCAAGGTCAGTGAAATAACAGCCATATGCATATACTTGCAGTGAGAAATGTTTGTAATAAAGGCAGGTTGTACTGTTACATTAGGTACACACCAGCAATAGCTATTGCATGACTGTTGTCAACGACCTACTATGGTCTGCGCAATACATTTTTGCCTGGTATTAGCAGAATATCTTCAGCAAGTCCAGACTATGTTTGCTGGGTCACTTAGGTTTCTCTGGTGTACTCCAAGTTTGGAAATCCTTGGTAAATCAGAACCCCAGTTTTTTTTCCAGTGGCAGAAAATGCTGTTTTAAGAAATCTGCCAAACATGTTTATAAACTATGGAAAATTGCAAAAACTAACTGGATATTTTTATTTAACATGTCTCGGAGTTCTCCTTTAAAATAGCACTCTCAGTCAAGCTGTATGTATAAAACATCTTGCGGCATGCAGAAACTGACAACACTGCTGTGCAGAGGTTGTCTGCATACAGATTCTAGATAGAATTGAAATAGGCCCATTGAAAATGCATTTCTATGTGAAATGCACACAAATTCAAATGTAGTGGAACCAGGCCTTAAAGAGAACCTGTACTGAGTAAAAATATTTAAAATAAACACATGAGGTAACTTCAAATGAACATTACATAGTTACCTCGCCATCAGTTCCTCTCAGAAGCTCACCATGTTCTTCTGACAATAATCCCTTCCAGTTCTGACAATATTTTGTCAGATCTGAAATATATCAGTTGCTGTCAGTAAAATTTTAGTTGCTGTCAGTTATAGCTGAGAGAAAAACTGATGTACCAGGTAATGTCCATGTTTCCCTATGGCTCAAGTGGGCGATGTTACAGTTTAACTGTGTGATGACCAGAAAGCTGTTATGGGTAATGACAAGACAAGACAAGACAAATAACATTTATATTGCGCTTTTCTCCTTGCGGACTCGAAAGCACCAGAGCAGAGCAGCAGCCACTAGGACGCGCTCTATTGGCAGTAGCAGTGTAAGGGAGACTTGCCAAAGGTCTCCTACTGAATTAGTGCTGGCTTACTGAACAGGCAGAGCCGAGATTCGAACCCTGGTCTCCTGTGTCAGAGGCAGAGCCCTTAACCATTACACCATCAGCCAACTGCCATTTTCAAAATGGAGGATGGAAAATTCCCTTGATCACAGTGAACAAACAGGACGCGGGAAAGGAGAAAGACACTGAGGAGTAGACTACATGGAAGGCAAGTATGACTTGTGTATGCTTATTTTGACTTTTAATTTTCAGTTCAGGTTTTCTTTAAGGCTGTATTCACAGTGGGACGTTGTGTTTCAATGCAACGTTAAAGCCGCAACGTGTCTGCGTTAAGAGGTAACGCACTGCAAGCAGTGAGTTACCACAACGCAACATTTTTTTTATGCGACTTTAACGTTGCACTATGACCGGCCCATAGGATTAGCATTGCAGTGCTACCATAACATCCCACTGTGAATGCGACCTAAAGGTGGGTACTACAAATTCCCAACTTGCAGTTTATCTACTGCCACACCGCGCTACAAATCGCAATTCCTATAAATGAATATGAATATAAAACCAGCCAGTAAATTAATAGCCAAGCATAAGCCACATCAGGAATTTATCCCCCTGGTGTCAACAACAGCTACTTCAAAACTGCGTAATACCAGTGGTAATTATGCACTCTTAACCACTTTACCCCCAGCGGTACGAATTTCCTTTTTTCCCTCCTAAAAAAACAGGGACGGAGAAATCCGTACCTTCCGCGCTACCGCCTCTGTCCGCGCACCCGCCGCTCGTGCGCGCGCACCCGCCGCTCGTGCGCGCGCACCCGCCGCTTGTGCACGCCGCCGCCCGCTCGCCCGGAGATCAATGAACGGGAAAATCCATTCCCGTTCGTTGATCTAGCCCCCGCAATGATCTGCTGCTTCTTTCAGAAACAGCGAGATCATTGTGCGTCTCCCAGCCTCCTACTGCTTCCTGTAAGCGTCCTTCCGGACGCTTACAGGTCGCATGTAAACAAACACTCTGTGGCCATCTTGTGGCCAAATAGTAAACTACACCCTAAAAGCATTTTACATATACAAACATTACATTTACACAATAAATTAACTCATTACCTCCCACACTCCCCAATTTTTTTTTTTTTTTTTTGTAATTAAAAAAAAAAAAAATACAATAAAAAAAAAAACATAAATAGTTACCTTAGGGACTGAACTTTTTAAATATTTATGTCAAGAGGGTATAACACTGTTACTTTATAAACTGCGGGCTTGTAATTAGGGATGGATGCAAAACTGAAAAAAATGCACCTTTATTTCCAAATAAAATATTGTCGCCAAACATTGTGATAGGGACATAATTTAAATGGTTTTATAACCGGGACAAATGGGTTAATACATTTCATGGGTTTTAATTACAGTAGCATGCTTTATTTAAAAACTATAATGGCCGAAAACTGAAAAATAATAATTTTTTCCCACATTTTTTCCTATTTTCCCATTAAAACACATTTAGAATAAAATAATTCTTGGCATAATGTCCCACCTAAAGAAAGCCTAATTGGTGGCAAAAAAAACAAGATATAGTTCATTTCATTGGGATAAGTAATAATAAAGTTATAGACGAATGAATGGAAGGAGCGCTGAAAGGTGAAAATTGCTCTGGTGGTCAGGGGGTAAAACCCCTCAGTGGTGAAGTGGTTAAGTGAACCAATTGTATTAGATGCTGAAGTCCTTACTTCACCAGTTCACCAGAAAAGAACACCTCTCATCAATCAGCCTGCGAGACTGAGCGGAGGAGTGCAATTTTGAATAAATGTTTTAAAGTTTTAAGCAATGTTGCGCAATGAGAGGTGTTCTTTTCATTTGAGGCCAACATTGGGAGACATTCTCAAAGGGACACACTGATTTGTGGTGGCTGCAACAAGAGTGGAGGTGAATCGATAGGTGAGGAAAGCCTGTGAATACCCCGCATGCGCAAAAGACCTCTGTCAGTGGTGGTCCATCTGACTCGGTGAGTTGCGCTCCATTAGGTGTTTGTGGTGGGAGTGACATGATTATGCAACTGGTCAAAATGTTGCATGGGTACTACAGTCCATCTGTGTTTGCAGTTGTTTAGCACACAAACAAGGCTGTACATGCCGGTCTTTGAAATGTCATCTTTCTTACTTGCACATTCTATTTTTGGAATTTACTGTTCTTCCACCTTATTCAGTTTGGCTGGACAACAAAAAACGAAATCGCTGCTCTGAACAACAGGCTGTATACAAGTTGAAATGGAAAGTATACTTAAGCATTTTCACAGAATATCTAAAATAGATCTCTGAGTCTGGCGTGACTGCTAAAGACAGCTGAATGTATTAGGCAATTTTTCCACAAAACCACCAGGCATTTGAAAAAGATTAGCACGATATTTAGGTTAAATGTGCTGAATGTATAATCACACATCTGTTCTGCATACGTCTTTGTGTATGTTCATGGTCACCATACATAGGCAGATCTTTTATTTAATATGAAGAAAACTTTAAATGTGTCCTTACTTCATGTGCTTGTAGAACCCTATTATTTCATGTGCTTGTAGAATCCTTTGTGGAATCCCTATTGCTTCATGTGCTTGTAGAACCCTACATGGAATCCCTACTACTTCATGTGCTTGTAGAACCCTATGTGGAATTCCTATTACTTCACGTGCTTGTAGAGCCCAATGTGGAATCATTATTACTTCATGTGCTCGTAGAACCCTATTACTTCATGTGCTTGTAGAACCCAATGCGGAAAACCTATTACTTCATGTGCTTGTAGAACCCAATGCGGAAAACCTATTACTTCATGTGCTTGTAGAACCCTACATGGAATCCCTATTACTTCATGTGCTTGTAGAACCCTACATGGAATCCCTATTACTTCATGTGCTTGTAGAACCCTATGTGGAATCCCTATTACTTCATGTGCTTGTAGAATCCTATGTGGAATCCCTATTACTTAATGTGCTTGTAGAACCCAATGCGGAAAACCTATTACTTCATGTGCTTGTAGAACCCTATGTGGAATCCCTATTACTTAATGTGCTTGTAGAACCCAATGCGGAAAACCTATTACTTCATGTGCTTGTAGAACCCTACATGGAATCCCTATTGCTTCATGTGCTTGTAGAACCCTACAAGGAATCCCTATTACTTCATGTGCTTGTAGAACCCTATGTGGAATCCCTATTACTTCATGTGCTTGTAGAGCCCTATGTGGAAACCCTATTACTTCATGTGCTTGTAGAATCCTATGTGGAATCCCTATTACTTCATGTGCTCGTAGAACCCTATTACTTCATGTGCTTGTAGAAACCTATGCGGAATCCCTATTACTTCATAGGCTTGTAGAACCCAATGTGGAAACCCTATTACTTCATGTCCTTGTACAACCGTATGTGAAAACCCTATTACTTCATGTGCTTGTAGAACCGTATGTGAAAACCCTATTACTTCATGTGCTTGTAGAACCCTACATGGAATCCCTATTACTTCATGTGCTTGTAGAACCCTATGTGGAATCCCTATTACTTCATGTGCTTGTAGAATCCTATGTGGAATCCCTATTACTTAATGTGCTTGTAGAACCCAATGCGGAATCCTTATTACTCCATGGGCTTGTAGAACCCTACGTGGAATCCCTATTACTTCATGAGCTTGTAGAACCCTACATGGAATCCCTATTGCTTCATGTGCTTGTAGAACCCTACATGGAATCCCTATTACTTCATGAGCTTTTAAAACCCTACGTGGAATCCCTATTACTTCATGAGCTTGTAGAACCCTACGTGGAATCCCTATTACTTCATGGGCTGTTGTTTCATAGTGTGAGCAATTGGAGCAAAATGTAAAGCAAGTGTAAATGAAACCTTCCTTCATTTGATCATTTACCTGCCATGTTCTGTATACCTACTGTACATAACATTGTTTACTACAGCACAGCATCATCTCACCTTGCTGGACAGAGCTAAAGGGTGTGCTATTTCTGTTATATAATAGCTGTCCTTTTACTTTTCCTTTATAGCTCATGATTTTATCCACATTTCCACTGCCAGTACAACCACCCCTCTTTACTAGGCCTTTTTCACATTTAATGGTGTGATACTTTCTCTGATCATAGTTCTTATGTAGTTTATCTGACATAAACAATTTTGGTATCATTTTTTAAGGACAGACAAATATTTAACTCTGAAGAAGCAGTAGGACCCAGCTTCAAAAAAGGTGTGATAGCTTGCTGAGGGCCTAGGTGATTGTGGCAGCACTAAGGCAAAGGCTTGGGAGGTGTAGTCCCTCACCTTATGAATTTGCCTCTTGAAGAAATTAAGCTTTATGCCATTTAACCACTTGAGGACTGCAGTGTTAAACCTCCCTAAAGACCAGGCCATTTTTTGCTTAATTGGCCACTGCAGCAGCTTTAAGGCCTAGCTGCAGGGCCACACAACTCATCACACAAGTGATTCCCCCACCCCCTTTTTTCTCCACCAACAGAGCTTCCTGTTGGTAGGGTCTGATCCCCCTTCATGTTTATTTTTTAGTTTAGTAAATACTTATGGTTTGGTTTTTTTTGTATTAAATTTCCCTATTTATTTATTTCTTTTTTTTACCTAACTCCCCCTCTCCCCCCAGCCAGCCAATCACGGCGATCAGCTGTCATAGGCTTCAGCCCATGAGAGCCAATCGCTCTCCTGTGTCCCAGGGGGGCAGCCGTGTGACATGGCTGTCCCCAGTACAGCTCTGCCATAGATCGCAGCGCTGTACTATAATAGATGGCGGTTTTGCCGTCTAACAGTCTCCGAGACTGAATGGCGGAGCAGAGCTTCATCATCCAAGTGGGGATGCCCTGCAAAACACTCCCCCAGGACTTTATTGGCGTTAGGTGGTCCTGTGGGAGCCACCGCATTCACACCCATAGGCGTGACGCGGCCTTAACCACTTGCCGACCGCGCACTCATAACGTAAACGCGCGTCGGCAAAGTGGTAGCTGCAGGACCAGCGACGCACATCTGCGTTGCCGGCTGCAGGCTAATTAATCAGGAAACAGCCGCTCGCGCGAGCGGCTGCTTCCTGTCAATTCACGGCGGGGGGCTCCGTGAATAGCCTGCGGGCTGCCGATTGCAGCTCGCAGGCTAAATGTAAACACAAGCAGAAATAATCTGCTTTGTTTACATTTTTACAACGCTGCTAACAGTAGCAGCGTTGTACTAGATCAGCGATCCCCGGGCAATCAGCGGCCGGGGATCGCTGTACATGGCAGGCAGGAGCCTGTTAGAGGCTGCACAGGACAGATCCGTTCCTGTGCAGCCTCTGATCTCCGGGACAGGGAGGGAGAAGATGGAGAGGGGGAATCCTGCGGTGGAGGGGGCTTTGAGGTGCCCCCCCCGCCACCCACACGCATGCAGGAGCGATCAGACCCCCCCAGCACATCACCTGTAGAGCCCACCCAGCACAGATCTCAGAAATCAGCGCTGCTCCTCAAGGGGGGTAAAGGCTGAGTCCTGAAGTGGTTAAAGTGGTTAAAGTAGGATTAGACTTCCAAAACTAACATTTCAGTAACTATTCTTAGTTACATAAAATAACATTTGAAAGCATTCCCTGAGATTGCAAATGTGTATTTGCACTGCAGAGAGCAGTAGAAGCTTGCTTATCTCTGGTTAATTGGCAAATGTAATCTCTGCAGCAAGAATTTCTATGCCTGTGTCTTCACTCTGATACCCCCTCCTTTTCTGCTGAAGTGACTCATCTGTTGCAAGGGCAATGTGTCTATTCAGCAGAGGGCGGAGGGCAGAGTGAAGACATATGCAGAGAGCTTCAGCTGGAAATAATTACATTGGCTGTTGACCAAAGATAAGCAAGCTTATTCTGCTCTCTGCAGTGAAAATAAACATTTATACACATGGGGGCTGCTTTCAAATGTTCTTTTATGTAATTAAGAGTAGTTAATGAAAATGTAGTGGTTTTGAGAGTAAAATGCCACTTTACATCCAACAGTAATAGCAGATCTGAAACAAAAAAAAAATTGAGCATCAACTCCAGCAACTCTCCCTAAGGCTCCCTGCACACTGCAAATCCGATTTGCGATTCCGATTTCGATTCCCACTTGCAATTCCGATTTTACCTGAATGCTATCAACAGAAAAACGCAAAAAAAACGCAGCATGCAGTAACGATTAAAAATCGGAATCGCATGTAAAAAACGATTAAAAATCAGAATCGCATGCAGTGTGCAGGGAGCCTAACACAGCCCACATCCTCTTATAGTTCGGTCCATCTCTTCTCACAGGTCTCAGGTAGAAAGTTTTAACACCTTCTACAGTAGGTTGGCTTACAGCTAATAGTCTTTGTTTGAGCTTGACAAACAAGGCTGCAGCACTGTCCATCTGAATTTAAAGCAATCCGCTTTAATAAAGAATCCCCCAGATATCTGCCCTCTCCCAGGGGAATGAGTATAGGGGTACACTAGTACACCTTTCCCATTCCCACAAATTGTCAAATATGACAAAAGATAAAGCCTTGACAATATATATATATATATATATATATATATATATATATATATATATATATATATATATATATATATATGTTTTTAAATGACACTTTAAAAAAAGTTTTCTGGATGTCACCTGTCACAATTTAAGTTTTAAGAGCTGTTCCAGTCATTGTAACTATTAAGGGTCTCTTGAGGGAGGAAAAGCCATCACTGCTGCAACTCTAAACTAATTTAGAGACCTGGTAAATGCTTCTGTGAAACTTCAGCTGGAGCTCCACATTACCGGTAATTCATTCATTTGTCCAATGGGAAAAGGCTGACTAAAGGCTTACCTTTAGTGCAGATCCATGTGTCCACGGATCTGCACTAAAGGTAAGCCTCAAGTGGGAGATTCAAAGATGCTTTTACCAGGGTTCCTATTTAGATCAGTACTGCAACTGTATATGGCAGTCTGAATGTGCATCAGGAAGACTTCAATCACAGGAGGACCTCAATCAAGATTTAATGAAGACCTCAGAGTAATACAACAGCTCCTAAGAATTGGGACAGCTCCTAAGACTTTTGTGGCAGGGAACATTAAAGCCTAACCAAAGCTAAAACTGAAGGTAAATTCTAATATTAGTCAGATTAATAAGGGACTGTAGTCTGTAGAAGCAACATGATGGACAAAATCCCTTTTTCATGGGCCAAATGTGGTTGGAAGCAAAGTACTACTTGTTTTCTGTCCCTGGTGAGTGTTTCAATCAGGTTTGATCATGTGACTCAAAAAGTAAGGAAAAAAAATAGAGGCCAAAATATATTTTGCAGCATAACAGAAAACATGCAACTTACGGGGATGGCAAATGGCAGTGACAGAGGGAGAGACAAAGATGAAGCCATGGAATAGTGTGCACAAACATACCGTAGTTGCTTTATCTGGGGGGATACGAACGGACTGGGGGGGGAAGATGCTCCATGGAAGCTAGCCACAAAAGAGTTGATACCCAACCTGCATGGTTGGTTAAGAAGTTAATTACTTGGGGTGTGGGAAGGAGGGAAGGTCTATGCTGTTTTTTTTTTAATAAAATAGAATATTTAAAAAAAATATTTTCTAAAATAAATTATTTACTTTAGGTTGCACTGAAGTTTTGTTAACATTTTCCTGACAAAATCCATGGTTAAAGAACTGCACTTTCCACTGTTTTGATAACAAACAATAAAGTTATCATATCATCAACTGGTGAATGATTGCTAACACCCTGAGCAACACAGGTGTTATGCAAGGTTCAGGTTTTCCTGCATCAGTGATTATTGCTGCTTACCACAGCATTGGTAAGTTTTATTAGTGATTCATAACCGTATCTGGCTATTGTTCTTTGTTCTGTATGAGCTTTAGCTCACAAGCCAGTTCTCCGTCTTTTTGTTTTTACCATCTATAAGTAGTACAAAATGCTGACTACCAAACAGGATGTGGTCACTACCAGTGCATACATGATAAGAGTGTTATAATTTATACTATGGACTGAAATGTAGATTAGGGTGTTACGTTAATACTTATATATTTTGCTATACAAAATTCAAAAATATATTTATAGACATTGGACTTTTTAAATATGTTTTAGTGTGTTGTTGGGCTCTTATAAGGGACCGACACAAATTCAATTAGTTTATAAATATCCAGGTCATGTAATAAGGAGAATTAGGTGCCATGCACTGTTTACACCACTGTCATCAGTGTATGGTGATGGTTTGGGTGCCACTGTTCAAGGGGAGATGGATAAGGAGAAGAACAATGCACGTGACTGCGACAATCCCTGGATCTCTCAATGATGTATTGGGGTATTTTACACACGCTTGATTCTGATTCTGCACAGACTTGTTCCCTTGGCTGAGAACCCTCTAGCGTGTATATGAGGCTTCATGCTTTACCCAAAGTACAAGTCAGTACGAGTAGGGACCAGATTATCCAGAACTCAACTAACCAGCAGTCTCAACCAACCAGCACGAATCACTGGCAGTACTCACAGTGGTGAAGGCCAACTTCTGAGTATGTTTGTGGGCACTGCGGGGTTTAAAGTGTACCTGAGATGAGAAGCGTCTCAGGTACCATACTTACCTGGGGCTTCCTTAAGCCCCCTTGAGGCCGCTCGTCCCTCGGCATCTCCCCAGATGGTTCTTGTCACCCAAAAGCCTGGCCGAGTTGTGCTTCGTCCCCCATCGCACTCCTGTGGCTAGGAGCATTCTGTGCTTGCGCAGTACTACTGCGGAAGCGCAGAACACTTCCAGGGACAGAAGAGTGATGGGGAGCATGCCTGGCCATGCATGCACAATGAAGCGTGACTCGGCCCGGCTTTCGGGGACTATTGTGGGTGACAGCAGCCATCAGGGGAGATGGCGAGGGATGAGCAGCCTCAAGGGGGCTTAAGGAAGCCCCAGGTAAGTATGGAACCTGAGACGCTTCTCGTCTCAGGTTCTCTTTAAGACTCTGTTCCAATTCTCTCCAAGGTAATGTTCTTTCAATTAAAGATCGGTGGCTGCAGAGTAGCTCTCTTGTTCCTCAGCGACTCCATATGACATCATTGAGGAGTGAGATTAGATGGGAACTCACGCTTGCACGAGCGTGAGCTCCCTTCATTGTAAACACAGGACTGAAACGATCAGCCTGCCAGCCTGCAATCGGGGCTGACAGGCTGTTTTCTAGATTTATAAGGCAACTTTTATTTATATAGTGCTGCACAGAGGATTGTCTTGTCACCAAACTGTCACTAGAAGGGGCTCACAATCTAATCCCTATTATAGGCATATGCCTATACAAGTGTAGTATAGTGTATGTATGTTTGTCTAGGGCCGATTTGACGGGGAGGGGGTGGGGTGGAATAAAAAAATATGTTCTTGTAACGATTGTGGAATCGTCTCCGTGGTCAGCGCACCAGACGTGCGCTGACGCGGTGGATTTCCTCCACAAGCGTATTATTGCGGACACCCAGGCTAGGTGCTATGCACCCGCAGAGGGCAATTCCCACCGGCAGATGGCGCTGTGGAGTGCAGGCGAACACAGCCGCTGCACAGCCACAGATGCCAAATGGGAATTGTACAGATCCGGGACAAGGTACAATCAGGCAGGGCTGGATAGCCCACAGGGAACAGAGCAAAAGGACAGAACCAATGTGTGCCCACCAAATTAGTCGCCACCCAGCGACGGCGAACACACAACGGCGGAAACGAAGTAGGAAACGCAATCGCAAGAATGGCGATTGCCAATAGCGACACAAGACTGAGCAGGACAGAGTACAAGGGTAGCAAAGGCACAGCAAATCATACAAAGAGAAAGATAAAGAAAATAACAAATGCTAGCTGAACGCGAACACCGCACTCATTCGCAACAGTGCACGCGTTCGTGCGCGGTCTCCGCGTGTTACGCACAACAGAGACAAGCACGCCTAACTAACCAAAGACAGACAAACACGAAACAGAGAACGCGAGCGCTTGCTTAACGGTTACCTCACCGACCCTACAGCAAGCGTTTCGAATCAGACAAGACAGACACACGAAAACAGGGACAAGCGAGAGATAGGATCCACAGCACTAGCGAAAAGTGGCTAGCGCGATCCCAGAAGACAGAACAGAAGGATCCCCAGCGCTAGCGAAAAGTAGCTAGCGCGATCCCAGAAGACAGAACAGAAGGATCCCCAGCGCTAGCGAAAAGTAGCTAGCGCGATCCCAGGAGACAGAACAGAAGGATCCCCAGCGCTAGCGAAAAGTGGCTAGCGCGATCCCAGGAGACAGAACAGAAGGATCCAAACACACGGCAGACAGAACAGATGAGGTAGGCAGAAACAACCGCTGTTCCAACCTACACTCCAGACTCAATCAGAAGGATCCACAGCCGCTAACGCTAGGGCTTGTGCGATCCAAACACAAGACAGACGGAACAGGCAAAACAGATAATACAACCTGACTGGACTAGAAGGGGAGCCTAAAGCAACCCCCAGGAATTAACTATACTAGATAGCAATGGCTGACACTCCAGCAGTGTCCATCAGGAACAGACCATGGAAGGGAAATGTCCAGCAAAGCATTCTGGGAGCAGAATGCTTTTATAGTGACAGTCATCAAAAGAAGGCAGGTAACGGATTTGCATGACTAATGTATGCAAATCTCTCAGCAACACAAGCTGCACAACTGACAAAAGGTCTTCTTTCCAGAGTCCTGCAGCAAGCAAACCTAAACAATGGTCAAAAGGCTGCCTGCCTGCGCAGGCAGCTGAGCGGATTCTCACAGTACCCCCCCTCCTAGGGTCGAATTCCAGACGACCCTCAAAACTGATATCTCCAAACCACTTTAACAGAAGACTCATGAAGGTCGGGCCAGCCCAACAAGGTCCAATTCCAGAGTCAGTCAACCCGAAACCGACCTCATCGGAAACAGAAGCCACCGAAACATGCCCGTCAGCACTACCAGTCTCAGCGTAACACCCATCAGGACTGTGGATACCAGAGGAGAAGCCATCGACACCCTCCAGACAATACCCACCACCTTCCAAGGAGCGTCCGAAAATACCAAACCTGCCACAATACCTGTTCGAAGTGTCCCTTACAACACAAAAGCCACCGTTGATCTTATCCAGGGTACCAAGCAAAATCTCTCCCGGAATCTCCCAGAACCTTTTGAAGCTCCACAGAGATCGCAAGAGGGTAGAACAATCACCAGGCTCACATGGAGAATTACCAAGAACCCCCATGGAACCAATGACAATTCCGGATTCAGAATTACGAGGACACCCATCAAGATCAAGACTTTCAGGGACCACTTCTGGGCATGCAAGCAGGCAGGCCATATCAGAGCATGTCTCCACCGAGGAAGCATCTGAGTACGCTGGTAACCGAGGCACACTTGGGCTTTCTGGGTCACAGAGCACACTGGGGTACACCAGCACAGGAGAAACCTCAGGACATGTCGGGGAACTGCCAACCTCAGAGTCCGGCACGTCAAGACCAAAACCAGTACCGGGCAAAGAATCATCATGAGTGGAGGTCACAGGCACTGGACTTTCAAAAGAAGACTCGGATACAAATTCAGAAATTTCTGTGACAATAAAATCAACATTGACTACACAGGCGTGAAGCTCCATCAGAGCTGAAAAGGTAGCCAGCAAGGCAGCAATGCCTACTGAAGTGGGCAACACCTCAGAAGGACTTGGGGGGCAGGAGACGTCTCCTACAAGTTCGGCACCCTTTGGGAGGAACTCGGAGATCTCCAGGAGGTCAGACAGGACCTCAGGAACATCCTTTTTCAAGTTTCCTAAGAAGGATTCTGAACTATCCATGTTACAGGGCAAGGCTTGAACATTATTTTGTGAACCGGGCAGATGTCCCAGGGAAGGTTCCACCATAAACTGAGACTGAATTTCATCATCAGGACAGGGATACACAGAAATATCTAGTGAAACTAACTCTGGCTTTCTGAGTTTCGTTTCACTGCAGGGAAATTCCTCCATAGCAGTCAAACCAGGCTGCAATTCCAAAATAGCAGAGAAACAGGTAACAATGGTTGCAATACCTAGACGAGCCTCTAGGGACACTGCAGGAGATTTTAAACAAGGTAATATTGACTCATCCAGATTACTAGGTGGAGAGTCAGTACTTACTTCAGAATCAGACTCGCAAATGTCAATGCGGGTGGACATAATGTCTTTATTCATGATACAGGGCAGGCTCAGAGACATCTTCTCTGGACAGAGCAAAGGTGCTTCAGTATCAGGTTCACAAAACCAAAGTGCTGTCTCACTCTTAGACTCGGCCAACGATGTCGAATCCGAGGAGACAGAACGCAAAATTTGCGAATCCACAATCGCTTTAGGTTGCGAAACCGAACACTCCAAAGACAGGGATTCTGAGGTCTCCAAGCTGCATTGCTCGATCTCAGAAACACCAGCTGACAATGTACCTTTACAAACGTCACCTGAATGACGTACACGTAATTCATTCAAAATCATTTTCCACATACAAATCAGCGGACTCACAAAGTCAAATTCACACCCCTCTTTTTCTCTTAAGGCGGAAGCATAACTTATACATGCTCTCAAGACAGATTCACTTCTGGCAATGTAGTACTCACAAAACGACTCTGAATCGTTCTCCAATTCATACGACAACGCTTCGAGCTGTTTTTTCTGGAACGGGGGCTCCCATTCACACCTGACTAGGTCTGAGCCTTCATACTGAACAATGTTAGGGGAAGTTGTGGCAACAACATGAGGAATCATATTAATTTTACTCTTGAAACTGCATAGTTTGGGAATTTTCCCCATAGCAAGATCATAGATGGAGGATCTTAAAGTAGTACTGAGAGAAGAAGATCTGTTTTTACATGACAAGGGATCACACAAATCATTGACAAAACTGACACACTCACGCCGATCACAATCGACAGGAACATCTGAGAAACCGGCATCAGATCGCACAGATTTAACCTCTAAACAAACGGGAGAAACTCCATCAGAATTCACGCAGGTGTCCACAGTCGAGGCACACCCATTCATTTCAGGTCGCACAGTGTCCAAACTCACTTGCTTTACCCCAGAAAGACAGGAATAATCATGTGACAATGTTGTCTCTTTATTGGAAATAATTGGTTGGTGTGTGTGCAATTCGTCCAAAATAGTCTGCCACACATAAATCACCAGATCCACATCACACTCATCGCATTCATCAGAATCGATCAAAAGGTACATAGAGTCGAGACAATCATTCAGGTCATCCGCGCTCTTTGCGATATAAAAATCGCAAAAGGCTTTCCAATCGAAATCAAATTCTTCCAACAAGGCCCCTATTTCCCATGAGGCAAATGGCGGTTCAAACAACCCAGTATCTAGGTAATCTCCATATGGGTTGGAGTCAGGAACGAGGACAGACTTTTTAACTGCTTTAATGTAGTGTGCGATCCTACCTATAATAGGATCCACATATGCCTTTGCCTCAGGCAATGACATCTGAACAAAATCGAAGGTTCCCTCTGCCCTGGGAATTTTGGTTTGGCTGGACATTCTGTAACGATTGTGGAATCGTCTCCGTGGTCAGCGCACCAGACGTGCGCTGACGCAGTGGATTTCCTCCACAAGCGTATTATTGCGGACACCCAGGCTAGGTGCTATGCACCCGCAGAGGGCAATTCCCACCGGCAGATGGCGCTGTGGAGTGCAGGCGAACACAGCCGCTGCACAGCCACAGATGCCAAATGGGAATTGTACAGATCCGGGACAAGGTACAATCAGGCAGGGCTGGATAGCCCACAGGGAACAGAGCAAAAGGACAGAACCAATGTGTGCCCACCAAATTAGTCGCCACCCAGCGACGGCGAACACACAACGGCGGAAACGAAGTAGGAAACGCAATCGCAAGAATGGCGATTGCCAATAGCGACACAAGACTGAGCAGGACAGAGTACAAGGGTAGCAAAGGCACAGCAAATCATACAAAGAGAAAGATAAAGAAAATAACAAATGCTAGCTGAACGCGAACACCGCACTCATTCGCAACAGTGCACGCGTTCGTGCGCGGTCTCCGCGTGTTACGCACAACAGAGACAAGCACGCCTAACTAACCAAAGACAGACAAACACGAAACAGAGAACGCGAGCGCTTGCTTAACGGTTACCTCACCGACCCTACAGCAAGCGTTTCGAATCAGACAAGACAGACACACGAAAACAGGGACAAGCGAGAGATAGGATCCACAGCACTAGCGAAAAGTGGCTAGCGCGATCCCAGAAGACAGAACAGAAGGATCCCCAGCGCTAGCGAAAAGTAGCTAGCGCGATCCCAGAAGACAGAACAGAAGGATCCCCAGCGCTAGCGAAAAGTAGCTAGCGCGATCCCAGGAGACAGAACAGAAGGATCCCCAGCGCTAGCGAAAAGTGGCTAGCGCGATCCCAGGAGACAGAACAGAAGGATCCAAACACACGGCAGACAGAACAGATGAGGTAGGCAGAAACAACCGCTGTTCCAACCTACACTCCAGACTCAATCAGAAGGATCCACAGCCGCTAACGCTAGGGCTTGTGCGATCCAAACACAAGACAGACGGAACAGGCAAAACAGATAATACAACCTGACTGGACTAGAAGGGGAGCCTAAAGCAACCCCCAGGAATTAACTATACTAGATAGCAATGGCTGACACTCCAGCAGTGTCCATCAGGAACAGACCATGGAAGGGAAATGTCCAGCAAAGCATTCTGGGAGCAGAATGCTTTTATAGTGACAGTCATCAAAAGAAGGCAGGTAACGGATTTGCATGACTAATGTATGCAAATCTCTCAGCAACACAAGCTGCACAACTGACAAAAGGTCTTCTTTCCAGAGTCCTGCAGCAAGCAAACCTAAACAATGGTCAAAAGGCTGCCTGCCTGCGCAGGCAGCTGAGCGGATTCTCACAGTTCTTTTGTATTAAAATCAGACTTTTTTTGATTAATGAGAAAAAACAACACAGCAGCAATCAAATGCCACCAAAAGAAAGAAAGCTCCTTTAGTGGGAAGAAAAGGAGGTAAAATTTATTTGGGTGCTAAGTTGTATGACCGAGCAATAAACCGTTAAACTTGTGAAATGCCGAATTGTAAAAAATGGTCTGGTCAGTAAGGAAGTATAAACCTCTGGTCCTCGGGTGGTTAACATTTTACACAGTGTTCATAGTATGTATATAGAGTGGTAAAGAGTACTATATTAGGCATATTTTTAGTACTGAGTCTCAAGCAACCAGAAAGCATACTTATACGGCATCACCTAATTCCCATTGGTGCCGTATAACCGAGGCTCTACTACAATAATAACAGAGATATAAAAGCACTATTCCTATTTTCTACTTCTGTGGATGCCTCTTTGTCTTGTGATTTAACCTTTATCTTTTTCTTAGTTATTCCATGAGAAGTTAGTACATACTGCAGTAAATGCATGTTTACAATCATCCAGCTACAGTTTGTGTAAGCACTGGTGTGAGTATGTTAAGCTTTGATGTGGTTCTGGAGGCTCAAAAGGCATTGGTGGGAACCAGAAAATTCTCATTTTCTCAGTGAAAATGTAAATATATAGAATGTGCCAACAACATGTTCACAGTATGATAAGGAAATGGACTGGCAAAATGTAAGCATACAACAGCGTACATTTATGAGGTTATCCACTGTTGGCTAAAGTAAATGTTCTCTACAATGAAAAAAAATTGCAGCTCAGAGCAGCAGTTTGAAGCTGCATTTTGCAATAAAAAATAAAGTTGAAAGATAAAAATCACAGCAAGATGCCTGTCTCTCACTATTAAACCACAAACAGAGATGTTTTTCATCATGTAGCGAGGTGATGCTCTGATTTCCATGGTATGCAGACTGTGAGCAGACTTCAAACGGAAACTTCTAACCCCCACATTGTAGTTTGTCTTAACCACTTTGCCGTCAGCAAAGTGGCAGCTGCAGGACCAGCGACGCAGTACTGCGTCGCCAGCTGCAGGCTGATTAATCAGGAAGCAGCCGCTCGCGCGAGCGGTTGCTTCCTGTCAATTCACGGCGGGGGGCTCCGTGAATAGCCTGCGGGCCGCCGATGGCGGCTCGCAGGCTAAATGTAAACACAAGCGGAAATAATCCGCTTTGTTTACATTGTACGGCGCTGCTGCGCAGCAGCGCCGTAAGGCAGATCGGCGATCCCCGGCCAATCAGCGGCCGGGGATCGCCGCCATGTGACAGGGGATGTCCTGTCACTGGCTGCACAGGACGGATAGCGTCCTGTGCAGCCCGGATCACCGGGGGGGGAGAGGTAGGAGAGGGAGGGGGTGAATGTCGCCACGGAGGGGGGCTTTGAGGTGCCCCCCCCCCGCAACTAGCCTACACGCAGGAGCGATCAGACCCCCCCTGCACATCATCCCCATAGGGGGGAAAAAAGGGGGGCTATCTGATCGCTCTGCGTGCACCCTGATCTGTGCTGGGGGCTGCAGAGCCCACCCAGCACAGATCACAACAAACAGCGCTGGTCCTTAAGGGGGGGTAAAGGGTGGGTCCTCAAGTGGTTAAAGAACTTAAGCCTCATCTACACGCGTAGATGAGGCTCCGATCCGGCAGCTCGATTAGCCGCCGGATCGCCTCTTCCGCGTCCCCGCTCGCCCGCGCGTGCGCCGGTTTCGATACCCGCTCGTCGTCGCGCCGCTTATCTTCCGCTTCATTCCCTGCCATTGCCCCCTCGCGGGGAACGAGCAGGGAATTGGCGGTAGCAAGATCCGACCTGTCGGATCTTATCAATCAAGCCGCATCCGCGGCTCGATTGATAAGCCACATCGCCGCCTCATCTATGCGTGTAGATGAGGCTTTATACTTAAAGAGATACTGCGACCAATAATTGAACTTTATCGCAATCAGTAGCTGATGCCCCCTTTTACATGAGAAATCTATTCCTTCTCACAAACAGACCATCAGGGGGCGCTGTATGACTGATATTGCGGTGAAACGCCTCCCACAAGAAACTCTGAGTACGTACTCCTGGCAGTTTCCTGTCTATGAACCTTAATGCATTGTGGGAAATAGCTGTTTACGGCCTCTTGCACACTGCAAGCGATTCCGATTCAGATTCCGCTTTTTAATCAGTTTTTACATCCGATTCAGATTCCGATTTGCAGTGTGCAGGGAGCAAACTGCAAATCGGAATCTGAATCGGATGAAAAAACTGATTAAAAAGCGGAATCTGAATCGGAATCACTTGCAGTGTGCAAGAGGCCTACAGCTGTTTCCAACTGCCAAAAAAAGCATGCAGCAGCTACATCACCAGCCAACAGTAAAAATGTCACCATGTAATAAATGTCAGAATGTAAATCAGGGATTTAAAAGATTTTTACAATGGGCAAACACTGACTAAATCATTTATAACATAATTATTGTAAAAATGAAGCACTTTTTTATTACATTATTTTCACTGGAGTTCCTCTTTAAATTGGACCTGAACTTAGGACTTCCTCTCTGTTCTAAAAGATACGCAACAAGATAATAACCTTTAAACAAACAAACATTTCTTTGGTACAGCTGATACAAATCCTAAAATAAATTTGCACTGTTTCTACTTCCTGATTCATGGAAGCAGATATACTGTATTGTTAACAGCCTGTGCTTTCAAATGGGCCTATCTGCCATCTCTGCCATGGCAGTCATGTGACACAGGGGGGAGATCAAATTACAACTTGTGATTAGACAAAAAAGAGGGGGAATTAAACAGGCTAAACTCTATAAATATACATAGGGTGCATTTTTCTATGTTTTCCTTTTGTCCCGTGCAAGAGTTCAAGTCCACTTTAAAGTACATCTTGCTCCTGAAAACATTTTTACAAATAATACAACAGACTGAATACAAGTCCAGATTACCTTTAGTTTTGGTTGGTTCACATTAAGGCCCCTTTTACACTTGCATGGAAAACCTGCGTTCCGTTATCCTGTTTTACCGCAGGGTAATGCAATGACAATGTAAGGCAATATGGTCTAGCACACAACTTGTTGTGCCAGAAGTGCTCGATCCACCACCGAGCCGACACAGGGGCAACAGCATGCTACCGCCAGACTTACGCAGCGGCGGAAGTAATGTAAGTCAATGAGTGATGCATACATTTTAAAAAGGTTGGAGGCAGCATTGCGGTGCACTGCGCGGAACAACGGCATACGACGGGGATCCTCAGAAATCCAAGTGACGTACTTCCTGTCCAGCAGGGAGTACGTCACATGGCGAGGGGCAGCGAGGACACGGCGCCATGCATATGACACTGTCGGTGCACTCTGCCGCAGGGTCATGTGTTTGAGACTTTGTACAGTGCGGTGCGATGCAGCAGAGGCAGGACATCGTACCGCAAAGGCACACCACAAGTGTAAACGTGTGTTTCGAACTGCAAGTGTATTATTTATTTATTTAAGTATTTATATAGTGCTGACATATTACGCAGCGCTGTACAGAGTATATTGTCTTGTCACTTGTCATGCCTTTTCCCATAGGGAAGACATCAACATTTCCACTAATGTGTTTGTTTGCATTTCAAATTCAAATGACAGTGGGCCTCAGTGAAATCAATACACAAATGCATAGAAAAACAAACAGCAAAAACACATGCATTTTTCAGTGCATTTTTTTTTTTGGTCTGTAAAAACTTATAGTTTATGCAGGAGTGAATGGCTAAATAAGATGAATGGGCACTTACTGTTTACATTAAAGAGAATCTGTATTGTTAAAATCGCTCAAAAGTAAACATACCAGTGCGTTAGGGGACATCTCCTATTACCCTCTGTCACAATTTCGCCGCTCCTCGCCGCATTCAAAGTGGTTAAAAACAGTTTTAAAAAGTTTGTTTATAAACAAACAAAATGGCCACCAAAACAGGAAGTAGGTTGATGTACAGTATGTCCACACAGAAAAATACATCCATACACAAGCAGGCTGTATACACCCTTCCTTTTGAATCTCAAGAGATCATTTGTGTGTTTCTTTCTCCCTGCAGTTCTCATGCACTGAAGTTTCAGGCTGCTCTT
The DNA here is from genome assembly GCF_040937935.1 of Hyperolius riggenbachi. Taxonomy (NCBI): domain Eukaryota; kingdom Metazoa; phylum Chordata; class Amphibia; order Anura; family Hyperoliidae; genus Hyperolius; species Hyperolius riggenbachi. The sequence goes on from NC_090647.1 coordinate 297,211,586, forward strand.
TTCTTCCTGCAAACAGCTTTGCACTTGTTTGTAATTCCTCAGTATGTGAAAGCCCAGCCAGCTCAGAGGACGATTTATCCAGCTTGTAAAAGATAAGAGAGAAGAGAGAAGCTGCCCTAATCTAAATAATACACAGGCAGTGTGCATAGAGGGGCCTGGAAGGGGGAGCTCATAGCAGAACCACAACACTGAAGAACTTGGCAGCCTTCCAGACACAGGCCGACAAGTCTGACAGGGGAAAGATACATTGATTTATTACAGAGACTGTGATAGAAAGTGCTGCAGTTAGCCAAAACACATTAGAATAGCTTTTGGAACTTGTAGGATGATAAAAAACAGGATGCAATTTTTGTTACGGAGTCTCTTTAAATCAGCAGAAGACAGGTGCATGCTTTCCTTGTATAAACAAAGAAGTGATAAGGAGCTGCTTCTGTGTTAACTCTTTCAGATGATAGGTTCATGGGAAGCAGGAAATTTGGGCGCATGAGGCAGGTGGACAAAAAGGGCGCCGCCATAGACTCCCATATTAAATATCATTTAATAGGCGCCGAACAGGAAAAAAGGGCGCCTGTGCTAATTTATGTTTTCAAACTGCATACGTGATTATTAATGTTTCCCAACTTTGCCGGTGACCAGTAACGTTTACACATAAAATAATACATATTTATAGTTTTGAGTTAAATTGTAATGTAATATTTAAATAATCACTTTTCATAAGTCATTATTTTCAGCATATAAAGCCATCAACAAATAAATCGTAATATACTTTTTTATTTTTTATTAACACTCTGTAAAACATTAATGTCCACCAAATAAACTGCGCAACAACAAAATCATAATATATCGTTTTTCACACTTAATACTTATAAAACACTATAATCCATCTGATAAACCGAGCAATAGCTAAATCTGACGAATAATGGTTACAAACATACTAAACATATCTATCGTATTTAACTAAAACGTTATTGAAAATGTGATCACTTACTTTTTGTCAAACATTATTATCCACATAATCAAGCGATCAGTAAGTACATTGTAATATATTTTTTACAGTCACTATATGTAAAACATTATTATTCACACAATAAAGCAATCACTAAGGGGGGATTTAGGGTTGGGCACCACCAGGGGGGGATTTAGGGTTAGGCACCACCACGGTGGTCTTAGGGTTAGGCACCACCAGGGGGAGTCTTAGGGTAAGGCACCACCAGGGGAGTCTTAGGGGTAGGCACCATCAGGGGAGATTTAGGGTTAGGCACCACCAGGGGGGTCTTAGGGTTAGGCACCACCAGGGGAGATTTAGGGTTAGGCACCACCAAGGTCCAAGGCACCACCAAGGTCCAAGGGTTAGGGATAGGTAGAGGGAGGGTTCTGTGTGAGAATAGGGTTAGGTTTAGTTGTAGTAAAATGTTAGTAATATTTAGTAATGTTTTAGTACAGTTATTACGAACGTAATTACATTTTTTTTATGATTTTTATTTTTTGAAATATGTGAATTAAGTTTTAATCTGTACTTCTTAAAGGTTTATCAATTTTATAATAAAAATTGTTACAAAATATCGTTTCAAAAAATGTATAGTAGTATAAAATGTAAAGATATGTTTTTGGATCTTGATCTGGTTAAATCATAAAAAACAAAAAAAACTAAAATAAAACAGTACTTAAACATCGTTTATGTAAAATCCGTTTAAAAATCATAATAATTATAATCATCATTGTGAATATACAAACGTTATTGTAATTTTCTTTCTGTAATTACAGGGAATAGCGTTTTACCAATACAACATTTCATAGACATTATTTAATGATTTGAATATGTAAAACATTATTGTAAACAAAATATTAAAATGTTTTATAAACGATATTTCAGATTAACGTTTACACCAGGCGCCCTTTGTTCCCGACGCCCTTTTTGCATGTACGCGGTTCATGTACCTACACACAGCAGACTAAAAACTTTGTGGATTTTCCCTGTTCTCTGCACATAGGTGACATCACCAGCAAGATGCCAGTTCCCATGCAGGAAACAATATAGGTAGGAGAAATTATCTATGGGAAAGAAGTATGAGTGGTAACAATGTGGAAAATTAAGATAGGGTAAGGTCGGAGGCGCCCGTGACAAGTAACTACTGTATTGTACAATTAGATAAATAATGGCTAACAGCCAAGCTGGTAGTAATACATAAAGGATGGTCCTACCTTAAATGAAGCAGTCCATCCACTAAAAGGTATAAAGAAAGTTTAGCTTTATTGGGCACTTTAAATGTGACAACGCGTTTCGCGGAACAACCGCTTCCTCAGGTCGAGTGATGTGCCCTAAGAGACATATATACACACACAAAGCACTTAGGATAGTATACAATCTTACCTATATCAATAAAAACATATGTATATAAAGTAAAAAGGAAAAAAGAACATGATATCTGTATATTTACAATTATGTATCGCTGGTCGATCAGACAATTGTATTAGATAAAACTGGTGTAGCCCTATCAATGTAATCTAAATCAAAAAATTCATTTAACAATCCTAAAAGGACATGTATATGTAAGTAGCGAAACCATACATATGGAGTTATCCACACGGATACCCCAATTAACCAAATAGCGGTGATTCTTTTAGAAAGGTGTAATACTGCTTCATGGCATTGATAAATTAGGAAATAGAACATTTTTTATAAAAAGTCCAGGTTGCACTAATAAGTAACGACCAATAGTGTTTAGGTTAATAGAATGCATAGGTAAATGCTAGGGCTTACCTCCAGGTAGAAGGGTAACTATCTCGGGCGCCTGTGTATAACGGCGCTCGTGTCCTAGGGATTTAAATAGATACAGGTTACTTCCTGGTAGCTGTTGGGAAGGTTGCGTAGCGTAGCCGCGTGGCGTATGGCGTACAACGTCATCGCGTTACAGTGGCGCGTGACGTCATTGAATGGGTAGCGGCCACTCGCTCCGAGCGGGGAGCGAGCAGGGGCGTGATCAGGAAGTATCTCCCCGTTGCCCAGCAACGGAAAGACAGGCTGGGAAATGGGTCTCCACCCCCCAGTTCTGGAGGTCCGAGTTACTCCAACAGTATCCTCCATTTTATTGGAGCCGCAGGGAGCGTCCATCTATTTCAAAAGATATATGCTCAGTCAATTAACATTTCCCTAGAAAGTTCTCAACACGTGACCTGACTAACATAGCCTTGTACATACAGAAATAAAATTAAGATACAGTAGTACATATTAATAGATACAGAATATATATATATATATATACATACCGTATACATATATATAAAAAAAAAATATATATATATAGAAAAAGTATATAAAAAATATAAAAGCATAAAAAGAGATTTAAGAATACATATATATGCGCGCGTATATACACATACATACAAGACATATATACATGCATATACGCCACACCACATATACACACATAGGGCTAAAAAGTCACAAGAGGCCAAAACCTCCATAGTGCTATATTCTTAAAAGCAACCTAGTACATTTAATTTAGTGGTGCCACAAGGGGTCATAGATTATTTCAGAACGGTGCACCGAAACCTGTGGAGAACAGTAGAGGGGTGGTTATATAAACTGTTTATCCTAATTCTTAACACTAGATTTCTATTATGTATGTGTTATGTATGGATAGGGGGGCCTATCGGAGGTCCTATGTAAAAGTAGCCGATCTATTTATTATGATCATATCAGAACAATAGTATGCCACTAACAAAAAATGTTTTAGAGATTATGTTCAAGGCAGATGTTTAGCCCCTCCGGTTGCAGGGTGCCTAATTTAAAGATCCAGTACATCTCCCTACTTCTAAGTTTCCCAGCTCTGTTGTGGATTGTTTCTGGGATTTGTTCAATTGGACAGATGGTAGTGTCTTCCTGGTTGCAATTATGTAAGATTTTGTAATGTCTCGAGAGGCCGTGTTTTAGGTAGCCCCTCAAAATATTCCTCCTGTGCTGTCCCCATCGTGTGCGGAGCTGTTGGGTAGTACGTCCCACATATTGTAGTCCGCATGGACATGTTATTAGATATATAACAAAATTACTCGAGCAGTCCATATTTTGATGTATCGGGTGAATTATTCGCGTTGTTCTAGAACAGAAGTTTGTAGCCTGTTGGCAGATTTTTTCACAGCATAGGCATCTTGGTTGCCTACACTGGCTAACCACACTCCGTTTTTGACTAACTGTCTGTACTTCTTCTGTGTTCTGTTTTTTGGTGTTAGTAATCCGACTGGGAGCCAGTATATTTTTTAGTGTTTTGGCCCTACGGTAGATTACTCTTGGCTTTTTTCTGAGGTCGGCTTTGAGTAGGGGGTCCATTTGTAGAAGTGGCCATGCTTTTTCTAGTACCTCTTTAATCACTTGATGTTGGCTAGAGAACCTTGTGATAAAGCTTATTTCGTTTTTTCCTTCTTTAGTACTGGTATTTTTCCCTGTATGTACCAGGGAGTTTCTATCGGTGCATCTGGCCTTCCTCTTTGCTTCATTAATCAGTTTCCTAGGATAATGTCTGGCGGCGAATTTGTTGGTGAGGACCTTGGCTTGTTTGTCGAAGGTTTTGGTGTCACTACAATTCTTCCGAATCCTAAGAAACTGTCCATATGGAATATTCTTCTTCCAGGGTTTATGATGACTGCTTTTGTAATGAATATATGAATTAGCATCAACGGACTTAAAGAAATTCTTTGATTTAATTGTTGATCCGTCATGATACAGCGTTAGATCTAGGTATTCAATTTGACTACTATTGTAATTAGAGGTAAAAGCAAGGCCCCAGTCATTGCTATTCAGATATTTACAGAAACTTTTTATTGAGTCTTCATCTCCATCCCAGATGAAGATAAGATCATCGATGAATCTTCTGTACATTATTATATTGGAGGTGAAGGGGTTGTTGTGGCCCAATAGACGTTCCTCAAATAGTCCCATCGTGAGGTTAGCTCAGAAAAAAGCCAAGAGTAATCTACCGTAGGGCCAAAACACTAAAAAATATACTGGCTCCCAGTTGGATTACTAACACCAAAAAACAGAACACAGAAGAAGTACAGACAGTTAGTCAAAAACGGAGTGTGGTTAGCCAGTGTAGGCAACCAAGATGCCTATGCTGTGTGAAAAAATCTGCCAACAGGCTACAAACTTCTGTTCTAGAACAACGCGAATAATTCACCCGATACATCAAAATATGGACTGCTCGAGTAATTTTGTTATATATCTAATAACATGTCCATGCGGACTACAATATGTGGGACGTACTACCCAACAGCTCCGCACACGATGGGGACAGCACAGGAGGAATATTTTGAGGGGCTACCTAAAACACGGCCTCTCGAGACATTACAAAATCTTACATAATTGCAACCAGGAAGACACTACCATCTGTCCAATTGAACAAATCCCAGAAACAATCCACAACAGAGCTGGGAAACTTAGAAGTAGGGAGATGTACTGGATCTTTAAATTAGGCACCCTGCAACCGGAGGGGCTAAACATCTGCCTTGAACATAATCTCTAAAACATTTTTTGTTAGTGGCATACTATTGTTCTGATATGATCATAATAAATAGATCGGCTACTTTTACATAGGACCTCCGATAGGCCCCCCTATCCATACATAACACATACATAATAGAAATCTAGTGTTAAGAATTAGGATAAACAGTTTATATAACCACCCCTCTACTGTTCTCCACAGGTTTCGGTGCACCGTTCTGAAATAATCTATGACCCCTTGTGGCACCACTAAATTAAATGTACTAGGTTGCTTTTAAGAATATAGCACTATGGAGGTTTTGGCCTCTTGTGACTTTTTAGCCCTATGTGTGTATATGTGGTGTGGCGTATATGCATGTATATATGTCTTGTATGTATGTATGTGTATATACGCGCGCATATATATGTATTCTTAAATCTCTTTTTATGCTTTTATATTTTTTATATACTTTTTCTATATATATATATATATTTTTTTTTATATATATGTATACGGTATGTATATATATATATATATATATATATATATATATATATATATATATATATATATATATATATATATATTCTGTATCTATTAATATGTACTACTGTATCTTAATTTTATTTCTGTATGTACAAGGCTATGTTAGTCAGGTCACGTGTTGAGAACTTTCTAGGGAAATGTTAATTGACTGAGCATATATCTTTTGAAATAGATGGACGCTCCCTGCGGCTCCAATAAAATGGAGGATACTGTTGGAGTAACTCGGACCTCCAGAACTGGGGGGTGGAGACCCGTTTCCCAGCCTGTCTTTCCGTTGCTGGGCAACGGGGAGATACTTCCTGATCACGCCCCTGCTCGCTCCCCGCTCGGAGCGAGTGGCCGCTACCCATTCAATGACGTCACGCGCCACTGTAACGCGATGACGTTGTACGCCATACGCCACGCGGCTACGCTACGCAACCTTCCCAACAGCTACCAGGAAGTAACCTGTATCTATTTAAATCCCTAGGACACGAGCGCCGTTATACACAGGCGCCCGAGATAGTTACCCTTCTACCTGGAGGTAAGCCCTAGCATTTACATATGCATTCTATTAACCTAAACACTATTGGTCGTTACTTATTAGTGCAACCTGGACTTTTTATAAAAAATGTTCTATTTCCTAATTTATCAATGCCATGAAGCAGTATTACACCTTTCTAAAAGAATCACCGCTATTTGGTTAATTGGGGTATCCGTGTGGATAACTCCATATGTATGGTTTCGCTACTTACATATACATGTCCTTTTAGGATTGTTAAATGAATTTTTTGATTTAGATTACATTGATAGGGCTACACCAGTTTTATCTAATACAATTGTCTGATCGACCAGCGATACATAATTGTAAATATACAGATATCATGTTCTTTTTTCCTTTTTACTTTATATACATATGTTTTTATTGATATAGGTAAGATTGTATACTATCCTAAGTGCTTTGTGTGTGTATATATGTCTCTTAGGGCACATCACTCGACCTGAGGAAGCGGTTGTTCCGCGAAACGCGTTGTCACATTTAAAGTGCCCAATAAAGCTAAACTTTCTTTATACCTTTTAGTGGATGGACTGCTTCATTTAAGGTAGGACCATCGATCCTTTATGTATTACTACCAGCTTGGCTGTTAGCCATTATTTATCTAATTGTACAATACAGTAGTTACTTGTCACGGGCACCTCCGACCTTACCCTATCTGACATTATACCCCTACCCGGGGTTACCACTTTGGCAAGTGGACTTTTTGAAGGAGCAGCGACCTTCCAAGGACAAGGCCGAGCAGGGACGGTACTTCCCTGCATGCACATCAAGTGGTTGCCTGTTTCGCAACCCAATTTTGTGAGTATAACTGTACAAGAATTTTATTGATAAAACCATCTAAAACTCACAATATTGCACTAGATCGGGCTCCTGGTTCTTCCTCCCGCCCCTTTTTCTACCTTATCACAGTTGCACCAATGTGGACAATTAAGGCTTACTCCACAAAATGCAGATTGTTACATTTACTGTATTTATGCCTTTAGTAACAGTTTCCTGTAAGTGTGGCTAAAACAAGGTAATGAAAATTAGTAAACTAATAAAATTGCATTATTGGTTTCAATCAAGCTGACAAGATTCCTCAAGCGAAATGGAAAAAGATTTCAAGCAACTCCAGAGGGACCCTGATGTCTGTAAGGTTTAAAGTAGAACTGTCAGGCATAACATTAAAAAAAAAATATTTTTATCTGGTAAACAAGTAATAAGGATGCTAACCAGGCAAGCCAAAAGTTAAAATCACTATTACTTTTCTTGTTGATAAATGATCATTCCCCAGTTTACCTGATTCTTATTTGGTACACACAAAATTTGGTACGCAAAAAGGAAGTAGCAGGGTATGCTGGGTTGTCCCTTTTTTTGCGTCTCTATTTCCCCTGCAGCCTGATTAACTGAAGCCTCTTTCCCTCCTGTTTTCCTCTCCCACACCTCTCTTCCTCTCTGATCGGCCAATATTTCTCATGCTGAGACAATGCACTTTCTATAGTGAAGGGCAGGTAAATCAGGCAGAGGAAATTAAGGGAGGAAATGACATCAGGATTGGCTTCAAAATAGCCACAGTTAATATGGGAAATGCTAAGAAGGATTTTCTCTTTTTTTTTACTGTAGAACAGTGCTGTCCAACTTCACGGGCATGGAGGGCCATTTTTTTTTCATACCCCATGGTGAAGGGCCGAAGGTTCTTGCTAGAGCCGCAGACCCCCCCAGGGAAAAAAATGCAATTAAAGGACAATTGGCAGCACTTTCCACAAAATGCAATTTAGGTTTTGGTGAAGTTGCCGAGCTGAAAAATGGGTGTGGCCATGGACCAGAATGTGGGTGTGGCCACGGGTGGAGACAAATTTACATATACTTAGCAATGTGGGACATTAGATTAGGACAGTGGTGGCGAACCTTTTGGAGGTCGAGTGCCCAAACTGCAACCCAAAAGTCACTTCAATTTAATTTAAACTACATATAAACGTTTTAACTCATACATGAACATTATGGAAAATTCAAGTTGAAAATAAACTCTGAAGATAAACAATTTCATCCATCCTACTCCTGAAAAATGTATTTTTTTTAGAACCTCCCAGTTTTATTTTCCGTTTTAAAAAGCTAAAAAAGTAGGTTATTAATTATTATGCTATTGTCTCATGATGAGGATTCAGCTTTTCCATAGTCTCGCAGTTTGCAATCATGTGTCCCCCAACAAGACAAATTCAGCAATCATGAGGCCCCCAACAAATCATGAGGCCCCCAACAAGACACATTCAGCAATCATGAGGCCCCCAACAAGACAAACTTAGCAATCATGAGGCCCCCAACAAATCATGAGGCTCCCAACAAGACACATTCAGCAATCTTGAGGCCCCCAACAGGACAAATTCAGCAATCGTGATGCCCCCAACAAATCATGAGGCCCCCAACAAGACAAATTCAGCAGTCATGAGGCACATAAATAGACAGCATTTCACATAAATAGGCAGTTTTCCCCCTTAATATGGTAGACACCTCTCACCTGGCTTCTGTATTCTCCTCTACTGGCTGCTGTGCCTGGCTGGCAATAGTGTTTTTGGCCAGATTGGTGATGTGTGGGCTGAAAGGCCTTGCGGTGCTGCTGTGGCCGGGCTGGCGGTGATGCTGTGGTGTGGCCGGATGAGGTAGTGACAGGTGCCCCCCCCCACCCAGTTAGATAGTGACAGGTGCGTAACCCCCCCCCCATAAGATATTGACAGGTGCCCTCCCCAGTTAGATAGTGACAGGTGTCCCCCTAGTTAGATAGTGACAGGTGTCCCAGCAGTTAGATAGTGACAGGTGTCCCCCCAGTTAGATAGTGACAGGTGTCCCCGCTGCCGCTGCTTCACAGCTCAGACCTCACAGATCGCGGCGACTGAAGCAAGCAGAGCGCGCGCATGTCACCTGCGCGGCAGAACGTCACATGCGGAAGTGACTAATGATGTCACTTCCGCATGTGACGTACTCCGTGCGGGTACCATGCGCACTCTGTTTGCCTCAGTCGCCGTGATCTGTGTGGTCTGAGCTGTGAGGCAGCGGGGACACAGGAGAGGCCACACAAGAGGGAGCAGGCATGGCGCCCATAGCGCAAGCCATGCCTGCATCTCGGGGAGACGAGCGGCCCGCAACAGGAGGCCTGGCGGGCCGGATGCGGCCCGTGGGCCGCCAGTTGAACAGCGCTGCTGTAGAAAAATCACTAAAATCAAAACGTGGACAGTGCAATACATATGTACGGTAAGTAGAGCAAGTATTTATCTACTTATATATGTGTTTTTTTCTGAGATAGTATGGCTGACAGCTCCTCTTTAAAGAGACTTCAACTTGTAATGACCAAACAAACAGAAAAAGGAGGCAGCACACAGAGGACTTTGATATAAAGCCAAGTGTGTTGCAGTACAGACGATTACACTACATGTTTTGGGCATCTGGCTTTCATTAGATCCTTTTTCTTTGTTTATTTCGACATTTTCCTGATCAAGTGTGGTGTGCTTGATCTGAGGGTGGCACCACCTGTAATCCTCTGTTGAGTGGAGTTGAATTGAGGCAGTTTGCTTGGAGCTATACTGGAATTTCAATTTGCAATGAGTTCCACTGTCAGACCACACACCAAAAAATGATGTAACCAGTGTTTATTCAAAGCAAGGGAAAAAGTGGCATAAATAGGACAAAGGCAGACTGAAACAAAACAATGCAGCCACTTCATAAATAACCCACAAGGACAACATAACAAATAAACAAGCAAGCAAGCAAGTATGTTAATGTGAAAATAGATAACTAATAAAAAAAAAGTTGTGTGCACCTGGGCCAGGGCCACTTATCCAATATCCAGTCACCAGAATGCAGAAGCTTTCCTACTGTATTTTGGCAAGTCACGCATTCTTTATAAGCATGTTCCATAGTCCTCATGTTTTCTGCACAGTTAGTACAGAACCGCCAGTTTTCTAGCTAGCACTTTGTCAATCTAGTATGAAGCAAAGGAAATACAAGCTTCCTGTTGGGTCAACCACTGGCTGGCATAACGCAAGACTTCTACCTACGGAGTCTACACTTCACTTGTTCTTCAAAGAGGGATAAACAACAAGTCTGAGATGTCTTAAATGCTGTCAGTAGGATGAGCTCTGTGAAGACAACAGTGAGCACTGAACTTTTCAATATCCACTCAGGAGAAAGAGGTACGTCCAGAAAAATCAACGGGCTTAAAAGATATAGCTCAAAAGACACACTGCCACTATTTGCCTGTTAATTGCCCCAGTTCCTTCAAAGGGAATTTCTGTCTTGATGTTAGTTACTGTTGTTTTGAGCTATGTACTGGCAGAGGTTGTATAGGTTTGTCATGGAATACCCAGTCTGTGGTGGGGTTGATCTAATGGTTTAGGCATGCTATCCAGGCATTTTCTGTTACATCATTTTACACTCCAAATTTTGCAAAATATGTGTTACTTAAAGGGATCCTGAAGGGAAAAAAGGTCCCAATTTGGGTACTGACCTTTGGAGAGGGAAACCTCTGGAGGATCAGATCCATTGCCCTCCTCCTCGCCGTTCCAGTGCTGCCCATTGAAAATGGTTTGTCAACTGAGCTTGTCTGCACTGCGCAGGCTTCTCGCACAAGCACCTTTTTCCACCAAGCCCGAGTGGTGGTTCAGTCCTACTGCGCAGGAACGACCAGCCTGCGCAGTGCGGGTGAGCTCCATGGAACTTCAGGGGTCCTAGCACTGGAACAGAGGCATGGTGAGTGACAGGGAAGCCTCTGTAGGATCCCTAGGCTTCCCTCTCCCGAGATAAGTATCCACATTTTCCCATAAGAATGTTCCAGATTAACTTTAAAAGTCAAGCTATTTCTGTGTAAAATGTATATGAGACAATACTGAGCAATAATGTAAAGACCAAATCAGTTGCTTTGTTTTATTTTTTAATCATACGTGCAACTCCGCACTACAATATATTTCAGAAGTCTAGTAAAGTCACAGGCATTGGCTTGTTCATTAAAATGAAATATATTTAATGTTTTGAGCTGAATGGTGAATTGACTTCCACAAATTTCAAGTACAGAATGATTGCTTATCAGAAGGCACATTTTTTCTTCGTAACAGGAACTGATGTTCTGCTGTCTGAGGAAGTGAACAGTGCATGGAAAAGCACACATCTTGCTAATTGAAGTTTGTTTACATTTAAACAAAACAGCATTGGACGGGGTTTATTTGATTGTGGATGGAGGTGACCTAGGGGTGATGATGAGCAAGCAGCAGCCCACTACAATATGGGAATATCATAAATGCATCATTTATTTTAAAAAATAGAATGTAATCTATATAATGCGAAGTGATTAATTATGGATGTGTCTGGCTATTACTTTGTATAAGGGGGATTATGATGTGATTGGTGGTGACATAACCGGATGTGTTGTTATGTCCTTGTTTGTTTATACTGACGTTTTTACTTTTCTCAGCAAATTATTGTGACTATGAATGGTTATAAGAGTCCACAGAGGCAGGTGCTACCCGTAAAAAATAGCTCTTTATAAGAAAATAATTAAAATTACATTCCAGTCAGTTACAAACAGCCCTGGCGACAGCCCTCTGTTTCTAGCCTATGTGCCCTTTTTCAAGTTGTTTAGCCATATGGCCAAATGGCTTGAAAAAGAGCACACAGGCTAGAAACAGCGGGTCATATGGGCAATGGTTTAACCATTTGGCAGTAGTACTGCACAGAACACTCCTGGCCACGGTAATGCAACGGGGGCGCACGTGGCTTCCAGCCCGCTAGGAAAATGTGCGACTCTGACAGTGTTCTGGGCTTTCCAGAGGGGGACCGGGTGGCTCGGGGAGACTTCAAGGGAGCAATCGGCCTCAAGGGGGCCAGACGAAGCCCCAGGTAAGTATAATTTCTGAAACTTGATTCATCTTAGGTGTCCTTTAAGCAAACAATGGTTAATTTGCAAACAATGGTTAATTTTCATATATTCAGCAGTGATGCACTGCCACTGGGAGACATCTCAAGCTCACTCCAACCTGAATTATTGCAAATTCTTTCTGTTTTAAGAAAGCAAACTCTTGTTTTCTTTAAGCAAAAATAAAGAGATAAATGATGCCACCCACCCTTCCCTAGAGGTGCCAGCCAGTCCCCTATCTAACCATATCATCTGTTTTTTTTTAGCAGGGAAAGAAGCCAGAAAGCATGTGCTCTACCCCTACCAATTCAACCATAGCATAGAGCTTTCACATATGTAGATTGTCTGGCTTTTATGCGTAATGCAGGGGCTCTTCCCTAGATCTTGTCTTCCAAGGCACAATTGGGACATAGGAGGCAAAGGGGAAGTATGGAAGTGCTTATGTGCTGTCTGGCTACACACAGGGATCACTTTTAGGCCCCTCACTTATTTGCACAAAGGGTTAAAGGGAAAAATATTTACAGAGACTCTGTAACAAAATTGTCAGCCTTATTTCTTCTATCCTATAAGTTCCTATACCTGTTCTAATGTGCTCTGGCTTACTGCAGCCTTTCCTAGTTGCACAGTGGCTGTGTTATCTCTGTTATATAATTTAATCTTCTTTCCTCTGTCGGCTCTGTCGGGCTCAGGCACTCAGGCTGGAATGTGCTAATCTGCTTGTGATAGGATATAAGCTATACACACCCTCTCCAGGCCCCCTGCAGTCTCTGTATGAGTCACAGCCTATCACAAGCTTTTAGCAGCCATGTCTTTTGTTTGTAAACACTGCCTAAAACTGGCAATTACAAGCCAGGACTGCAGCAGGGAGTGGCAGAAACAGCACAGAGGGGCCCAGGAGAACATATTGAATAGAATGGTATGCTTTTTATTCTAAGAATTTTAGAGTACAGATTCTCTTTAAAACCAGTTTAATGAAAAACGTACGCACTTTTAAAAACATTTTATGTGCACTACCATAAATCCAACACTCTATCAGGAGAGGAAATTTCGAAAAATAGATGAGGATATGTACCTTGATTTACACACATTTTACAGAGGGAACATAAGTATTATTTTGTTTTACATTTATTCTAAAAGCGGGTGTTTGTAATTTTTTTTCTTTTTTTTAATATTCTATGTAGTCTTTAGAACATTTCAGCCATTTGTGTGAATGATGCCAAACCTTGTTTGTAAGGCTTACAAATTACTCTATTTTCACCACCTCTTCCTTATTATTTCTTCCTCTTCATCACAGTTTGTTTGCTCCATCTCTTCTCTTTCTTTCACTCAGTTCCTTCCTTCTCTAGTTATCTCCTCTCCTCATATTTCCTCCATTATTTTCCCCTGTCTTTTTGGGATTTTATCCTTTTCCTTTTCTCTTCTCATACTCTATTTTCTTTCTTGTCTTCCACCCCACTTTCTCCCCTCTTTCTGTTTCCTCCTTCTACCCCATACATACATTGGCCCACTGTGTAAAAATAGTCAGTAAGACACAGAGGGCTATCATTTTTATTGTGAAGCTTCAGGGTTATTCATGTCTTCATCACAAATATAATCCCCCCCCCCCCCCCCCCCCCCCCCCACTGCTTTTTGTCTTCTATCTTGCTTGCACAGTCTGGAGGAGGTCTGTCCTCTTCAAGCCTCTGAAAACTCATACGCACATTAGATGGAATAAGGGGTACTTATGTAATTTCTCTAAATGCAAGACAATCAGATCACCCTATAAAACCTTGCTTATATGATGAGGCACCCTATTAGACATTGAGATTTGCCCAAGGAGCCTCTGTGCCCACCACAGTACCTCTGTGCACATAAGAGGAGGAAGAACATTTACAAGAGCAAAGTCTGTAGATGACCTCTTCAATCACAATATAAACTGTTGCTTCAATTATCAGATGCTCACCCAGGCATCGAGATTTGTCAATGAGCCTCTGTGCCCACTACTGTATTTCTGAGCAGATCAGAGGAAGCATATAAGTCACAATAGCAAAGTCAGCAGATTACTTTTGCAGTGCAACACAGATCAAAGTAATGTAAAAGTTACTTATTAGGACTAGATAGATTTCTGTACTGTCAGCTAAGTTTCCTACCACAAGCCCCACAGATCAGAAAGATAGGATAGACTGGTAAGTAAAACCTTAGCTTGCAGCTGCTGGTGTCAGATATAAATCCTCCTGGTTTGACAGTCTACAAGTAATTACTGGCTGCTTCAATGATCTAGAACTCACCACCAATCTATACAGTAACCATAAAAAACTGCTCTGGCCATGGTAAATACATAATCAACGTTAAACAGTTTATTTAGACTAAAGCTGAATACTCACCTGAAGATAGATCGGGGAACCTCACAGCGATACCACACGATGAAGAGCGTTCCCCGATCCATCTTCCGACCCGTGGGGACACACGTCATGTGACGGCACTAGATGGGCGTGAACGAGAGTTAAATTATCGCGATACTTTGCACGGAAGTCGTCGGGGATCTTAAAGATCTGATCCGTCGTGACCGCTGAACGTCACTAAACGTTGTTCATGCATTGCACGCATTTACCCACGTCATGAGATCGCAGAAACGATCGCCAGTTGGAAGAATATAGGATAGGATTGCATAGATCAAAGATGAGATAGAGATAAAAGAGAATGTAGGGAGATCCCTCTCCCCAGATTATTTGGATGGGAATCCAATGAGCTTCTGACACTGCTCCATATTTAAGCTCAATATTTGGCACTTAATCAAGTGACCATTCAGCAATTTAAATTACACAGTAAGTTAAAAAATAATAATAAAAAACAGTTTCTTATCAACAGTACAAACTATCTCTAATATCACAGGAACAAAATGTTCTGGAATAGAGTACATCAGGAGCACACAGTAATTACTGTACCTGGTCCATGTCATTTGCACTAGACAAGAGAACCTGCCTTAGTGTATGATATTTTACTGATTCAGTATTCATCAAGCATATGATTATAATACGTCTTTAGAAATATTAAATTATATGAAACACCTACAGTGTTCCTTGTACTATGAGACAATGCAATCATAAGACTATTATTTTCTGTGCAGCTATTTTCTCTTTATGACACAGCAGTAAAACAAGACAAACTTGCCAGTCAAACCAGTAGAGTGAGATCCAAATAAATACAGTTATAATTAACCACTTCCCAACTGAGGGGTTTCACCCCTTGACCACCAGAGCAATTTTCACCTTTCAGCGCACCTTCCATTCATTCGTCTATAACTTTATTATTACTTATCGCAATGAAATGAACTATATCTTGTTTTTTTCGCCACCAATTAGGCTTTCTTTAGGTGGGACATTATGCCAAGAATTATTTTATTGTAAATGTGTTTTAATGGGAAGATAGGAAAAAATGTGGGAAAAAAATTATTATTTTTCAGTTTTCGGCCTTTATAGTTTTTAAATAATGCATGCTACTGTAATTAAAACCCATGAAATGTATTTGCCCATTTGTCCCGGTTATAAAACCGTTTAAATTATGTCCCTATCACAATGTTTGGCGCCAATATTTTAATTGGAAATAAAGGTGCATTTTTTTCAGTTTTGCGTCCATCCCTATTTACAAGCCCATAGTTTATAAAGTAACAGTGTTATACCCTCTTGACATAAATATTTTAAAAATTCAGTCCCTAAGGTAACTATTTATGTATTTTTTTTAATTGTAATTTTTTTCTTCTTTTTTTAATTACAAAAAAAAATAAAATTGGGGAGTGTGGGAGGTAAGGCGTTAATTTTTTTGTGTAAAACTAATTTATTTGTATGTGAAAAATGCTTTAGGGTGTAGTTTTACTATTTGGCCACAAGATGGCAACAGTAACTTTTTGTTTAATGCGACCTGCAAGCGGAATGAATTTTCCCGTTCATTGATCTCCGGGCGAGCGGCCGGCGGCGTGTTTACAAGCGGGAGTGCGCGCTAGAGTGAGCGGGAGCGCGGAAAGTACGGATTTCTCCGTCCCTGGTGGTGAAAGGATGGAAAAAGGGATGGAGAAATCTGTACACGTGGGGGTAAAGTGGTTAATAATATTTGTACTAACTTAAAAAAATATATAAAAATGTATTTTTGTACTAAGGCTGATAAGTAAATTAAAGCAAACCTTAACTCTAGAAAAAAAAATGAGTTTCACTTTCTTGGGGCATCTACCAGCCCCCTGCAGCCATCTTGTGCCCTCGCAGTCACTCATGGCTCCTCCGGTACCCCGCCACCAGCTAGTTTCGTTTTTGCCGCGTACCTTTGCACACATTCCCACTGGTGCAGGAAGCTATTGCGGACATTAACAAGTACATTTTTACGCGTTACTGGTGCAACACGTACATTTTCATGCATTGCACCAGTAACGCATAAAAACGTACTCGTTAATGTCAGCGACAGCTCCCTGCACCAGCGGGAATGCGTGCAAAAGGTACGCATGGCGGCCCCCCACCCTGAGTCGGAAAAAACGAATCTAGATGGCTCCGGAGGAGCCATAAGTGACTGCGAGGGCACTGGATGGCTCCAGGGAGCTGGTAGAAGCCCCAGGTAAGTGAAACTCATTTTTTTTCTAGAGTTAAGGTTCCCTTTAAGCAAGAATATCAAAAACAAAGATCAAAAACATAATTGTACATTTCCTTTAACAATTGTCAGTCATTCAATACTATTTAGATAGTTTGCCGAAATGTATTGTGTATTTACATCTGTGTGTATCTATGATTATTTACTCATGCATTTTTTTCTTCTAGTGGTGAATACATACATCAATGGTAAAAATCAACTGAGTCATTGAAGAAGGAACCATCAACATCCAAAGATGAGCAAGTGTAACATTAATGCCAGTAAAATCTCTACAGAATGTGTCACTGAAGTGCTTGACATCCAGTGCTACCTGATCCTAGACAGTAGTGCACAGATCTTCATTGCAGTACTCTGCATTATAACTGGAGTGCTCTGCATCCTGGAGAATTCTTTGGTCCTCACCCTGATCTTCACTTCCGTTCATCTCAGAAAAAAACCCTCCTTCCTATTTATTGCCAGTTTAGCTTTGGCAGATTTACTAGCTAGCTGCATTTTTTCCTACAGTTTTGTTGACTTTCATGTCTTCCACGGTGCAGGTTCTCCCTCTGTTTTCTTATTCAAACTTGGAGGCGTCACATTATCCTTCACTTCTTCACTTGGGAGTTTACTTCTGACTGCATTTGACAGGTACATTTGTATTCACAAGCCAGCTAAATATAAAGCTATAGTAACCAAAAAGAGAGCACTCCAGGCCCTGACTGTAATGTGGATAGGGACTACAATCATCTCGTATTTACCACTCATGGGTTTAAACTGTTGTCAACTTGCTTCACCCTGCTCAGAACTTTTCCCTTTGATTGACAACAAATACCTTGCAAGCTGGATTTCCATAGTAGTGATTCTTCTCTGTGCAATAATCTTTTTCTATGCGCATATCCTATGGAAGGCCCATGGGCACACAGTTTACATGAAGGCATACAACTTACAGCCATGTCATAGACGAAGAATTAGAATGGACATTAAGCTGGCCAAAACCTTAGCCCTAGTGTTGACTGTGCTGGTAGTATGTTGGACTCCCGCTCTCATGCTCATGATACACAGCTTGCTGTTTTCACTGGACAATAAAATGAAAGCGGTTTTTGCATTTGTCAGTACTCTTTGCTTGTTTAACTCCATGGTCAATCCTGTAATCTACGCTCGAAGAAGTAGACAGCTCCGTCGAAGACTATTCAAAATTCTACAAAACTTTCAATGCCTGCAGAGATTCTTTAAGAAGCCAGAAGTGGCTGAAGAGGCTCAAAATAACTTGGGAGTGGAGACCACGTGTGATGAAACAGCTTATGAAACTGACTTGAGTTTATAACAGTTATTGGACTTGTACACCTTTAACAACTTTATTATATATTCAGACGTTGCTGACACTTTTTCTTTTGCACATTACCTACAACAGCAAAGAATTTATGCCACTAACTGTCTTATATCGTAGTAGGGAATCTAATGCTATTACAGTCTAGGGCAGGGGTGTCAAAATCAATCACGTGAGGGGCCAAAATCTAAAAGATAGTCTAATAGCCCATACTCATGGGCTACAATTGTCGCCGCAACCACATGGCGCGCGCGTGTTGCGGCGACAGGTCGTCCCGTGAGTATGAGGCGCAACACGGGCCCGCACCCCAACCGTCGCTGTCACCAGGCGATTGGCGCGGTCAATCGCCTGGCGACAGTTGCCGCGCAACTTCCCCGCAACTGTCACTAGTCCACGTGTGTATGCGGACTAGCGACAGCAACCAGCAGGGAATACCCTGAGCTTCCGGCACGGGGAGGAACATCAGCGACAGCTTCCGTCGCATCAGTTGCCAGGTCCCTCCACCGTGTGTATGTGGAGGGACCTGGCGACGAGCTGTCGCCTATCTGTCGCGCACACGCTCCCGTGTGCTAGCGACAGCAACAATTTGTAGCCTGTGAGTATGGGCCATAAGTTGTGGCCAAATTGTTTATTAAGATTTAACATTTATTGAACAGTCTCAAACTAAATGGCATAACTATAGTGAAGGTTGGGGAATATGGAGCCTGCTCCTCCCCCTTTGCAGAGCAGTACAGTGGAGCAGTTCAATCTTTAACTGCTCCAGTGCTGAATCGGGTCAGCCACATGCTCTATGGTGAATACCTCTTGCTTCCAGTGCATGTCATGTGATCAGGAGCTGGAGGTATGCAAGCATAGAGCAACAGCCAGGGAAAACAGACTCCACACACGCTGGAGCAGGTAAATGTTTCACTGCTGCGCTACTCTGCCATGTGGGGAAAGAGTGTATGGGGGAAAGGTGTGTAGGTGTCACGCAGAAGGTTTGAATCCAAGAAGGGTGTCCCATGCTAATTTCTTGGCAAAAAACACTGTCACGATGTGCTAATTTGGATGGAAAGGCAGAATGCGGTTGTTCTTTTACATTTGAAGCAAACAAGTGCTTCATAAAATGGCAAAGAGGGATGGATTGGCCCCGCGGGCCTTGAATTTGACACCTGTAGTCTAGGGACTGTAGCTAACCTACCTGTTTGATTTTGTTATAGGAGGAAACTAAAACATACAAACACGCATGCAGGAAGTGTCCCTGCTGGATTCCCAGCTTGGTCATTTATACCTGCACTCATACTTTATGCTCACCAACTGTGCCACACATCCATAATTGGTACTATCATAGGAGTTTGCTTAATTATCATGGTCGGTACTGAAACATTAAAAACACACATGACGTGGGTTTTTCTTCTAACAGGATACTTTTATAGTTAAGGTTTTTACCAATAACACAGCTCCCAATATACATAAGGACATGAAAGAACAGAATATACTCATCAATTAACAAACAAACCAGCAATATGTCAATACTGAGTGAAACTGATATTATGCATATATATTGTATTTTATATTATAAACTTTGTAACTGTTCATTTCCCATGTAAGTTCAGAGACTCGTCCTGTTTATCAAATACCAAAATTCTGTCAAAATTAGTTGACTATGGTGCTTATTTGCTGTTGGTTTAATAACTTGTGTTTCTACTTACATTTTTTTAAAGTTCCACTGCATTTTCCTGTTAATGACACCACCTGTATAACACATGTTAATACATGAACAGTGTATTCGCTAACACATGTCATCACAGGCAGACTCACCCATATACCTAAAGGTGCCCATACACTCGTCAGATTGGCAGCAGATAGATAAGAAATGCATCTGATGATCTATCTGATGCGTTTTTAGAACATTTTTTATCAGGATAGAATTCCAATAGATTTCAGTTTGAAATCTATTGAAATTCGATCTGATGGCATTTTTTTGCCATCAGATTTACATTAAGGCCAATGCAAACTGATAAGCAATATCATCAGATCGACCTAAATTTTCCACCCTGCCAGTTCGATGGAAATCCATCGAAATCGATCGAAATCGGCCATCGATCGGTCGATTAGCCAACCGATTTGCAAACGATCAATCGATCGGGATCGATCGGTCTGCCAGAAAATCGGCTGAGTGTATGGGCCCCTTAATGCAGAGCAGCAGAGGAAACTGAGCATTAAACTTTACCTGCTCCTGGCAGTATGACAGATCTTCATCAATCCTTTTCTGTGCAGATCATCACCACGCCATGAAGCCAGTCACCGCTGTGCAGCTTAGGTCCCTGTCACAAGACTTACAGAGACTGAAGCTGCAAGGCGATTGGCTGCATGGCACAGCATTGAGCTGCATCTAATGGGAGCAGCTAATGTATAATGTACTGCTTCTGCACTTAGAACTCAGTGCATGCAGCTTATTTTGGACAAAAATCACACAAAGTGAGTTTACATCAACAAAGTAAACAGCCTAAAATTAGCAAACAATTGACAGTGCTCCTAGGCTGCAAATGAAATGAAACAGAGGTGTGCAGACGCCCCCTCGGCTAAAATACACACCTTGAATACAAATCAGATGCAAATTATGCACTAATCGCTAATCTAAAAATTTTAATGCAAACTGAAGCACATGGATGCAGCTAGCCATACGTATACTTACGTTTATTTTGTACAGCAGGAGAGATTGGCAGCGCTTCCAGACAGAGGCTGCACCCGAGTAAACAGCCTGTGTGGCAAGGCTGAATTTGCATTTATTAAATCAAAGTCATAGATTGCATGCGTGGACCACCTCGCACATGCCCAATCCGGAAGCACTCATCCACAATAAGTGGCGTAGCCAGAAGATGAAGAGTATGGCCTGGTCCACACTAGGTCCGAAAACGTATCCATGGCTCCGTTTTTAACCACTTCAGGTCCACAGGTTTAACCCCCCCCCCCCCCCCTAAAGACCAGGCTATTGTGGGTCAAATGGGCCACTGCAGCTTTAAGGCCAAGCTGCAGGGCCCACAACACAGCACACCAGTGATTTCCCCCCCCCCTTTTTTCTCCCCACCAACAGAGCTTCCTGTTGGTGGGGTCTGATCCCCCCCACAGTGCTTATTTTTTTTTTTTTTTTTACAAATACTTATGTGATTTATTTTTAAATAATTTTCTCTATTTAAAAAAAAATTCCTAAACCCTCGGCCTCCGCTCCGCCTACCAAACAGGAGATGCGCACGCAGCTTATGTGCGATCGCCTGTAAGCTGCAGCCCCAGGACTTAACCCGGATGGGCGTTAGGCAGTCCTGGGGCTGCCGCCGTGGTCAGGCCCATCGGCGCGACGCGGTTGTTAGGTAGTTAAAACCTGATCAAAACCGGAGCCACGGATAGCAATGTTAAAAATAGCAGCTGTCTTCACCCAAATAAAAAACGGATCCGTCTGTGTTTGCGGGGACCGGTTTTTAAAACCTGTATGGAAGGTCCGGATCTGCTGCATTTTCACGCAACGGATCTGGATCCTGATACAAAGAGGCAGGCATTAGGCAAAACTGATCCCCCTCTACACAGGATCCGTTTGTGTGTCACAGCATGTGGGGAGAGAGGGGGCCGCCATGCTGGAGGGGTATAGCAGGCAGGACGGGGGACGTCCCCCCCCTCCCTCACCTGGGCCCCTGTCCCGCTACCCCTCCAGCTACATGCCGCAAAACTTGTTACAATGTATGATAGGAGGGAGCGTGAGCTTACCTACTCCTGTTTCCCCAGCTTCGGTTCATGATCCGGTTCTTTTTGATGGATCTATTTGTATGAATCGATTCATTGAAAAGAGCTGAACTTCCCATCACTAGTTTCACTGCATGCAATGCTGCCCTCCAAAGTATAGAGGGCGGCATTGGAGGCAGTGAGGCGTAGTGATCGGAAGTTTGGCTCTTTTTAATGAATCGATTCATTAAAAAGAACCAGATCATGAACCGACTGGGAGAAATAGGAGTAGGTAAGCTCCCGCTCGCTCCCATTATACATTGTAACAAGTTTTGGAAAATAGCTGGAGGGGTAGCAGGGACGGGGACCTAGGTGAGGGAGGAGGGGGGACGTCCCCCCTTCCCGCTGACACCCCCTTCCTGCCTGCTATACCCATCCAGCATGGTGGCTGCCTCTCCCCCCACAGCTGGGCATACGTTTCCACGGACTTGAA
This sequence comes from Hyperolius riggenbachi, assembly GCF_040937935.1. Taxonomy (NCBI): domain Eukaryota; kingdom Metazoa; phylum Chordata; class Amphibia; order Anura; family Hyperoliidae; genus Hyperolius; species Hyperolius riggenbachi. The sequence goes on from NC_090647.1 coordinate 297,234,131, forward strand.
ACGTATGGAAAAACGGGAGAAAGAAAAAAAAAGTTTAGATAAACGGATCCGTTTTAAACCTGGAACCTGAAGTTGCAGGAATATGGAGGCTGCCATATTCATTCCCTTATAAACAATCACAGTTGCCTGGCTTTCAGGTTGAGCTTTAGTTGTTTTTGAGTCGCACACCTGCAACAAGCATGCAGCCAGTGGAGTCCCACTACAGCCAAAGCATCTTATCTGTATGCTCATTGTGGGCCAGTGATGTCAAGTATTAGGGCTCTTTTCCACTAGGAAAGGCGATCACAAACACGTTTCTTCCTAATTTCCACTTCTTCAATTGAGACACTATACTTAGTATAGGAATGCAATAGCATCCAAAAGGCAGACTGATGATTCATCTGTACCCTGCATTTTGCAATCTATTAGCGATCAGATTGAAAAAGCAGCATAGTGGAAAACAGCCCTTAGGTACACTCTACACAATTTTCTCACAGATTTACTGCTAGATCAACTATTTCCAACAGGTCCGATCTGTATTCCGATCGATTTTCCATAGAGGTGAACAGAAAATCGATCAGAAATCAAATCGGAAATCAGATCGGACCTGTTGGAAATAGTCGATCTGGCAGTAAATCTGACAGAAAATTGTATAGTGTGTACCTAGCATTTGAGGCAGAAGATCAGCACAGAAGCCAGGCAACAGGCATAAATTACGCATGCTATATCCTCTCTCCCAGAACTTCTGCTTGAGCTGTCAGGTTTGATCATTAGGCAGAAGTGTCTCCTACACAGGAGTTAGGCACCTGCAAGAAGATGAGAAAAGGACCTTTATGAAAAGATACCCTAAATGGCACTATTAGCACAGCCTCTGCACTGTAAGCGTAATGACTGACCACAGCTTCTCTGTGTTGATGACACAGAAAGCAGAAACTTTCAACAGGCTGCAGCAAATAGTTGCAAAAGATTATACAATGCAGTGATGGGTGCAAACATACTGACGTCAAAAACTACTCTTTTTTTTTCCATGAGAAAACTAAAATACAGACAGTCCCCAAGTTACAAATGACTCGAGTTACAATCTTTTATACACATAAACAAAATTGTTTCCATGTACAGAATATACATTACTTTGTTTTTAATCACCGTACTTATTTTTGTTGCTACATGCTACAACTATTTGTTGTATAAACTGTTGTAAGTAGTTTAAAAACAAGTAAAAACTTGTTGAAAACAACCAAAAAACATAGTGTTGTCCAAATCTAGATTTGTTGGGAAGTACATAATTTATCCATATTTCCCTATGACTCAACATTCAAGCAAATTCGACTTAAAAACTCCATATAACCTGTTTGTATCACCTATATATCTTATGGGGATTTTTGTAAAACAATTTGGGAAGATCCCCAACTCCATGTTTGAGTACAGCACTGATCAGTTTAAGGAATGGTATGCATGCAGTAAAATAAAATAACTGTACAAGACCATCGCACTTCATGGCAACTATATAGCACATTTCACTATATTGTACAGCTCCAAGACTGCCTGAGTTGTGTGAGGATCTGTGGATTCTGGTAGTAAAGCTTGCCATCAGATAGCAATCTGCGGGTCCCCTTGTAGCACAGGTGCTGCTACCTCTATAGAACAATGCTGGATATGGAGACAGAAAGGAGAAAAAGCGCACACTGTGATACTAGTAGGTGAGGGCTCTAGTCCCTATAGGAAAGGTCTCACCTGGTTGTCCAGGCTGGAGAAACCTATTCCTATAGGGCCTAGAGCCCTCATCTACCAGTATCACAGTGTGCACTTTTTCTCCTTTCTGAGTTGTGTAAGGGGTTCCTGAATGTGTTATTATAGGGATGTGTCCAAAACAAGCAGAGATTTTCCATTTCTCCTTATTAAAGCAGCAGGGTCAGCAATTCTGTGCCAGGAAAAAAATACATATATAAGTAGATGACTAATTGTTCTACTTACATAACAGATGTATTGTACTGTCCGCATTTTGATTTTATATAGTATATTAAGAGAATTTTGTTTCTGGCATTTGCCATCTTGATTCCCTCTGACTGAAGCCAATCATGATGTCATTTCCTCCCTTACTTTTTCTCTCTCCTAGAATCTGCACTTTCATAGCTAGCTTGCTTTGTAAACATGTGAGCACAGCAAGATCAGATTTCAGCAGCTTCACACTGAACTGCCCTCAGCCAATCAGTGAGGAGCAGGGATGTGGGAGGGGTGATGACAAGCTTCCTTCTTGTCGGCAATGTACCAAATAGCGCCAGTCTGATTGAGATAAGATTTATTAAAGCAGAAAGATTTCTGATCAGATTGGAGTGCTTGCAATGCAGGGTGAGGTTCCAGGCTACATAGTGAACACAGTACAGTGGGTAAATGTAATTTGATTTTGTGTCTGACAATCCCTCTTTAACTACTTCCGTACCAGCAGTCTCTGCCCCCTTAAGGACCAGAGACTGCTGGCACGGTAAAACCGCGTTTACCGACGAATCGCCGCAGTCATCTGTTTCCCCCACTGTTCTATCCCCGCCGCAGGTCGCTCTCTCTGCTGGCATTATGATGGCAAAGAGCTGGTCAGGAGCTGCTTTCATTGGCTCCTGATGCTGTCAATTAATGTAAGCCAATGAGATTGGCTTACAGTGATAGGGTCAGAAGCCAAAGAAATTCAGCTCCTGACCGGCTCACACAGCTTTACCGTCATAGATGGCAGAGCAAGTGATCTGCAGCGGGGAGACATAGGCGTGATCTGCGGGAGTGGCGGAACTACGCGGCGACGAGTGTTGAAATCTACGTCCTGTCAGATCCACGCAGCCAAATGCAGGCTGTAGATTTCAACTGCGTCGCTCCGCAACCAGTTAAGAGCTAATAATATCAACAAATGTGTATTATTGACATTACTGCAGAATTTGTGATACAAGATACTGTTTACATCATATGCATTTAAAGGGATACTTAAGTCAAACGAAAAAAATGACTTTTACTCACCTGGGGCATCCCTCAGCCCCCCGAAGCTGTATGGTGCCCTCGCACCCCCGCTCCGATCGTCCTGTCCCCGCCGGCGGCTACTTCCGGGTTCGGCGACAGCCGCGGAACGCGGCTGATTTTCCACGTTCCCAGCCGCTATATCACCCTCTATGCTGCTATAGCGTATATATATACGCTATAGCAGCATAGAGCGGTGATATAGCGGCTGGGAACGCGGAAAGTCAGCCGCGTTCCCAGCCTGTCGGCGGCTGTCGCCGAACCCGGAAGTAGCCGCTGGCGGGGACAGGACGATCGGAGCGGGGCTGCGAGGGCACCATCCAGCTTCGGGGGGCTGAGGGATGCCCCAGGTGAGTAAAAGTCATTTTTTTCGTTTGACTTAAGTATTCCTTTAATTATTTGCTGCCAGTTACTGTCCATTTCAGTGTATTTGCATATCTGCTTTCTGTAATGCTGTAGAACAATACATTTTAGCTATGTTTAGTCCTTACTAAACAGGAAAATAACAACAAATTTACTGTATATTAATAAAACAAATATCTGGCAAGGTCATTAAGGAGATCTTGCCGCTATGGAAAATGGCCTGTAAATGACTGTAGAAACAAAATCTCCTGTAGGTCTGTTTCACATAAGAAAAAACGCAACCACTAATCAATTTTGTTTGCAATTGTCATTCAGGGAACAAGAATCATATCGTGATCGCTCCAAAAATGCAGCATGAAGTGTTTTTGAGATCACAATGCTAGTGTGAATATTTCCATAGGGAGAGAAGCCCCTCATTGTCAAACAGCCCTTAGCGAGACAGCATCAACAAGCCAGTGGCGTAGCTAAGGAGCTGTGGGCCCCGATGCAAGTTTTACATGGGGCCCCCCAAGCACTCTATACATAACAATTGTTACGGCACACCAAAACCTGCCAAGGACAACCACAGTGTCAGAAATGCAAGAAGGGGATGGGGAACAGCTTGTTAATAATTACCAATATTCAAAGTATTTATAGAAGTGATTATTATGAGCACAGGACCAATAAAGAGGTAATAATGTAGTTGAGGAAAGGCCCTTCGGGGCCCCTCTGGCCCAAGGGCCCTGATGCAGTCGCTACCTCTGCACCCCCTATTGCTACGCCCCTGCAACAAGCTAATTCTACACTCCACTCCACTCAAAATAACCTTTTTTTAATCAGGCTATTTATAACACCAATATGCATATCAACAACTATTTTTCATTCGTTAAGTTCCATGTTACTAGACTAGTCTCTGCAGAAAAATCATCTTGCAGATTCCAAAAATATTAAGTCAAATAATCTCATAACTCATACATCACTTGCTATTGTGGCCCAATCGACCTTTCCGATTCGATAATTCGATCAAATCGGAAGAGAATCAGTGCTGCAACATGGCCGCCCTATTGATTTCTGTCTAAAATTGGTCGAAAGGATCATTTGGGAATGGCGTAAAAATATGGTCGCGAGGTCTTGACTAGGCGTGCGGTGGTTCGATATTGCAACAACTGAGGAACACCCGGGTGGTGTCCCCCAAAGTGTAAACTACCCCCACCCCATGTCCAGTGTCTTAAAGCCTCAACTCCCCACCGGCGTGCCTCCAGGCCTCCTCCAGTGTTTCACCGTCACCACAAGTGACTGTACCACCGACGCATGTGTGACGTCACATGTGCATAGTTGCGTGGTATGGTGATGGTTGCCCCCAGAGGAGGCCAGGAGTCACAACAGTGGAGAGGTGAGACTAAAACACTGAGCACGGGGGACATTTTACACTTGGGATGCCCAGCTGGCGGTAGCGCAAGGGCAATTTTCCACAGATTTCATGCTGAAATTTATTGGAAATCGCTGGGCAGTGTGTCCAGGCAAGAGATCCCTCTCTGATCAGATTCGATCAGATCTAATGGTTTATATGGCCATACACCGAGTGACCCATACATTATTTGATTTGTCTAATAGATACACCAGAAGTACACATCAGAAGCAGGACCTCGCCCTGCTGCTCTTCCAGAATCCAGGACTCCCTGCTCCAAAACCTCCAATGCACTACAGTTCACAGCATTAATCCAAGCTGGACTCTTGATGTCAGCAGCATTCTGGTCTGCAGTCTCCTTCGCCCTCTGCTGGTGCTGGAAAAAAGAACAAGCAGAGAAAATAGTGCAGATCGCCAGATAATTTCTCTTTTCATGAAAGGATTTGTCTCATCCACAATAAACCTGACTTGAGTTTTGTCACACCTGCCTTTTTTGTGTTGATATAATAAGTGAAGTGCTTCTAAAGGTGTCCATTAACAATACAATTGATCTTTTCCCCACAGTAATCGATCAGAAACAATCGGTTGTGCCTGTTACCACCCTATTTCCAGATAGCCAATTCAATCAAGTTAATAAAATTGATCTGTTTTTCAGACCAATCCCATCGATCATCTGAACGGATTGGTTAGCAGGAATTTGTAAGTTAATTGGAACGCTTGATTTGTTTGTTTCTGATTGATAACCGTGGTGATCGGAAATAATCGGTTGGCTGCAGAATTGTATTGTTAATAGACACCTTTAGGCTTGGTGTACACTGAATGTGCCCCGCCATCATCTCAGCTATTTTTTGAGTGGAATGGCAATGCATCTTCTGTGCGCAATAAATGCATGCAGCAGTGCATTGTGCGCTGCAATTGATGTGTTGCCTTTAAATTGAATGACAAAACATCTGGGAGACACTGGCACAGCACATATGTTGTCACTGTTCATGGAACACTTTTTCAGACATGTCCATTGCACTAGGAATGCCCTAATAGCATTGCTTTTATGAAATATCCAAATTCTGTTCAGCATCCCTAATAATCGTGCATGTAGTGAGTTTGCATACCGTCACTGCAATGGACAGAACAGATACAAGACATGTCTGAATGGACAGTATGCTTAACACATGATTTGTCAACATGTCCGTTCCCTGAGATGGACCATTTTGGCTTTAACCAAGCCTTAAAGGGAACCTAAGGCAGTAAAAAAAAAAAGAGTTTCACTTACCTGGGGCTTCCACCAGCTCTTGCACCCACGCTGTCCTTGAACGATCCTCCGGTCCCCCGCAGCTGCTAAGTTTCGTTTTCCAACGACTGGCCACTTGATGGAAACTGCGGCTGCGTGGCCCTGGCCGCGTGCTTCCTTGATCATGCTCCTGCTGCCGGGAGTGTCCTGCACACGTGGAAATCTCGTACTTCGCATGCACAGGATGCTCCCAGTGGTGGAAGCGTGATTGAGGACGTGTATGGCCAGGGCCATGCAGGTGTAGTTACCATCAACTGAAACTTAGGTGCTGTTGGGGATAAGAGGATCGTTCCAGGACGGCCGCGGGCACAGGGCGACTGCAGGAGGCTGGTAGAAGCCCCAGGTAAGTGAAACGTTTTTTTTTTAATTTTACTTTAGGTTCCCTTTAAAGGATACCTTAATCCTGAATGGATTTTGTAACTGATGTACTGTGTGTGTATGAGGAGGTGTGTATTCAGCGCTGCGTAATATGTTGGTGCTTTATAAATACAATAAATAAATAAATAGGTTTAGCGCAGTGGTTACAGATGACGGGCCACATGAGGTGCGGTAAGCCTATGTGCACTTCCCCATACACACACAGGGCATCAATTACAGAATCCATTTAGGACAAGGGTATTCTTCAAGTCTTTACATTTGTCACCATGCTTGAACTAGTTGCAAATCCATTATTGTACAGCTGTATGTTTTAGTTTTTATTTTAAATTGTTGGTTGCATTATATTTGAAAATTGTATTCTTTCTACTGGTAGCTTGTGATGTGGGATATGTATATCAATACTTAGATTGAGAACAAGCTTTCCTGGTGACCAGACTGTCGCTTCCCCAGGATACTAATAAGGGGAAACCACCAAGCATACTGACATCCCATTGTTACCCTCACTAGTTAAGCATCATACACACGCTTGATTAATTGGCCAATACTGTCAATTTTAAGAGTTCATGCAAATTGGCCTGACTTTTAGCTAGCATCATCATATATCAGGGAGGCTCCCTGAACACTGCAAATCCAATTTGTGATTACGATTTTTCCTGGATGCTATCAAAAGAAAAATGCTGAAAAAACGCAGTACGCAGTACCGATTAAAAATCGGAATCGCATGTGAAAATCTAATAGAAATCTAAATCAGAATCGCATGTAGTGTGCAAAAGGCCGGACTCTGATAAATGTTTTAAGGAGGAGTTGGCGTGCATCTTTATGTATCTTTGTTTCATTATTATAGTTAAATAAGAATGTAATTTAAAGCTAGCTAGGATTCAGCTGCCTCTGTCTCAAACTTTGTATCCATATCAAGAGCCTCACACCAGTAGCTGTAATAACATGGATGGATTTGAAATGCAGATAAATTGCCCTCAAGTGCCTGCCACATCGCACTAAAAACTGTAAAAACAGTGGTGCACCTAGGGGGAAGTAGCAGGGTGGGACACTCAGGGTTCACCAGGGCAGGTGGGTGACACCCCGCCACTGTTCCTCTGCTCCGGCACACTGTGCTGTCCAGGCTGAGATGCAGAGTATTTCACATGCAGGAGACTTGCTTTGCTATCTCACCTGGATGCCAGAGTCCAGGGATGTCCAACCTCCTGTCACCGCTCAGCTCTCCCCCTAGTGCCAGCATCGCTTCCTGCACTTGTATAATCCTGCAATGCAGGAAGAGATGCCGGATGCTAGGAGTGCTGAGCGGTGACACATTGGTGGACTACGGCATGCAGGTGACATAACAGAGCACGTCTTCGGAAACAACAAGGAGAGAACAAAGCTACAAGAGGCCTCATCAGATCCATGAAAAAATTGCAATGCTTTATTTGGACACAAAAATCCCCCCAGCACCCAAATCTAAAAGCAATTAAAATCAAATGGAGTTCCTTGGAGCCCCCCAGACCCCCTCACTTACCACACTCCATACACTCAAACAACTCTCCAATGCACACGATCACACTGCATAACCTAGTGCAAATGAGATCTCATTTCCAGCTGTCTAAACAAATATTGGCCACGTCTTAAATAAGATTACTTCACAAAAATTCAAAGCACTAAATAGCCAGCAAAAATCTGTATATGTGAGTGCACTCAAAAATAATGTCTGCTGATATATTCCATCTGGTCACATAGTCCAATATGGGCTTAATTGCTTGCAAGTCAGAGCTCACAGATCACAGTTCATACATTTGCAGCACCAGTGCTGAGATTAGATCAGCGAAGCATTTTCCATCAAACCAAAACAAGTATATGCAGTTCATCAGCTCAGCATACGAGTAGGCTCAAAGTGTCACAACGTTGTAGCATTAAAGTTCTTCACTTTTGGCATGCAGAAGTTACCTTCAATATGCGCATAGCCGCAGGTCCCCCACGCTCGGCGGCCCACGCTAAGGCAGCATCGAGGCTCCTCGTGCTTTGCTACTTACACGTCTTGCAGTGGTGTCTGTAGTTAGAGAGTATGTGTTGAGTTTAGAGATGCACGCGATCTACCCGTTCATAGCGGCAAGTTATCTGCGTTATAGCATGGCAGCGGGGATCCAGCGTGTAGACGGCTTGGAGTGAGGGCTGAGGCCGGCCTCCCGAAACTCTTCCCACTTACATGTTTCGCCCAATGGGCTTCCTCAGAGTGACGTCAGGGGAGTGGTGAAGTATTTCTCAGGCTCTTTATACATGACAGACAACCATGTGACTTGATCTGTGCGGCCATCTTTTTTCCTGGAATCAGGTATTCATTTTGCCCACTTATTGCTTCTCAAAGCATCATAGCAGCCCCAAATTTTCCTATACTACCGATTTTGGACTGGAGCTCATAGCATCACTAATGTCTCTTCCCACATCACCAAGGCAACATTGCAAATCATCCGAACTGAAAAACGCAAGCAAAATCGCAAGCGCATGCATTTTTAAAGTGCCTGTAGTTTTAAAAACGCATGCGCTTTTGCCTGCGTTTTTTGTGCGTTTGCGTTTTTCTTGTAATTGCTGATTGGCTAAAGAATCCTTTGTTTTTTTTCTAGTTTACATTTCAACAGGAATCAGGAGATTGCAGAGTCTTCTGGGATACTGACTTCTGAAAAACGCAGGCAAAAACGCAAGCGCATGCGTTTTTAATGCGTTTTTCATGAGCTGCGCTTAAAAAAGCGCAGCAGGCACTGCGATTGCGTTTTTCTAAAAACGCATCGCACCAGTGTGTACAAGTCATCACGATTTTCATTCTTTTTCAAAAGACCTTGCGTTTTTAAAAACGCATGCGTTTTTAAAAACGCAACGCAAGCGCAGCAGTGTGTACAGGCCCTTAAAGAGCATCAGTATCTACGTGATGCTCTCTCTGCTGCCCCCAGTGTTCCTATGTCTCCTAGTCACCACACTGACTACTCACAGACAGTCCAAGCAGCACAGCACTCAATCTTATTTTTACTTTAAGGGGGAACTCTACATAAATGTTAGATCTAGTTTAAATAGACATAGAAATCGATTTCTGAGTTCAAGCCAAATGGCACTAATGTGCCTAGCTTATAAATCCACATCGTTTCTACACGACATAATTCTCTCTCTATATTTACCTTTCTACATCCTGTTTTCATAGAAAACAGCACTTTTACTTTACTTCCATTAAACCTCCCACAATGATATTGTTGATAATGCTGTCTTAGAGGGCCCTTACAATTCTCATTCTTGTTACCAACATTAGAAATGTGCTCTAGAATACGTTTTTTAAACATGCGGGTGGTCATGCCAATGTAACAGAGCACGTCTTCCACATGCGCAATACTGAGTATCCCCTATAGTTTTGACCTGAAAATCAGAAGCGACCATAGGAGAGAAGAGAACGGTGTGGCTATAGCGCACACTTCAAATGCAGGAAATGATCAATGACAGTTCGCCACTCATGTTTTCTCCTTGGATCGCCTCTTATCTGCAGGTCTGCATGCTGGGGATGGGAGGCAGCGTAGTACGGGGAAATGTACAAAAAAATGTCCCTGGATGCAGCTCCGTCATGGACCCCAGAGGTCACGGGGCCACTGTGCGGCTGCCTGGACGTATGTCTGCCTCTGTCCTTTCCACAAAGTGTGCATGAGATCGCCAGATACTGTATAACCCTGGTGTGCAAAGCGCTAGTGTGAAGTAGAAGGAAGTAAATAAGACTGCAAAAGCATTTCATATGTCTTTTGCATGAACCAATCATTTGCTAGTGTAGAGCATCATTAGAACCATCCATTGTTCAAACCTTCCTGCCAAACGTATGCAGCAAATTGATTCACTTCAAAAGATTCATATCTGACATGTGCGCGCAACTTCATATGGACCTGAGAGAATGTTTGAAACGTAAAGTGGAACTGAATTAACATAAAAAAAAGTTTCACTTACCTGGGGCTTGTGCCAGCCCCCTGCAGCCGACCTGTGCCCACGCCGTCCTGGACCGATCCTCTGTTTCCCTGCCGAGGCTCACTTTTCATCATGCAGTGGAAGCTAACTTCTAAGTTGACCTCCGCTGCACCCCAGGGCGCAGTACAAGAAAATCTCTACTGCGTGAACGAGGATGTGTATGGCCAGGGCCGTGCAGGCGCATTGCACTCCAACTGCGTGAAGTGAAAGTGAGCCGCGCTGCTGGACCGGAGCATTGGTGAGTGGCTGCGTGGGCACTGGTCTGCTGCAGGGGGCTGGCAGAAGCCCCAGGTAAGCAAAACTTTATTTTTGTTAGTTTATTTCAGTTCCGCTTTAAATTGTATAGTTATAATACTATAGTCTGCTACAACTACATATTTTGTAGATGGAAAACATTTTTTTGTCATCCATAATGCTAGGTATGATGATGATGTTATGCATTCAGTCGACTCTTGGCGACTCTATGAGTTAGCTCTCTCCATGCTGTCTGATTTTGTACCATTTCTGCTAGTTGCTTTAAAGAGGGTCTGAAGTCTCTTAAAATTCATATTTTTATTTAACAATCCCCTTCTACCCTATCACCCAATCTAAAACGCTGCTATCCTGCAGCAGATCGCTGTATCTAAACCCCCCAAATTCCCGGGGCAATGTTGGGGGAGCGCTTCCTAGTAGAGGCAGAGCTTTGGGCTGTAGCTCTGCCTATACCCCCAATTGGCACTGATCGCCGCCTCTCCCCGCCCCTCTCAGTCTTCTTTTACTGAGAGGGGCGGGGGAGAGGCGGCGATCAACGCTGAGTGACATGCATGGAGGCAGAGCTACAGCTCAAAGCTCTGCCTCCCCGGGCAGCGAAATCCACGTCCAGGAAAGTCATGGATTTTTCCCCCACTGTTTAGGGGGGGTTAAACACAGCGTTTTGCCGCGGGATCACGGCGTTTTAGATGGGGTGATAGTGTAGAAGGGGATTGTAAAATAAAAAGATACATTTTAAGAGGCTTCAGAGTCTCTTTAAGCTCGATTATGTGCCAGCTTTGATGGTGTCAAGCCAACGCGTTCTCTGGCGGCTAGGTACACACAATGCAATTTTTACACAATGTATACACAATGCAATTTTCCAGAAGATCGATGGGTCAAAATGATAATTTCTAACATGTCCGATCTGCTCCCGATCGACAATGCAATTGATTTTCAAACACTACTGCATAAAATCAATCCTACTGATTGGGAACAGATTTGACATGTCGGCAATTATCGACAGAAAATTCCATGCATAAACATACCAAGCTATAGCACATTTCAAGGAGTTCATCTACCAGCACTACATAACTTGTCCATTGCTTTTTAGTAAGATAATTTTTGTTGTCTTTGAGCCCCTAATGCTAGGTACACACCATTCAATTTCCCGGCAGATCGACGGGTCAAAGCGATTATTTCGGACATGTCTGGTCTGCACCAGATTAATAAAGGGATCAATTTTCTGATCACTACTACACAAAATCGATCCAGTTATCGACCGGGAGCTGATCAATAACGGGAAAAATAATCTTTTGACAAGTCGATCTGCTAATTTAATGGTGTGTACCTAGCATTATACACTCATACCTAGTCTTATGGTGGCCATACATGGTACAATAAAAAGGTTCGATTATCCCGTTTATTCGATCTAAATGATCGAATCAAATGAAAGTTGAAAATATTTTTTTTTTCGATCAAGAAATCTGAACGATTATCCCATTTTCATAGTCCCCAACCGTCCCGTTTTTGTCGGGACTGGCACGATTTGGGAGGGCTCTCCCGCTATCCCGCTATGACCCCCCAGTGTCCCGGCTGGCTGGGGGGTCAGACGCAGGGGCGGACTGTTTGCGCAGGAAGGGAGGCAGCCAGTGAAAGGGAGCTGGTGGCATAGCGGCGGAGAAGGGGGGAAGTCTCCCCCCCCTTCCCTCACCTTGGTGCTCCCTTTCCTGGCTCTCCCTTCCGGATTAATGTGTCCCCTCTGATGGCGCAGCGGCTGACAGCGGGCGGGGAGGACTTACCGCTGTTACGCAGCCGCCGGAGAGAGCTGTGATCGGTGCGCCGCAAGTCTGGTCTACTCAAGACCAGACTAGCGGTGCACAGATCACAGCTCCCTCTGCCGGCTGGAAGGACATTGGTAAGTCCTCTCCGCCCGCTATCACTCTGCCGCTGAGCCATCGGAGGGGACACATTGATCCGGAAGGGAGAGCCAGGAAAGGGAGCACCAAGGTGAGTTAAGGGGGGGGGGAGACTTCCCCCCCTTCTCCGCCGCTTTGCCACCAGCTCCCTTTCACTGGCTGCCTCCCTTCCTGGGGGCACCTATACACCTGGCTATACTGGGGACACCAATACACCTGGCTACATATACTGGGGGCACCTATACACCTGGCTGCATATACTGGGGGCACCTATACACCTGGCTACAATACTGGGGGCACCTATACACCTGGCTGCATATACTGGGGGCACCTATACACCTGGCTGCATATACTGGGGGCACCTATACACCTGGCTACATATACTGGGGGCACCTATACACCTGGCTACATATACTGGGGACACCTATACAGCTGGCTACATATACTGGGGACACCTATACAGCTGGCTACATATACTGGGGGCACCTATACACCTGGCTGCATATACTGGGGGCACCTATACACCTGGCTGCATATACTGGGGAGACCTATACATCTGGCTGCATATACTGGGGAGACCTATACACCTGGCTGCATATACTGGGGAGACCTATACACCTGGCTACATATACTGGGGGAACCTATACACCTGGCTGCATATACTGGGGACACCTATACAGCTGGCTACATATACTGGGGACACCTATACAGCTGGCTACATATACTGGGGGCACCTATACACCTGGCTGCATATACTGGGGGCACCTATACACCTGGCTGCATATACTGGGGAGACCTATACATCTGGCTGCATATACTGGGGAGACCTATACACCTAGCTACATATACTGGGGAGACCTATACATCTGGCTGCATATACTGGGGAGACCTATACACCTAGCTATATATACTGGGGAGACCTATACATCTGGCTGCATATACTGGGGAGACCTATACACCTGGCTGCATATACTGGGGAGACCTATACACCTAGCTATATATATACTGGGGAGACCTATACATCTGGCTGCATATACTGGGGAGACCTATACACCTGGCTACATCTACTGTGGAGATACTTTAAATTGATATATTACTAATTTTAAATTGTTAATATGAAGGAAAATGAACCAGGATAGAAAGGACCAGTGTGGTTTGAATTATTAAACCACATATTTTTCTTAGGAAATCTTTATGGTATGCGTGACTAGGGGTGTGACGGGGGCGTGATAAGGGGTGTGACAGGGGCGTGGCTTAAGTGTCCCTCTTTCTCATCTCAAAATGTTGGGAGGTATGCATTTTTCCGAGAAAAATCTGATCGGACATGCTGGAAAAATCTTTATATTCGATTTAACAGAATAATCGAATTATCTAATCGAAAAAAAATTTAAAAATTGTACCATGTATAGCCACCTAGCGTTTTTGGGTCACTATGGGAATTCTGGGTACTCTATAACCGATCTATCCCCCTGAAAAGCCACTGTGACCTCTGCCACAAGCATTATTTGTATTGGGACATGCCACTGTCGCAAAAATCGGGGAAATAGCAGACGGCACACGGCATTCTTCACCTCCTTATGAAATTACACTACAATCCCGCCCGTGGTACGGGTTCTTTATCCATCTGGCGTCATTGCATTAATTTCCCGTGCCGTAAAGACAGAGAAACGCAACTCCCCCTATCGACGTACGCACAGTGGTGCTGCCCATGCCGTGACGTCACAATCGCGGCAGTTGGCCGGTTGCCGTGGAGGAGTCGCCATTGCTGTGGTGGGAAGTTATCGGAAAGGAGAGCGGAAGGGTAGTGATCTGCGTGTCGTCCAGCCCCGGCCACCTCCCTCTCTCCCGGCTAGCAGCGATCAGCAGCACCATGGCTTGCGGAGCCACGTTAAAGCGCTCGATGGAATTTGAGGCCCTGATGAGCCCGCAGTCTCCGAAGCGCCGCCGCTGTACCCCACTGCCGGGCGCCCAGTCCGCTCCATCCCCCCAGAGGTGCGGCCTGAGGCCCGATAGTCCGCTGGGCCAGACGTCTGCCGTGCCCCAACTGGGCGGAGACCGCCGGCTCACCCCGGGTACGTATCAGTACGGCCTCTTTGTGTGCAGCTCCCCAGGGTGTCGGGCCTGGAAGCGAGCGCTCTGTAGCATCCAGCACTGGCCATCTATTGCCTCCTGTGTATTGTAGCTTGTGTCGGCAGAAAGATATTGGCCTGGCCAAGCCTGACTTCAGAGGAGCTGGCCCTGTAATGCCCCTAGCACACCCTGCAGCAGGCTGCCACACATCTGACACCCTTCATTGTCCTCTTTAAATATAGTTGGGAGTGTGGTCTTTTTTAAGAAAAAGGAAAAGACAAAAAACCCTTTCGTCCTTTTAAGGGTTATCCACTCCACCCTTTCGCAAGACTTTGTACAGTTTTGATATTTTTGTACCTGAAGATCCTGCATGAATTTTTTTACTCTATGGTCCTTTTTATAATGTACAAACCCTTCATTGTCCTTCTCAGTCCTAATATTTCATGGATTCTGTTTTCTTACATTTCTACTCTCTTCAAGTTGCCCCCAAATCATTGTTGTAGTGTAGTCGATTATTGATTTTATTTCCATTAGGAGATATCAGGGCCTCTCTAGCTGCCTATTGTTTACTAAATCTTTTCCATTGGTAGCAGCCAATACACCATAGACTGTGGCTGCTGCCAGTCGCTCTCCGCTTTTTGGGGTTTAAAGCTTTGGATAAAGCTAAGATGTCTGTTCCCTGAATTGATACAAGCAATTTTGGGTGACAATCTAGCAATAATTACTATTTTAGACTTGCTGTTGTCAAATGGCATATTCTGCTCTATAAATGGAGGGGGATAAGCAGGGAAAAACTATTCAATTTGTGCAGAGATTTTTCAACTCAAGGGATTGGCCTGCGTTATAGAACATCTGTTCTCATGGTAGATCTAAAACAATCTTCTCTGTGTAGTGACGATCTACCATGTATGTGTACATAGCTTTGCACTGTAATTACCGTGCAGTTGGGTGAGGTTTACTGTGTTTTTGCGATCTCCAATGGGGGGTTAAATTAGATTGCAAGAAAACCACGTAGCACTGTGTTTTACTATGCAATTATTGGCACTAGTCTAATTAAGGGCTGGTTCAGACGGACGTTTGCAGAGCCTTTACTGCCAGCGTTCGGGGCTTGGCGTTAAACGCTCCCATTCAAGTGAATGGGAGCGTTTGTACCAAGCTTTTACGCGCGTTTGCACAAACGCGGCGTTCGGGTCCCGATTTTCACTGGCGTTCAAAGTGCCCCTGGAAGCTACATGTTGCTTCCAGGGGCGGTTAACCGCGACGGGTAATGTCCCCCTAGGGGAAGAAAAAACGCGACCGCATCCGAACGCAATGCGAACGCTGCTGAAAGCCTGAACGCATCACGAACGCAACGCCAACGAACGCGACGCCTCCAAACGTCCGTCTGAACCAGCCCTAAGGGCACACACGGCCACTTCCTGTGCCCAACAATCCAGATCGCGACTAGATTGTTGGGTGCAGGAAGTGCTTGGCTTTCTTCGGAAATAGCCAAGTCGATTTAGTGCTACTGCCACTCCTTGGGGGGGCCCAGCAATGGAAGGAGGCTGCACAAGAGGACAGGCAAAGCTCTACAGGATTCAGAGGCTTTCTGAGGGGAGTACCCCATAGGGGCCTTTTTCTTTCTCACAGGTTTACTTTAAAAGTGAATGATTGCTGCCATTACAAATAATTTCCACTAACGAAGGAATGCTTGCTATATAAGGTTGTCTTGTAAACTGATTAACTGGGGAGCTGTACTGTGATAAAACCAATTTTCAATTATAATACCAAATCACAGAGCTCTTCATAAACAAACTACAACTTTATTGCACGTCAATTTGGTCAGTATAACTTTTTTGATCACCTATAAAGTAAACCAGAGACCTGCAAATGTGATGATTTTTTTCTTACCCGGGGCTTCCTCCAGCCCCATAAGCACAGATGCGTCCCTCGCTGTCCACCATTTAGAGACATTCTTCGCCGGTAACTGGATCGGTCGTGTTAGTTGGGGTCTACTGCGCATGCGCAGGAGGGCCACTCATGTGCAGAAAACTCAGACTGGACCTGACTGAGCCAGTTACCAGGGATGATGGAGGACGGCGAGGGACGCATCTGTGTTTATGGGGCTGGAGGTAAGTAAAAAATCTTAATATTTGCAGGTCTCTGGTACACTTTAACCTCCCTGGCGGTAAGCCTAAACTCAGTTCGGGCTATGCTGCGCAGGAGGATTTCTCAGGCCCTGCTGGGCCGATTTGCATAATTTTTTTTTTTTTTTGGTACACGCAGCTAGCACTTTGCTAGCTGCATGTACAAACCGATCGCCGCAGCGCTGCCACCCCAGACCCCTTGTGCAGCCTGTCCTATCAGCGGCAGGCAGCGCTGAGGGGTGGATCGGGACTCCCGATGACGTCTATGACTATAGTCGCCATGGTGACGGGGGAAACCAAACAGGAAATCCCGTTCTGAACGGTATTTCCTGTTTGCGTTGATCACCGGAGGCGATCGGAGGGGGTGGGGGGATGCTGCTGCACAGCGTCTATCACGTAGCCCTAGGCTAGCTACATGATTAAAAAAAAAAATTAAAGTGCCGCGCTAATAGACCGCCAGGGAGGTTAAAGAGACCCTGAAGTCGTGTTTTTTTTTTTTTTTTTTTTCTTCTTGTTTTTGTCACAAAAACCTCTGAAGCATGAATGCCCCAGTTAAATCGCCCATCCCCGTGGCAGCTGGGTGATTTATTACACTGAAATAGCCCTGCAAAGCTCCGAGGGTCACAGGGCTTCACTTCCTTGAAGAGGCTGAGCTTTAGGCTGTAGCTCTGCCTCCTTTGCAGTCAATCTCTGCGGATAGTCGCCTTTTCCCGCCCCTCTGTCTTCTTTCCCTGAGAGGAGAGGAGGTGGAGATCTGCTGAGATTGATTGTGGAGAGGCAGAGCTACAGCCTAAGGGCCTGTTCATACTATGCGCGTTCCTAGCCGTTTTCAGGGAACGTGTCCGCGTACCAAAAACCAGGGCTGTGGAGTCGGTCCGAAAATCCACCGACTCCGACTCCTCCGTTTAGGATTCCACCGACTCTGACTCCTCTAATTTGCATATTACAATTTTGTTGATTAAAAGTATGTAACATGAAATTCGTCTCTTAACTGCCAACGCTTAGGAATTTTAGAAGACAACTGAAGTGAGAAGGATATGTAGACTACTATATTTATTCCCTTTAGACTAAAACTAGTCCTTGGTAAGAGTGCTTGTAAAACGTACAAACCGGAACAAAGAACATCTATCAGGCCCTAGGCAATGTAAGTGTGGGTACATGTAAGAATGATGTGCAGGTACTCTGCAGGGGAATGAGGAGATTCTTCCTCTTACACATTCTTCATGCACAATCTGAACAAGGTTTATGGGTGACAGACAACACCTCTGTGTTCAATGTGCACAGCATTCTCAGTGGATTCCCTGCAGCTCTGTGGGGAGTACATATGTAGAGTATAGTACTACTGTGTAACAAAGTAAACCTGAGACAGATTAAATTAAAGTTTTATACATACCTGGGGCTTCCTCAAGCCGCCTTCAGGATAATCAGTCCCTCGTTGTTCTCCTCCACCACCTGGATCTTCTGCTATGAGTCCAGGTACTTGAGCCAGTCGGGCGTAGTGCGCATGCACACACTCCGCCGCCAGGAGCATACTACACCTGTGCAGCACTATTGCGCAGGTGCAGAATGTTCCTGGCTGTGGGAGCGGCAGCGCTGACTGGCTGAATTACCAGGACTCATAGCAGAAGATCCAGGTGGGGGAGGACAGCGAGGGACTGATTAGCCTGAAGGAAGCCCCAGGTATGTATAAAACTTTACTTTTCATCCGTCTCAGGTACCCTTTAATTTGTAGTCACCAAACCAAATTTTAACAACATATCAAATTATTTGATTTCATCAGCAAAGGGAGTGCATACATTTGCATAAATCAGCATCAGTGCAGAATTATTTCCATCTCATTGACCATCTCTATTAGTGACACAGCTACACATCAGGCTTTATTCTTACAGCATAGAAGTTATTTAGTATATATGAGATTCCTGTGTACACATCATATATACAGTCACAATCAGATCTGTATATCTGACCTTAAAAATACGGGGACTGCTTTATTGAAGCAGCACAAGTAACTAATTTTGATTGGTTTATTTCATTTTTGTGGACTAAGCACAGCTATTACTGTATATATGCTGTAAATATACATTATTTTTAATGACTATTATCTGAGAAATAGAACATTTTATCATATTTTTTATTTTAATTACAGTTACAAATTCATTAGGAGTCGGAGTCGGTGCATTTTTTCCCGACTCCGACTCCAGGCACCCAAAATTGCCCGACTCCGACTCCACAGCCCTGCCAAAAACGCATAGAAACTGCTCCTAATGCTTTTGAATTGGCTAGTTCACATGTATGTGTATAAGACGCATACGTTTCATATCCGCATTGCTGCATGCAGTTCTGTGCGTCATGCATAGAAACGGACGCAATGAAAGTCTATGGACGCGTATCAAAAACGCGTACTATTGCGTTTTTAGCGTACGTTTCCCTCTGCGGTTCCCATAATTCTTTTTTTTCCCCTGGGTCACGTGTGTGTGCAAAACGCAATAGAAAACGCATTAGAACGCAAGAAAAACACATGCGTTTTTGAACTTGCGTTTCTTTGATTTTATACGCATTCTTCATACGCTGACAGTCTGAACAGGCCTTAAAGCTCTGCCTCTCCAGAGCAGCATAATCTACGACCTGTAAAGTCATAGAACTTTGCAGGTCAATTACTCTGTAATAAATCACCCAGCTGCCGTAGGGATGCGTGATTGGGGCATTCATGCTTAAAGGAATACTTAAAGGGACACTTAAGTCAAACAAAAAAAATGAGTTTTACTCACCTAGGGCTTCCAATAGCCCCCTGCAGCTGTCCGGTGCCCTCGCCGTCTCCCTCCGATCCTCCTGGCCCCGCCAGCAGCCACTTCCTGTCTCGGTGACAGGAGCTGTGTCTGGGAACGATTCTTCTCGTTCCCAGACACATTAGCTATATGATATATGCTATAGCAGCATAGATGGCGCTATTGTGGCCAGGAACGCGAAGAATCACTCGCGTCCCCAGCCTGTCAGCTCCTGTCACCGAAACAGGAAGTGGCTGCCGGCGGGGCCAGGAGGATCGGAGGGAGATGGCGAGGGCACCGGACAGCTGCAGCAGGCTATTGGAAGCCCTAGGTGAGTAAAACTCATTTTTTTTGTTTGACTTAAAGTGAATGTTTACCAGATTCAAAAATAAAAAGTCAGATACTCACCTAAGGAGAGGGAAGGCTCGGTCCTAATGAGCGTTCCCCCTCCTCTCCCGGTGCCCGGTCCCGCGCAGGATCCCCCGTGGCAGTATTCGACCAGTTCGGTCAAATACTGCCACTTCCGCATGCCTTCGGGAGCTTTTGGAAGTCTTCGGGAGCACTCGGGCTCCCGATGACGTGGCCGCTCCATACTACGCATGCGCGAGCGCCCTCTATGACGCACTCGCGCGTACGTAGTATGGAGCGGCCCGTCTTCGGAAGCCCGAGTGCTCCCGAAGTCCCTGCGGCGGCGGACGCGAACGGGAGAGCCAGCGCAGCACCGAGGGCACCGGGAGAGGAGAGGGAAGGCTCATTAGGACCGAGCCTTCCCTCTCCTTAGGTGAGTATCTGACTTCTTCTTTTTGAATCCGGTACCCATTGGCTTTAAGTATCCCTTTAAGTGAAAAAAAAAAAAAAGATCTTTACTCACCCGGGGCATCCCTCAGCCCCCTGAAGCTGTATGGTGCCCTCGCAGCTCCGATTGTCCTGTCCCTGCCGGCGGCTACTTCCGGGTTCGGCGACAGCCGCCGACAGGCTGGGAACGCGGCTGATTCTCCGCGTTCCCAGCTGCTAGATCACCCTCTATGCTGCTATAGTATATATATCTCTCTATCAGCATAGAGGGTGATCTAGCGGCTGGGAATGCGGAGAATCGGCCGCGTTCCCAGCCTGTCGGCGACTGTCGCCGAACCCGGAAGTAGCCGCCGTCGGGGACCGGACGATCGGAGCGGTACTGCGAGGGCACCATACAGCTTCAGGGGGCTGAGGGATGCCCCGGGTGAGTAAAGATCATTTTTTTTTTTCCACTTAAGTATTCCTTTAATAGAATTTATTTGACAAAACAAGAAAAAAAAGACTTCATGACACACAGCAGTGTCCAAACGTCCCTTGCAAGTACACACAGCCAGCTGTGTATCACTCATAACACACAACCCGCATACATACCAGTTTAGATTGGCCAGTTAATAGCACCAGTGTCTAATTTGTCCACTACCAAGTGATAGCACAGGATGTCTTCTAGCCAAACACGCTATTTTAGCTGACTTGTCGCCTGTTCTTAAGCCGCATCTACACGCGCTGATGCGGCTTTATTGATGAGATCCGACAGGACGGATCTCCCCACCGCAGATTCAGTGCTCGTTCCCCGCGAGGGGAAAATGACAGGGAATCGAGCGGAAGATAAGCGGGGACGAGTGGGGAATCGAATCCGGCGCGCGAGCGGGGACGCGGAGGATGCGATCCGGCGGCTGATCGAGCCGCCGGATCTGAGCCTCATCTACTCGTGTAGATGAGGCTTAAGGGTTAAAGGCAGACTTGCACTTATACCGCTCGCTGTAGATGGCCACTCCTACCATCTGATAAAGCCCTGATTGGAGGGCGATACTAGTCATGGAGGCCGGCATGTGACGTCACCCTGCAAGGCTTGTACAGCAACCTGAAGCGTCAGCCTTGAGCATGCTGCGCGTGGTTGACCTGATGACTGGAAATTTGAGTTTCGAGGTCCGTAAGTGGAGCAGTGCACTTCCAAGTGGACAGTCTTGTGGTCGCAGTCGAAGACATCGGACCCTGCCTTTGATGGTGCTGAGAACCTGCACGGTGTTCTCTTATCGCAACTATTCATGCAGCAGCTACTGGCTGAAACAGCTTGAACTTTATACCAAATTCATGCCAAATAGTGATCACTTGGCTTAGCATATCACCATTCTTTTGCAACACACTACTACAAGAATGCATAGTATGGATACAGAGGCGCCAAAAGGGTAAAAATATCTAAAAAGTTTAAAACCTGAGGAGGCAGTGGTGGTCTTACCTCCTCCAAGCAGACACAAATATTGCCAATGTGTTTGTCAAATAGAACAAGTTTATTTACATACTTCGGGGGACAATGCAATGAGTTTCGCAGGCTTGATCCTGCTTCATCAGGCAATTATGGAGTAATGGCATATGTGGTCAGTAGAAGAGCCAGGCACTTCTGACAGACTTTTTAGATACTTTTATCCTTTTGGAGCCTCTGTATCCATACTACGCTATATCCAGTCCACCCCTGGTGGAGGCAATGGTTTAATCTAGTTCAGCCAGTCAAGTGATTGTTTGTTCCACTCTTAAAGGAATCCTGAAGTAATGAGGAGGCATTCTTCATTCTCTTATAAACAATGCCAGTTGCTGGGCTCTAGACTTTAGTTGTTTTTGAGACACACACCTGTAGCAAGCATGTAGCCAATGGGGACTTGAGTCAAAATCTGATGTGCATGCTTATTTTGGGCCAGTGACTTATAGTATTCTGGGCACACATGATGCAGTTTTCTGACAGATTTACTGTCAAATCAGGTATTTCCAACATTTCCGAAGTGAAGTGAGCGGAAAATCGATCGCAAATCAGGGCGGACATGTGTGACAATCTATCTGATAGTAAATCTGTCAAATTGCATCGTGTGTACCGGGCATTATGGTGACCACTAATGATTCAATCTTTTTCATCCAATTTTACCATTTCTATGAATTTACCATTCAATATAGTCACTCAATTTACCCTTATACTACATATATTTGGTAAAACTGGATGAAAAAGATTGGATCATTAGTGGCCACCTTAAAAGACAGAGAACTTGGGCAACTGGCATTGTTTTATTAGAGAATGAAGATGACCATTCCATATTCCTCTCACTTTAGGTTCCCTTGTAGCTTTGTACACTTTCTACATGGTTCTTTGCTGAAGCCGCTGGTTGGGGCTGCCTTCGCTGAAAATCTAGCGTGCGTACGGTCGCATCGGCAAGTGAGCCAGACTGCTGGATTGTCTCGGCTGCGCCCATTGTTTTGCTACCTGCTCCATTGTGTCACACTCTTTCCTCCTCTCCCTTCTATAGCAACAGAACTTGCCTCTAGGCTAGCAATGCATCTGTAAAGTACTGGGTCCTGGACTGTTCCCCAAGGGATTAAGTCCTGATGCCTGCAGGTGACAGTAATCGTGCATGTAAACGTACCTTTACCAGTGTGGTGGTTATCCAATTTCGGCTTCCTTTGTTGCTTTCTTTGCAACCCAATATCGCTCCTTGTCGCCATTTTTTTGGAGTTGGGAGAGGGCTGGGGGCCAGTTAACTGTTCTGTTTTAGGAAATGCCGGGTGAAAACCGAACAAGCTCTGTTAAAAAAAAAAAAAATAAATAAAAAAAATTGGTGGGGGCAGGGTATTTGATCCTGGGATTCTTGAGTTGCCACACAAGACTGGCTGCATACCTACCTTGCCGTCATCTGACTGCTACTTATCTACAGTTTTGTTTGCCTTTGTCGTTCAGAACAAATCTTTCAGAATCTGAGACAGGAATATACACGCTACCACAGACGACGGCTGGAAGGAGCTTTCAGCCATAGCGAAGCTGGACACGCTGGCGAGGTTCAATCCAGTTCATCTCTCACAGCTCCATCATCACCAGGTAATAAAACCATAGAGGTAAAAACATTAAAGGCCCGCTTTCACTATCTTCAGACATAATTTAATATCCTGTTTTTTTCTGTATCCATGTATACAGCGTGAAAGTTACTTACTGATCAAAAGCAAAGCGTACGTTCAGCTGAACATAATTTGTAATTGGGGAGCATGAGCAAGGACTAGTGCCTGGTACACCCAATGCAATTCCCAGGTAGATTGATGGGTTGAATCGATAATTTCCAGCATGTCCGATCTGCTCCTGATCGAGAATGGGCTAGATTTTTCAGATTAGTACAGCACAAAATCGATCCCGTTGCCAATCAGGAACAGATTGGGAAATTGAGTTGTGTGTACCAGGCATAAAACCTCTGTAGGGATTTAATTTTTGTGTATCGGTTTTGAATCTTCCCCTCTGTTCTGAGCTATCCAGTGTTTGTGTTTTTACAGAAGTCAGATCAATCTTTTTGGTGTTAGTGGAGGCAAACCGCAAACCCCCCCCCCCCCCCCCCCCCCCCAAAAAAAAAACCCTCAGTAAGGCACATGCTGATTAGTACACTGCCTTGTATAGATCACCAACCCCTGTTACTATTTTCTGAGGTGTGATGCTTCCTTTGGCAGATACTCATCACTGTCTCTGGTCTTGGACTGCATATGTTCTTGGTTCTGGCAGTCCATGCTCCCATCTAGTTGTGCTAGGTAACGCGCTCATGTGCACACTGCCTAATGTTTATGAATGGGAGCTATGACCAGCACAACTAGCTAGCAGTGATGAAGGCCTAGTAGAAAGATGGTGACTGAGGCTGCGACCTCCAGAACTCCAAGAAAATACTAGTAGTGAGATAACAACCACATCAGCTGATGGGTCCACATGTGTACAGCAGCCCCTGACCGCCGTCCTGCAAGCAATCTGCCAGATGGATCATCTTGGCTGTTACCTTTAACACTGCATGATGATACGTCTGTGCTACTCCGCTGGCCCTCCACTTCCCCCATTGCCACAGAATGCATTGTCAGCTGTACATCTCTGCATCCTTGGCCCAGCGATGTTTCCCTAGGGATCTGGTCTGGCACAGTACTACAGGTAAATGATTATCAGGTAGCTATAGTTTGCCTGGTCTACCATTAATGTACAGTATATACGTTGTACTTTCCTAGCCATATTAATCAACTCAAAAAATGTGTCTCTAATAAGACAGGGAAAAATACCAGAGCTGACAGCTCAAAAACCTCACATGACCATGTTCCAGCCTGTGCATTGTTACAGGCCCCTTTTTTTTTTTTTTTTTTTTTTACTTTTTCTGAGGTATGTTATGCAGCTGTAAGAGTAACTCCAGGCTTCTACACCCACCCCCATATGCACATTCTAACCCCTTCTCCGTTTAGGGCTACTGAAAGTACACCTGAACTGAGGGATATGGTTGCTGCCATATTTATTTTTCTCTTAAACAATATCAGTTGCCTGGCAGTCCTGCTGATCTCTTTGGCAGCAGTAGTGTCTGAATTACAGATGCATGCAGCTAATCCAGTCAGACTTCAGTCAGAAGTATCTGATCTGCATACTTGTTCAGGGTCTATGGCTAAAAGTATTAGTGGATCAGCAGGACAGCCAGGCAATTTGCATTGTTTAAAAAGGAAATACATGTCAGCCCCCATATCCGTCTCAGTTCAGGTGTGTTTTACACCTTAGAAAATAAAGCTTAAAGACTACTTAAAGTGAAAATCCTAATTCCATTATTCTAACCCCACTGCACTATCCTAACAGCAAGGCAAAGGGGAGGGGTTATGCTGGTTCCTGCTGTATCTGCTGGGCACAGGACTACACTTCCCATTACCAATAGCAATGACACGGGACGCTGATTTAGCTGACAGCACTGAATCACCATGGCTCATGTCAGTTTATAGTTCTTTGTTATGCGGTGACAACTGAAGGAGTAAACTCACAATAACTTACTTTGTGCCATGCCAAAACAGGGAGTGCAGCCAGATTTACTTTGTCAGCAACATTTGCAGGTAACTACAAGAAATTAGACTAGCGATTTTACAGTTACACAAATCATCATCACTTTGTCTTTCCTAAATTTTGCCTGGAGTTCCTCTTCTTTTTTTTTTTTTTTTTCTTTTTTTTTTTTTTTTCTTTTTTTTTTAAAGTGAAGTATAAGAATGTGATACTCCTGTGACTGACTGGAGGAGTGATTTGGATCAGTCTGTGATTGCTTGATGTGGGGGATGGTGCAGCTCCACTGTAAGTGGTCTGGGGTAACTGTGAAGACAGGAGGGAGAGAGAGAGAGCGCACTGGGGGGTTGCAGTGAGATATAGTAGAGGTCTCACCTGCTCTGGTGGCTGATGTTCCCGTATGGGTTAATCAGCATGCAGGCATGTGTCCCACTTAAGCCTTGTTTCCAGATGCTCCCTGTATCAGCCACACATGAGCTGGCTGGATGCCTATGCCTGCTAGGTGTGCAGCAGGACAGAAGGCTTGGATTATGCTGCACCAGGGACCCATGTGTGTGGGAGCCAGCTAGTGCAGTGGCTGAAGGTTAAGTATGAGAGTGCAGTGCATTCAATGCAAAAACACGGAGAAGTCTGTGAATGTAAAATAAAAAAGGTTTATTTCAATTGCAACATGTTTTAGCGGCCCTGGGCCCCTGAAACATGTTGCAATTGAAATAAACCTTTTTTTTTTGCAGTTGAAATACAGGTAGTCCCCGACTTATGAACGACCCACCGATACGAACGGCATGGATTCTCTGTTTCCATGGGAACAAGCCAAAAAAATAAGTTTCAAATTGGACTTGTAGTTTTTGAGAACCTATTTTTAAAAAATGGCTTTTAACCTTGTATAAGCAGACACAGAGGGCAGAGGTGACACAGAGGGAGGTATAGGGGACAGAGCACGTTGTTCCAACTTAAAGGGAACTTTAACTGTGGGGGGGGGGGGAATCACTTACCTGGGGGCTTTCCCAAGCCTCCTGCAGCCGTCCTGTGCCCGCATCGGTCTCTCCGCAGCTAAGTTTCGTTTTCGGCCGACTGCTTGCGTCATGCAGACGCGCTTTACGGCTCTTTACGACGGGGAATGCGGAAGAAGAGGACGCTTTGCCCGAGGACGACTGGCAGTCGGCCGAAAACAAAACTTAGCCGCGGAGGGAGACCGGAGGGCACCGAAGGACCGGCGCGGGCACAGGACAGCTGCAGGAGGCTTAAAATCTAGCCTAAAATCTCATGGCATTTTGTTAGCTGAACCTTTAAGTATGCATTAATACAGGCTTGCTTCAGTCTAAAAACATGCAAGGTACTTATAGGTACAAACATAATACATTCTCTGTAACGCTTACCTAGTTGCTCATCTCAGGCTGACTGAAGCATCTCGCACTAAAATGTTTCCAACTTTATTTCTGTACAGGTTCAGTGGTAAAGAAAGATCAGCCAACATTCAGCTTAATACAAGTAGGAATTCTATGTGAGCGTCTTTTGAAAGACCATGAAGACAAGATTAGGGAAGAATATGAGCAAATCCTAAATACGAAATTAGAAGGTTGGTGTGTCTTCTATTATTGCTTGCAATTTTTCCTTTCTGGAAACTAAACAGGAAATTCACAATTTATGCCAGGGGTATGTTCCAGGATTGGCAATTCAGATAAATCAAATTTTGCATTAACAAAGGGTTCCCACCTAAATCATAGTAATAGTAGTAATGTATATACAGTACTTATTTTCTTTACATGTATTGGTTTTATAAATTAAAAAAAAATTGCATAAAACATTAGAATAAAGTTCATTGTCTACATGTGGTAGAGTACACTCTTATCAAGGTGTTTCAATTCCAAACTCTGCTGCATCATTGGTATGTTTACGTAATACAAACTTGCAGAGAATATACTGGAGCATTGGTTGAATACAAACCTAATTTCCAATCTATTTACTAGGCCAATTACTGCTGAATGGAAAAAGACCTGTGATTAATAAAACAATAACCTAAGCATTTAGGCTAGAATGTATTTTTTCTATGAACATAATGGATCCTGTGGATTCTTTGTCTAGAGTCTTCAAGCAACTACTACTGGAGTAAGCATACAGTAGGATTTATTGTCATTGCTGTAAGCGAAAGATCCTAGCATCAGTGGTGTTTCCAGTTCTGTAGGGCATTATACAATGTTTGTATGCTTTGTTATAGCTGTAGATTACACATGACTGGTGATTTTAAGTTGGTTGAGGAGACTAGTGTCAGCCTTATGCATATTTTCATTTGCATCTTATTGGAGTGCAAGATGGAACCTTGCTTGCAAGTACTGGGGGTTCACTATCTAAGTCAGGTTTCTGTTTTAGAAACCTGCATGTCTGTGAAAATCTTATTTATGTTCCATGTGCCGGTGAATGAGAATGGCTTGAAGAGGAACCATAACCAAGGATTGAACTTCGTCCCAATCAGTAGCTGATACCCTCTCTTTCCCACGAGAAACCTTTACCTTTTCTCAAACTGATCATCAGGGGGCTCTGTATGGCTGATATTGTGGTGAAACCCCTCCCACAGTGTGATGTCAGCACCCGGAAACTGACATCACACTGTGGGAGCCTTGTCTCATTGTGGGAAATAACAGCTGTTTCCAACTTCCAAAAACGCAGCATCTTTGTCCACTGACATCAACTGCCAGCAGTAAAAATGTCACCATGTGATAAATATCAAAATGTAAATCGGGGAGAGGAAAGATTTTACAATGGGCAAACACTGACTTCGGGCTGGTGCACACCAGAGTGGTTCCTCATCATTTTTAAAAACTCTAGCAGCTTGAGCAATGTATTGCAATGGGATGGCGCACACCAGAGCAGTTCGTTTTTTCCACAAACGTAAAATTGGGGGGGCGGCTGCAGCAGCAGCATTTTTTAGATTATTTTTTTTTTAGATTTCTGAGGCTATTCTGCCTCAATGTGAAGTATAGGAAAGTGGATAACCGCTCACTGCAGTTCCTTTTGAAAATGTTTACACATGCTAGATGAAACCTGGTCAGGGCGACCAACAATTACTGCCTCTGCTGAAAATTCAGAGTGTGTACTCTGGCTGTGTTTCCCTGTCCAAATCTGCATGCAGGGAAATCGTGCCTGGTGGAAACGAGCCCTTATTGCTCTCCTTCATGCTACAGTTTGTATTAATGCTTCATCCTATGTTCTGGGCTGTAAAGTGCATATCAAAATTGGAATTGTTTAAAAGTACTACAGTTATTTTCTCACTCGTATTTTTCTTTACCTAGAACAATATGAATCCTTTGTGAAATTTACACATGACCAGATTATGCGACGGTACGGGACAAGGCCTGCAAGCTGTAGGTTCTAATTTATTTATTATCTTGCATGTCTTAGGTTTTTGTTTTAATATTCTTACTAAAACTATTATGACTTGCAGCCATGAAGTATAAATTGCACGTTGATTGCTGGGGTCTATCTGTTACAATTTAAGTTTGTTCTTACTGAGCACAGGTGCACAAACAGGATTTAGATTTTCAATAGCACGGTTCTGAAGCAGTTAAAAGCATGGTAGGTTTACATTAGGGATTTCCAATTCGATCATTCCGAACTGATGCTGTATTATGCAAACCTTTCACACATAGACCAATCGCATCCAGACAAACTGTAATTCATCCACTTTTAGGTTGTATGCCTTTGCATACAAAATTTGCATAATCCTGCGTAAACTTGAAGTTATTTGCATCTCATTGACCATCCCTAGTTTTTAACAGAGAAATGTATAGGAATAATAGAATTTTTGTGTACACGACTTTTTGTCTGTCGCTGAGGAAGTCTCTAAGGAAAGGCTGTCTGGTCATTGCATATCTGTCTGTATCCTTTCCTCTCCCTTACTACTTTCCTTTCATTTTTGCCTACCTTCCCCCCCCCCCCCCTTCCTTTCCATTCTTTTGTTTGTTTCTTGTTCTTTTCTTTCCTTGCTTTTTTATTTCCTTTCATTTCTCTCCTTCCTTTTCTCTTTCCTTTCAATGATAGCATTGGCAACTTTTATTTATTTTTTTATTTTAGTGGAGGAAATTTTACATTTTTTTTTTTTTTTCCATTTCATAGTAAATACATATGGTAGATATTCCTCACCCCCACATCCCCCAATAATGGGTGTTAAAAGGGAAGGGGCCATGACATCCTACGAATGAAACCTGTATAGTGGATTCATACTTGTTGATTACTGGGTCAGTCAGCTCACGAGAACGAGAGCTGTGTGACTGGTGCTGACACCTAAGCCATACCACACCACAGCAGGGATTTCTCATTGCACTAGAGCTGCTGTTGGGCTGTTCTTTCATAAAGATCTGCAAAGAAAATTTGTATTAATTGCAGATGCTGACTTTTTTTTTATACTGTATAACCACAGCATTAATTTTCTACTTTTACAGATGTATCTTGAATCATTCATTTGCCACCTGGGTACCAGTTTTGACATCAAGTATATGGCTGCTCTGCATTCTTACCACCTGTGAGGTGCCACGTTACTAATCAGTTTTTTCCTTCGCATCATGTCATCCAGAGGATTCTAACGTCATTGCTGGCCGCCTTCGCGCTTTTCCTTTTTTTTTTTTTTTAAATAAAGCTTATCTTGTCCTCTACAAGAACATTTTGTTTTCACAGTGCTCCTCTCAAGAAGACTGACTGACTTTATTTTACCAGGTTACGTTTTTTTGATATTATAGCTCAAGATGTCTCTATCAGTTCACTTCTGCCCAAGGCTGTGAGTGTAAGGACAGCTTCATGGAGTATTTTTTTTTCCTCCTTTACCTCTGGACATCGTCAAGGATCATTTTTTTTGCCTTTGATGCACTACAATTAAAGTTGTGGATTTTTCTTCCTCCCCCCTGCATTTGGAGGAACCCCAAGAAAAGGATTTACAAAGGACCATACAGGCTATAACTGTGGTGTATTTAGTGAATAGTGATTGTAACCATGTATACATAACTGCACCCTTCTGAGACTAATTCTGAAGCGTAAGCTTCAATTTGATTTCTTTTTCCCTGTTTGCTAGAGAAAGCATTGTTTAATTGAGTTAGTACAAAAATATCTGCTAGAAGTTTGGAAAGTGTATGTTTTAGCATGAAAATAATATCCGGACAGATTTATTTATGAGAACTGGAGTAATGACTCTTCACGGTGCAGATGGGAAGTTATACTGAATGTGAACACCCCCCTCCCAACCCACATGACTTTCCATCAATAAATATAGAAAATAATAAAATATCAGCTGCCATAATATAGAACCCAACTATAGGGTGATAGCTGAGACAAATGCCTATTTCTGGCAAAATGTTACAAAAATGACCTGTGGGAAGAAAGCATTATATACTTCACTCCCCAGCTTGTCTACTTCTCGGTTTGAGATCTTCCTTCTGTTTCAGGGCTGCTGTTGCCTTCAAACGAGTGATGGTCTTCAGGGCTGGTTTTCCAGCCTCTTTTAGGCATTGTAGTGGGGTAGCTATCAGGTCAGCTCTCATTACAGTGGCCATCTTGAAAATAAGATCTTCATTGGTGGCACAGCAAGCTCTGGGAAGAAGAGGGGTAACAAGTGGATTACAGGAATATTCCTTGAGTAGATAAGTACTATGGTTTGTCCTCAAGACAATTTCATGGAGTCCATGGCTGGAGTTTTTACTCAACCTTTTACCTGTATATGATATCCGAGAGTACCTCTGCAGGGCCTCGCCAGTTGCAGCACTTCCTGAGTATGTTGGATTTTCCCTCATTGCATTACTCTTTACCTACTCAACCACTTGTAGGCCCAAGTGTGGTCATGTGGAGTACAGCACAAACATAACCCAAAGCCCACAGATTTTGGGCTATATAGGGATTGATCTACAGAGGAGGCATGGGATTGTATCAGGTAAATATTAGTCACGGTCAACTTCTATAGATAGCTCTTTGCTTTTGGGTAAAGTTCACATCTGCATTTAAAAGAAACTGATTAGTTGCTAGAACTGCAGCCCGTTTCCAGTTCTTGTACATCTTTGAGTTTTTGTCAGACTGTACATGCAATGCCTAATTCTGCTGGGTGGAGAGGATTTGAACGAAGTTACACATAGCCTTTATATAATATTGTGCCTCTAATGTCATTTTGAAATGGTTGAAATAAAAATACCTGGGGTGAGAGATGAATGTTGCTTTATGGAGTAGTATTGTCTGTTAAAGAGACAAGTCGTGTATAAGGCGTGGGTTTAAAGCAGTATTAAGAACATGGTCAGCTATGTATTGCCTGATATGATCAACATATTCCTGTTCATTTGTAGATGTGGTTAACCAAAAATGGCTAAACCGGGGGTAGTAAGTCTACGGGCCTGATTTACTAAAGCCTTGGTGTGATCCCCTGCAATCTCTGGCAATCTAAAATAAAATTTAAAAAATTCTGTTTGTTTTTGCCAGATTGGGAATGCAGTTGCCAACGGGTCCTATGTTATCAGTAGGATCCATTACGATAAGCAGAACCCAAAGTCCCTACATTCATGACTTTTTTCTAGACCAGCGGATGCGTTTCCCATGGAAGCCTATGGTGGAACACATCACCGTCCGACTCCAAATGGACCCCTGGAGTAGATACTGCATTGTTTGCTCTGGCCGGCAGTAGGAAATCAGTGTCTCAGTGTGCGTATTCTCAGCCACACATGTCAAACTTGCAAAGCATGCAGCAGCCAAGGTATTTTTCATGTGAAGCATCAACAGCAAATGGCAGCCAGCACTGCTTCCTAGCCATGCGTTTTGTATTGGAGGTCTTTCTCTACACATTACTGTAGACTTAATTTTAATAGTCCTATCTAATTTTTCTTTTCAAGTTATAATTGTTATACAGTTTTAGTGTCTCCTTTCACTTTCTGAAAATCTTTTCACTTTCTGAGCAGTACTTAAAATATTTTATTTATTTCTTACAGTGCATTTGTGTGAATGTGAAGCATGTGAATAGGCTAAATAAAGTAAAACTAATGATTTAATATGGTTTTGCTTGTATGTCTTCTTGCAAAGCCGTGAAACTGAAACAGGTCTAGAAACGCCAAGTGTGCACAAGTACTCGTGCTCAGACTCTAGTTTTCTAGGCCTTTTTATATAAAAAAAATCTAATGGTGTTCATAGTGGTGCAGTGCAGTTCTTAATAATGCACATTAATTACTGTGGAATTGTGCATTAGTGTGCTTTAGTTTTTTTTCATTCCTGTGGAAAGAGGTAGATGTTCAGTGGTAGTTAAATATAACAGGATGAGGTTTATGTGTAAAAGAAAAAACAATCCTCTAGTTAAATAAAGCTTACTTAAAACAAAAAAAATGTATAGAACAAATATTTAGGCCACAGCTACAAGCTGAGGATGCCTGCACATTGCTGTGGTAATTGTAGGTTCTGCAGTCACTTGGCAAGACTGTGAAGGATCGCATTTGACCTTGCTGCAGTTTAGTAAATCAGGCTCTATAGGACAGATTTGCCAAAGCAAAGGGTACCTGTTTTGGAAGTGGAGCAGTTGTTCAGAAGAATCAGAATCATTGACATCTGCTCTACTATTGCACCATTTTCACTCAAATTTCCTTGTACTGCCATTTGATACATTTGTCCAGAAATGTCCTTTTAAACAGGTAATTCAGTATCTGTATGAGCATATTTGGGTATCATGTGCGGTAGATACCACTTGTCTGTGATGTGTTGTACTGCGGTATGCATTTTGTGTTCTACACAGTGCTGCCCTATTGAATGGGTCAGCAATACCCTTGATTGTAATGTGAGTGTCTGCAGAAAATTTTCCAAGGGGGGGGGGGGTCAAAAAGGGGGAGGAAGAATATTTGCTCGCCGAAAAATGGGGTTATGTTGTGCTGAAAAATGGGTGTGGTCATGGACTAGAATGTTGGTGTGGAGACAAGTTTACATGAACTTAGCAATGGTGGGACATTAGATTAGGACAGTGGTGGAGAACCTTTTGGAGGTTCGAGTGCCCACACTGCAACCCAGAAGTCACTTATCTATCGCAAAGTGCCAACAGCAATTTAAACTAAATACAAACGTTTTAACTCATACATGAACATCAAGGAAAATCCAAGTTGAAAATAAACTGTGAAGATAAACCATTTCATCCATCCTACTCCTGAAAAAAATGTATTCATTTTTTTAAGAACCTCCCAGTTTCATTTTCTGTTTTAAAAAGCTGAAAAAGTCGGTTTAATGCTATTGTCTCATATGATGATTCAGCTTTTTCCATAGTCTCGCAATTAGTAATCATGTGACCCTCCACAAGACAAACTCGGCAATCATGAGGTTCCCACAAGACAAACTCGGCAATCGTGAGGCCCCCAACAAATCATGAGGCCCCCATCAAGACAAATTCAGACAGCATTTCACATAAATAGGCAGAATGCCCCCTTAATATGGTAGACCACTCTCACCTGGCTTCTGAATTCTCCTCTGACTGCTGTGCCTGGCTGGCCTGGCAATACTGTTTTTGGCTGGATTGGGGATGATGTGTGGGATGAAAAGCCTGGCAGTGATGCTGTGGCCGGGCTGGCGTTGATGCTGTGGCTGGGCTGGTGGTGATGCTGTGACCTTTTTGACAGTGATTTTGGGCTGGTTGGCTGGTGGTGATGCTAGGCTGGCTGGCCTAGATAGTTTAGGTAGTGACAGGTGCCCCCTAGTTCAGGTAGCGCCAGGAGCCTTCCAGTTTAGGTAGCGCCAGGAGCCTTCCAGTTTAGGTAGCGCCAGGAGCCTTCCAGTTTAGGTAGCGCCAGGAGCCTTCCAGTTTAGGTAGCGCCAGGAGCCTTCCAGTTTAGGTAGCGACAGGAGCCTCCCAGTTTAGATAGTGACAGTGCCCCCCAGTTCAGGTAGTGACAGGGCCCCCCAGTTCAGGTAGTGACAGGTGCCTCAGTTCAGGTAGTGACAGTGCCCCCAGTTCAGGTAGTGACAGGAACTCCCAGTTTAGGTAGACAGTGCCCCCCAGTTCAGGTAGCGACAAAATGCCCCCAGTTAAGGTAGTGACAGGACCCCCCAAATAAGGTAGTGACAGGACCCCCCAGTTCAGGTAGTGACAGTACCCCCCCCCCCCCCCCCCGTTAAGGTAGTGACAGTGCCCCCAGTGTGGAGAGAGAAAAGGGAGTGTGTGGCAGCGGTGGAGAAGGGCGAAGTCCCCCCCCCCCCCCTCCCTCACATTTGGGGCTCCCTCTCTCTTTCGCTCCTCCCTTTAAGAAGGAAGTGATGCTGGACACTTTCGCTATTAGCAGGTGCGAGTGACTCTGTATCTGTGCGCCGCTGCTCTGGTCTAGTCCAGACCAGTGCAGCGGCTCAGAGAGAGATAGTCACTCGCGCGCTTGCTAATAGCGTAAGTGTGCTGCCGCCCGCACCACTTCATTCTAATAGGGGGAGTGAGAAAGAGGGAGCCCCAAAGGTGAGGGAAGGGGGGGGAGACTCCCTTCCCCCCGCTGTCCACACACTCCCTTTTCTCTCTCCGTTGCCACCCCAGTGTGGTACTTCTGGGTTCGGGTGGCTAGGAGGGGGCAGCAGCTGGCCAGGGGAGTGTGCATGCAGCATTTTGCCAGACGTGCGGACGCCCATGCCCACACGTGGGACTTCACACTGTTTAATTTCCTTTTTAGATGTATTTCTGTGTTGCTTTCTATGTTAAAGTAAACATGAGATGGCAAAAGCAAAAGATTTTGTACTTACCTGGGGCTTCCTCCAGCCCCATGAGCACCGATGCGTCACTTGCCGTCCTCCCATGTGCCTCCATTCATGTGGTATTGGTCTCGGTAATCTGGCTCAGTCGTGCCATTCGGCTCTTCTGCGCATGTGTGGCCACCTCCATGCATGTGCAGACTAGCATGACTGAGCCTGGCCATCATGGGTACAATTTTTAAGAGTTTATGAATCTCTACAGCAAAACAGCAAGTTGGAAGGTGCCACAGGACCAATGGACCCAGTTCTTGGTGATGCTGCATGAGGGCTTCTGTGCGGAGGTGTTATTGATAAGCCACACTGTTCATTTTTCTGAGGCAAAGCTCAATCAGTTTAGCTTTGATTTGGAAGGCAGTCATTCATTTACTCCCCCCTCAACATATGTATGAATATCTTCCATAAGGGAAGAAACAAAGCTGTAAGGGGCTAGGGGTTGCTGGCAAGTCCTACAAGATGCCAGTAGTTAGGTAGGAGCAACTCTTAAATCAAGGTTACAGAAGAAAGTTGGCAAATGAAAAATAACACTAAACTTTTCCTTTAGAAAGTGAATCTTTGTCATTGACACTAAATGGGTAGGGGTCTAAAATGGGCAGGTGTCTGGGGTCTTAATAAAGGGGACTCCCAGATAAACCATAAGGTGCCCCTTGTCTGGACAAGGTTTTGTGGAAGAGGGTGAGGCTTTGCTGCCCTTTTTCAGAACCCTCATATCGTGTATTATGCAGGCTGGTATAAGTCAGCATAGCGGAGCCACTGTGGCTATACCAGCCTGCATAGGGGACAAGGGGTGATAAAAGCCTTGGAAAGGTGGAGGCTTTTTTGTTTATTCTGACTTTATTAGTATAAGGGATCTTGGTCTCTGTTGAGGGGTGGTGTTTAGGGCATAATGTCTCCAGTGCCCAGGGCTGGTCCTGAAATTTGTGCTGCCGATATCTCCTCCCACTCCACCTCTGTTCCATTAACCTCCTTAGCGGTAACCCCGTGTCCAAGGTAAGCCGCCGTAGGGTACCACTCAGGCCCTGCTGGGCTGATTTACATAATTTTTTTTTTTTTTGCTACACGCAGCTAGCACTTTGCTAGCTGCGTGTGCATAACGATCGCCGCCGATCCGCGCTATCCGCCGCGCCGTCCCCCCCCCCCCCCCCCCCCCCGACCCCTTTCGCTGCCTGGCCAATCAGCGCTGAGGGGTGGATCGGAATACCCGCTGACGTCGGTGACGTCATCGCGATCGTCGCCATGGCGACGGGGAAGCCCATACTGGGAATCCCGTTCAGAACAGGATTCGCTGCAGGGTAAAGGCGGCGATCGGAGAGGTGGGAGGGATAACGAAGGGAGAGGGGAAGCATGTAGCTAGCGCTAGGCTAGCTACATGCTTTAAAAAAAAAAGTACTGCGCTGCCCCCTGGCGGATTTATTGTACCGCCAGGGAGGTTAAGACGAGTACAATTACCTGGTCTATCGCAGGGTTGTCTTTTTTTTCTGCACTGTGCCTCTCCTAAAACCGTGCAGCAGCATCTCTCACATGAAATGCATTTGAGCTTACTGAGACTGTGCCTCTTCTAATACTGTGTGGCAGCATCTCTCACATGACATGCACTTGGAGCCTATTGAGAGACTGCACAGTGCCTCCTCCTATAACCATGCAGCAGCAGCATCTCTCACATGAAATGCATTTGAGCTTACTGAGACTGTGCCTTTTCTAATACTGTGTGGCAGCATCTCTCACATGACATGCACTTGGAGCCTATTGAGAGACTGCACAGTGCCTCCTCCTATAACCATGCAGCAGCAGCATCTCTCACATGAAATGCATTTGAGCTTACTGAGACTGTGCCTTTTCTAATACTGTGTGGCAGCATCTCTCACATGATATGCATTTGGAGCCTATTAAGAGAATGCACTGTGCATCTCCTCCTATAACCATGCAGCAGCAGCATTTCTCACATGACAAGCATTTGGAGCCTGTGGAGAGACTGCACCGTGCCTCTACTATAACCATGCAGCAGCAGCAGCATCTAACATGATATGCATTTGGAGCCTGTGGGGAGACTGCACTGTGCCTCTCCTCCTCCTATAACCATGCAGCAGCAGCATCTCTCACACGATATGCATTTGGAGCCTGTGGAGAGACTGCACCGTGCCTCTACTATAACCATGCAGCAGCTTCTCTCACATGATATGCATTTGGAGGCTGTGGAGAGACTGTCACATGGCAGTAGGAGGAAGCAGAGGACCCAGCTATAGACCAGGCAATTGTGCTGTTGCAGTGGCTAATCTGCATATTAATGTCAGCGGTGCTGCCTCCTTGTTGTTGCCTGAATCCAATGATTTATGGTAGTGCCAGCCTTGCCTGTGCTTATAGGCTCTTGAGATGTAAATCTAGCCATGAGCAAGAATGCACTTCCTTTGAGTTTGTAACCTCAGTACTCTGTGATGCATACATGCAAAACGGAATAATTTTTAGGCTGTTTCAGTCTGCAATTTAATAAGCTAAGCTGCTACTCAAATTAAGCAAACCACCTAAACTGTGCAGCAAACAGTGATGACACTGCACACTTCCCACAGAATAAGATAGGTGTATCACCATACAGTTCTGTTTGAGCCTCCAGCAGGCTAAATTGTGATCAGGGAGCTCGAGACTAATTGACAGGGGGAGGGAGCCACAAGAAATAAATGTGAACATTTGTTATGGTGGGGCTAATTCATTTTATGACTATTCCATATAAAAGGATATGCAAACATCATATGACTAAAGACTGTCAGCCAGAAAAGTCATCAGTTACCCTCTTTCTACTAAAACCACCCTAATTGTAGCTTGATTTAAAAAACTGCAAAAGCATTCTGAGCTTTGGAGACATCTAGTGGTTACATTCAATTTTACAACAGATCGCCTACTAACAGTAGACAATTATAAAAAGGACAGGCGGTTAAAAAATGCAGTTATTTTTGAAATAATGTCCCTTTTAAGATCGTCACATTTAAAAAAGTGATCATCAGCTGAAACGTGTTAAAATTAAGTAATTTTATTTAATGGCACTTTTGTATCGGGGTTCTCCACTTCACATTTCGAATGAATGGGCTTCTGCTTGCTACTTCAGAGGTATTGCTAGTGGTAGTTCTCTGCTTCCCAGTGCCTTAACACCTGGTAGATTTGCTATTATAAAAGTGGTGATCAGGCTTTGAAAAGTGCAGACAAACAAATGGAGAGATAATTCTCTATTTGTCACTGTTTTTTGTATTAACACAAAGGCTGCCCATCTGCAGAATAATGGGCCTGATTCACCAAGTTTGAATGGAGCTGGAGAATCTAAAGCTAGCTATATACTATGCAAATATTGATCAGAATATCACCTCTAGCTTTGCAATACATTCATCCATAGACCGTGAACAAGCATGTAGATCAGGTACTCTGACAAAATGTAAACTTGTTTCGGGGGTGTGGGGCAGACACTATTATAGCCAAATAGATTAGCTGGACTGTCAGGCAACTGGTATTGTTTAAGTCAAACACTGTGAGATATATATGGGTGGGTATGGTCCAAATCAAACAAAAACTGCTCAGACTATTTTTAAGAAAATATCTACAAAAACTTTTATTAATTGGTATTGTTTAAGGCCTCTTTCACAGTGTGACGTTAAAGTCGGACGTTAGAAAATGTTTTAATGCAGACTAATGCTGGGCATACACGGCATACTATCTTACAGATAGTGCGCCGGATGCCGGCGTGTCACCGCTCGTCCCCGCTGGTGCTGCTAATGAGCCGCTCGTTTCTTGCCATTGTTCTCCCCGCCGGTATCGAGCGCAGTATCGATCCGGCGGGGTATCGGAGAGGTTGAATATTATCCATCGAGCTAAACACCGTGTATGCACAGCAATACTAAGTCTGTGCGACATTCACAGTGCACACATTGTGTTTGTAACTTGTAGCGTTATTAGAAAGTGCTGCATGCTGTGCGTTATCAGCTGTGTTGGACTGTTTGCACATGCTCAGTAATGACTTGTAAACATACTTTTCATTGCCTGTATGCTCTACTGTATGCAACGATAATGGGGCATTAAGTTGCGTTGCGACTTTTTTGGGGCATTACGTTGTAATTTGCGTTGCGACTTTAACGTCACATCAAACCGTAACATCCTACTGTGAAAGAGGCCTAAAAGAAAATAAAAATGGCAGCCTCCATATTCCTCCCACTATAAATTTCTTTATATTCTATACTGCCCCTCAACTCCTCTCCCATAGAGTGAATTGAAGGTGGGGGTTTGGATAGCAGGCTCTCCAGAGTCTCCAAAAATGAACCTTCGAGTCCATTCTCGCCAGATCTGAGCTGCATATGGTCATATCTGGGAGAACTGATGGAGAAGCTGATAGATTTGCTGTGATCACATCTTGCTTTAGCACATTATCAGGACTAGCAAATCAAGAGACTTCTATATCTATCATCTGACCAAACTGATAACATGTTTCTCCTATACATGACCATCACTCATGACCACCACTGATAACAGGGAAATTATTATAGGATTATTATAAACATTCCATTTAGTTAATTTTATCTTATAAGATGAATGAGAGGGGAAATGAGGCTAAAGTTTAAGTTTGCTTAACCCACTTCAGGACTCAGCCTTAACCCCCCCTTAAGGACCAGCGCTGATTTTGCTGATCTGTGCTGGGTGGGCTCTACAGCCCCCAGCACAGATCAAATATCAGGCAGAGCGACCAGATCGCCCCCTTTTTTCCCCACTAGGGGGATGATGTGCTGGGGGGTCTGATCGCTCCTGCCTGCGTTTGGCTGCCGGGGGGGGGGGGGACCTCAAAGCCCCCTCCACCACAGGATTCCCCCTCTCCTCCCTCCTTCCCCGGAGATCGGAGGCTGCACAGGAACGGATCTGTCCTGTGCAGCCTCTAACAGGCTCCTGCCTCTCATGTGACAGCGATCCCCGGCCGCTGATTGGCCGGGGATCGCTGATCTAGTACAACGCTGCTACTGTTAGCAGCGTTGTACAAATGTAAACAAAGCGGATTATTTCCGCTTGTGTTTACATTTAGCCTGCGAGCCGCGATCGGCAGCCCGCAGGCTATTCACGGAGCCCCCCGCCGTGAATTGACAGGAAGCAGCCGCTCACGTGAGCGGCTGTTTCCTGATTAATTAGCCTGCAGCTGGTGACGCAGATGTGCGTCGCTGGTCCTGCAGCTGCCACTTTGCCGACGCGCGGTATGAGTGCGCGGTCGGCAAGTGGTTAAAAAAAAAGACTACACATTATCACACATTTATTCTTCATATTCTCCAGCAGCAAACCTAAATGACTAATAATGTTTACAATTAAGAGATCCTACAGTAGCTAAGAAAATAGCCATTCTAGAGTACTACCTTTTAGATGGAATCTAAGCAGGTTTATCCCAGAAACAATAACAATAATATTTTTATAGCGCTTTTCTCCCTGGGGACTCAAAGCGCTGTGACCCTGCATTATGCAGTCTCAAAGGCTAGGGAAAAGAGGTAAGTTTTTAGCCTTTTTTAAAAGCTGCCCAGAGAAGGAGCCTCTCGTACTGATTGTGGAAGTGAGTTCCATAGAAAGACTTGTTACTTCCATCATCTGTTGAGATATTAATATCTCTGTTG
This sequence comes from Hyperolius riggenbachi, assembly GCF_040937935.1. NCBI lineage: Eukaryota > Metazoa > Chordata > Amphibia > Anura > Hyperoliidae > Hyperolius > Hyperolius riggenbachi. The sequence continues at coordinate 297,274,774 of NC_090647.1, forward strand.
CCTAGCATATTTCACAGTCTTCCTTGCTGTGTAGTAGAGGGGATAAGAAATGTTAATAACAATAAACTGTCAGTATGGATGGGAATTTAAGAAATGTGGATGTATTGCCACAATATTGGATGTGTACACAAAGACCCTCTTTCTTTCCCCTGTATGCACACATAGATATGGTTATTCATATTCTTCTAGTGCCTGTCGATTGTGAAATGAAACACTCCTAAAAACTTTAGTAGGAAATCTCAAGAGAGCGAGAAAAACAGGGGATTCAGAGGCCTAAGTATAGTAAAAGTTTGGTTGGCGCAGAATATTTTGATGTGGTCTACTCACCAGACAAAGTTGCTTTCGTCAACCATAGATCAGGTGTATGGGGACTACTGTCTTTCACTCAGTTCTTTGATCTTGTGGTCCTAGTGGTTGATCTCCTAACTGTAATGGGTGTTACATTACTAGTAAACAAGACTCTTATATAAAGGGTATCATTCATAAAGCATTTCCGCATGCGGAAATGCTTAAAACAGCTGACTTTACCGAACACTCAGCAAGTTCTGCATTCATAAAGGCTCTTTCCGCATAAAAAGCTGACACTACCGAGCAGAGCGATAAATCACCGCCTTGTGTAGTGATTATCGTAAAAAATGTAACAAAATGTTAATTCATATAGATCACCGCAAGTGGTATGAGGTTGGGAAATACCGCTCCCTTGGATGTGGCGATAACAATGTAAGTGAATGGAGACACAGACCTCCCAGGCAGCTGCAGTACAGCGGAACACTGAGAAATGTATCAACTTGGCAGCTTCCTGTGCTTCCGCAAGCCTACCGCCAGCCTAGTTCGGGGAATCTCCGCACTGCTACCGCAACTGGATACATTTTTATGAATGAGCAGCCAGAAGTCTAAAATTCCCCCAGCAGTGTTTTCCCGCATAGATTTACTTTACCGACAACAGTTTTATGAATGATAGCCAATGTAGAGGGTAAGATGACACCCAGGTGGGATTAAAATAAAGCATTAAAAGAGATGTAAATAAAAACACCTCCTGTAAAGAGCAGCCAATAAATGTTATAAAAACTTTATTGGCCTAATCTTGGCAATAGCAGCCAATTAATTATTTTAATAAAAATGCTTTTATGTGTACAGCCTGAAGCCTTGCCCTTGCAGACTTAAAGATAAATTCCGACCAAGAATTGAACTTTATCCCAATCAGTAGCTGATACCCCCTTTTACATGAGAAATCTATTCTTTTTCACAATACGACCATCAGAGGGCGATGTATGACTGATATTAAGGTGAAACCCCTCCCACAAGAAACTCAGGACCATGGGACTCCTGGCAGTTTCCTGTCTGTGAACCTTGTTGCATTGTGGGAAATAGCTGTTTACAGCTGTTTCCAACTGCCAAAAAGCATGCAGCAGCTACATCACCTGCGTACAGTAAAATGTCACCATGTAATAAATATCAGAATGTAAATCAGGGATTTAAAAGATTTTACAATGGGCAAACACTCAGTAAATCATTTATTCGTAATTATTGTAAAAATTAAGCACTTTTTTTTATTACATTATTTTCACTGGAGTTCCTCTTTACGTCTCAAATAGCAGGCAGCTCGTGAAACACTTCAGACCAGGTTCACTGGACGATTTATGTTCTTCTTGTCTCAACTTCAAAAGACTTAAAGCGGACCCAAACCAAACATTCTTTTAATTCACAATATTTAGTTGCACCACTCTGACACGTACAAAGATAAATAAACACTCCTTCAATCCTATGAGCATTCCAGTGCATGCTTTTCACCCTTCTCTTTTCATGACTAAGGTTATACAGGTGGCAGCCATTAGCAATTCCTCCATTGCCGGACACCATCTACTCCACCCGTTTGCCGGTTTCTGTCCCGGCAATATGAAAGGAAGGGGGGGGGGGGGTTCCTCCAATAAATGTAAAATATTTTATATTTGTCATCATGCAGCTGAAAAAAGGCTGCTATTTATTAATATAATTTAGAAAATAGATTTTATTTCTGAAATCTTGTATTTTTAATTTGGGTCCACTTTTAAGAAAAAAAATGCCATGGCGGCTTTGTTGAGGGGGAAGGGGTATGAAGTTTCTGACATTTATGAGTTACTGACGAGAGGGTGAGTTTAGCTCTACCACCCACTGATCTGTGCAGCAGTCATAGAGAGCATTACATTGCAGACATGCTCCTTCTTCACCTATGGTTCACTTTAAAGTGGACCTGAATGCTTGCACAGGAAAGAAGGAAAACCGAGAGAAATGCACCCTGAATGTATTTGGAGAGTTTAGCCTGTTTAATTCCCCTCATTTGTGTGCAACCACAGGTTGTAATTTGATCCACCCCTGTGTCACATGGCTGCCACGGCAGAGATGGCAGATAAGCCCATTTGAAAGTCCAGGCTGTAAACAATATGTCTGCTTCCATGAATCAGGAGGTTGAAACTGTGCAAATGTATTTTAGGATTTGTATCAGCTGTAACAAAAACATGTTTTTTGTTTGAAGGTTACTATGCTGCTGTGTCTCTTTTAGAGCACAGATGAGTTCTAAATTCAGGTCCGCTTTCAGATCATCGGTGGTTCTTAGATAGGATGAGAAATGTATACTGCATCTTTTTGGACATATTAATTTTTTGGATACCCCATGACATTAACTGCTGGAGGCAGAAGTATTGCTAGAACTTGTGAGTTGTATTGAAACTTTGAAGAGAGTGCTTCTTCCTATTCTTTATTTTCCCTTGAGGGTACTCTGTGAATATTCTTTATGAAATAATGAGCTCACCAGGCTAAGCATTAAATAATCTTTATGAAATAACTAGTGACCAAAGCCCATTTAAAAACGGGCTCAAGGTCTGTCACCGCCGCGCGCACACAAAAAACACATGCGCATGCATCCGCCCGCCGCGTGTGCGCACGCCGGCTTGGCTGGCCCCCCCGGCTGGCCTGTCCTGCTTCCTGTCCCAATGGCTGTCAGTGCAGGACATGCGCAGCATATTTCACAGTATTCCTTGCTGTGTAGTAGAGAGGATAAGAAATGTTAATAACCATAACCTGTCAGTATGGATGGGAACGTAAGAAATTCGGATGTATTGCCACAATATTGGATGTGTACACAAAGACCCTCTTTCTTTCCCCGTTTTGCACACATAGATATGGTTATTCATATTCTTCTAGTGCCTGTGGATTGTGAAATTAAACGCTCCTAACAACTTCAGTAGGAAATCATTTCTTTGGATACCCCATGACAACATTAACTGCTGGAGGCAGAAGTATTGCTAGAACTTGTGAGCTGTATTGAAACTTTGAAGAGAGTGTTCCTTCTTATTCTTTATTTTCCCTTGAGGGTACTCTGTGAATAATCTTTATGAAATAATGAGCTCACTAGTGACCTAAGCCCATTTAAAAACGGTGCCGCGTGAGTGTGTGCGAGCGCGCACACGCCCGCTCGGCCGGCCCCCCTGCTGGCCTGTCCTGTTTCCTGTCCCAATGGCTGTCAGTGCAGGACATGCGCAGTAGTGCAAAAGCACTGACACAGGGACAGGATGCAGGGACACTTGTATATTATTAGGTAGGATGAGCTTCCCAGGCTAAGCGTTAAATTGCTTGAACCTAGTTTAGTCATATTAAATGGAAATGCAAAATGTAATTTTGATTTCTTAAAACAGGAGGGATTTGCGATTTTTCAGCTGTAAGTGAGCAACTGTGGTTTCCCCATGATGCATCAATCCTGAATATGCCAATCATCTCTTTATGCCCTTGAACTGGTGTATAGTGAGCCTGTATCTTGTAAATTTTACAGAGCCAAAAGAATCTAACATACATAAAGCCTGTTTTGGACTTTTTGGTCCTCATAAGTACATGGCATGGAAAAATATGGCACTATGGGATAGGGCTTGGACCAGTACTAAGGAATACCCAGACAGCTCATGCTGACCTAGAACTACCTGGGAGGTTAATGTCTGTATGATATACCTCTTTCCATGGACAAAATACAACTGATTACAGTTAGGTCCATAAATATGTGGACGGAGACAATGTTTTCTACTTTTGGTTCTGTACATTACCACAATGAATGTTAAATGAAACAACTCAGATGCAGTTGAAGTGCAGACTTTAAAGGAATCATCAGGCAAAAAATAAAAAATCAGCGTTACTCACCTGGGGCTTTCTCCGAGCTGCAGCCGACTGTCCCTTGCTAACCGCTGCGCTCTCCTCCACCGTCTTGGGTTTCCCGCATGGTGCAGAGGATGATCTCGAAGTCGTCCTTACTGCGTCTGCGTGAAGCGCCGCTGTCAATCATGGCCACGTTGGCAGGCGCAGAACTACTGTTTCCCGCTTGCATCATGGGAAGCTTACTACACAGGCGCAGTACGAAGTTTTCTTGTAAGCAGTAAGCTTCCGATGACGCACGTGGGAGCGAGCAGGCTTGCGGCCGTGCTAGCACAGTTGATGGCATGCCGCTCTAGACCGGGGCCGGCGGCGGAGAACGGCGGATCGGAGAAGGACGGCGTGGGACATTACTGCTACGTTTTTGATAGAAGTCACAGGTAAGTGTCTGTTTTTATCTTTAACTCCCTCCCCCCCCAAGGAACCCCTTTAATAAACTCCTCGATTGCTTTGGCTGGATGTTTTGGGTCTTTGTCCATCAGTATCATTAAACGCTGCCCAATTAATTTGACTGGATATGGCTATATTTGAGCCAACAGTATGGTCCATGGGAAATTAACTTTTTCTCCTTAGTTTTCTCCTAGGTGATATTTACAAAATTGTCAATAAAATGCCCTTTAAGCCACCAGCAAGCAAGAAAATACTCAAAATAATTTTCAGTTGCAAAGTGCTGAAAAGTTCATCTGTCCAAAGAATGTTTTTTTTTTCCAGAACTGTGCTTGCTTTTTTTAGATGTTCAAAGCCCAATTTAGCCTTTCTATTTTTAAAGCTTATAAGTGGCTTGCACCTTGCAGTGCACCCTCTGTATTTACTTTCATGTAGTCTTCTCTTTATGGTAGACTTGGATATTGAAACGCCTACCACCTAGAGTGTGTTGTTCACTTGGTTAGCTGTTGTGAAGGGGTTTCTCTTCATCATGGAAATGATTCTGTGATCATTCACCACTGTTGTCTTCCATGGGTATCCAGGTCTTTTTGCATTGCTGAGTTCACCAGTGTTTTGCTTTCTTTCTTAGGATGTTCAAAACTGTAGATTTTACCACACCAAATTGTAGCAATTTCTCGAATGTTTTTTTTTCTGTTTTTGCTGATTAACCAATTTCTATGTCTCTGCAAAATCCCTCTACATCTCTCAGGGACGTAGATCCTCGTCTCTTGCCACTGCGCACTCCTGCTCGCTACCGCGCTCGTTTGCACCACCTTAGAGGGGAGATCAATAAATGGGAACGCAGTTCAAGTGAATACATAAAAGGTGAGAAAAACATAGTTTAAAAAAGCCTACTGCTATCTTTCCCTGAAGCCTCATTATCTCCTTCATCAATCATGAAGGGTATGCGAGATCAGAGACATCTCATTTGTCAATGGAAAGTACCTAGTAAGTGGTGGGTTTACCCCGCCCCCATCCCCCCCCCCCTTCCAACCACCACCACCACACACCTTTATACAATACAATACAATAACATTTCTATAGTGCTTTTCTCCCATAGGACTCAAAGCGCTTTGTCCTACTGTTGGAGACAATTGGCTTTTCTTTACCCTCTACCTCTATGACCAAAAGTGAGTAGAGTGGTAATAAAATGAGGTTCTGAACCCCATCTCCCCCAGCCCCACTCTTGCAAGATACATCTCAGTGTTTAAAGCCTTCTGGTTTAGAATGCTTAAAAACCCGCTGATGCATTGTTTGAAGGGCATTGGAAGTTGGAAACAGCTACAGCACTGCTGTATATTAGAACTGTAATTGTGATCAGGAAACAATTTGTTTTGTTTAGCGTATTTATATTTATGACTTATTAAATTACAATTAAGCAGATAAGAGGCCTGGTTGATTTGAGGTGTGGTGCTTTCATGTGGAAGACTTTGAACAGACAACATGTGGTCAAAGGAGTTTTCCATACAGGTGAAATAAGCCCTCCTTAACCTCCTCACCTCCAAGGGTTTTTCCCCTTAAAGTGTACCAGAGATGAGTAAACGTAAAAGTTTTATACATACCTGGGGCCTCCTTCAGCCCCATCCGCACGGATCGCTCTCACGCAGCCATCCTCAGTCTTCTCCCTCTTCGGTCCCGGATCCTGCAACTTCAGCCAGTCGATACAAGCGCAGTGTGCTCCCTCCGTCTCTCTCCGGTGGAGAATAGTACTGTACAGAATGCTGAAGTTACGGGACCTGATAACCCCAAGTATGTATAACACTTTTAAGTTTACTTGTCTCTGGTTTCCTTTAAAAACCAGAGCAAGTTTCACATTTCATTGCTGCGTCCATTCATCTGCCAATAACTTTATTGGTACTTATCACACTGAAATGATATATAGCTTGTTTTTTTCGCCACCAATTAGGTTTTCTTTGGGTTGTACTGTTTGCTAAGAATTATTTTATCCTAACTGGATTTTAATTGAAATAATATGAAAAAAATGGAAAAAAAATCATTATTACTCAGGTTTTGGCCATTAAAGTTTTAAAATAAAGCATTCTACTGTGGTGAAAAACCCTAACATTGTATTTGTCCTGGTTATTGAAACATTTAAAATCTTTCCCTAGTACATTGTATGTAAAGGCACATTTTTCAATTTTACATCCATCACTAATTAGAAGCCCATAATTAAAAAAAAAATAACAGTAATATACCCCCTTGACATACATATTATAAAAGTTCAGTCTCAAAGGTAATTATGTATTTTTTTAATTGTCATTTTTTTTAAGGCAAAAGTTTTATTTGGGTATTTATAGGAGAGTGTGGGAGGTAAGGAGTTCATTTTTAGTTATGTGTAGGTCTTTTTATTGAAATAAATGTATGTAGTTGTAATTTTACTATTCGTCCACAACATTTTCTTCCTGCCCTGTACAAAGGTGTTTCTCAGACATCATAATTTACAAGTAAACCAAACACATAATGACAGTCATTGGCCGTGTGCCAGGCTCTCAGCTCAGCTCAGCATCCAGCTCCAACAGAGACACTATAAATTCAATGCTTGGTGAAATTTGCCTTCTTAAAACAGAAGGAAATTTGCAATAATTCAGCTATAAGTGAACATTGGTGGTTACCCACAATACTCCACTACTGAATAGTGGAGCATTGTGGGTAACTACCAATGTTCACTTATAGCTGAATTATTGCAAATTTCCTTCTGTTTTAAGAAGGCAAATTTCACCTAGCATTGCTTATTAGTAGGAGGGCTTTTTGGTCTCTTTAATCCCCCTATACATTCCTAGTGGTTTGGGTCACCCTGAGCTGCTTGGTTACTCTACTATAAATTCAGTCACAGGCAATGCCACTGTCTTTGCAAGCCAGCAAAGTGCAGATTGTGTGCCCTCATGCCCCCTCCCCACATCCAAGTCATTGCTTTGCCACATGAGACCAGCTTCCACTGACTTGAAACAAGTATGCAGCTAATCTAGTAAACATTTTTGTCAGATACATTCTCTGCATGCAAACTTTGTATTAAAGTCTAGGTCCAGTCTCCATTGCAGTTCACATTCATTCACCACTGTGAATCAAGCTTTAGAGGCAGTGGATCAGCAGGACAGCCAGGCAATGTGCATTGCTTAAAAGGAAAAAATTATGTCAGCCTCCATATGTCTCACCTCAAATTCCCTTTAAAGCCATGGCATTCTATGCAGATCCCAGACATTATGTATGAAAAGACTTAGAAGCCTGTGAAGCTGTCATTCTTAGCCTTGTGGCGTGCATGCTGGTTCTGAGACCGTGGCGTCACTCTAGCAAACCCGCATAGTTTGGTTTCGCTCCACTATCTTCCTGAAAGTCATCCTCCATTTCAGGAATCTCACTCTGGTATTTTTCTTCATTATACTTGAAATCATTCGCTGACATCAGACTGAGACATCTTCTATTAATCATCTGTTGGAAACTTCCCTATGTTAATAATGTGAGCTTTGTATGAATCGAGACTCTGTTGGAGTGACCAAGGCAGCAAACCTATGCAAACAAGGTCGTTTTCAAAAGTGTGTTAGATGTGTGAAAGGGCAGTCTGAGTCACATTTTCCTGGTGGAGTTGTCTGTGTAGGTTGGATCTGGTTTTTCTTCTATGTTATGGTAAGACTACACCTTTTACTTAGTTCATATTTAGATTTTACAGCTTCCCATGCAAAGCAAAATGTTATTTATGAGAGTAAAAGTAGCATACTAGCTAGTGCATATAAACTAAATCTTACTTGACCAAATATACTTGTAAGTTAATTAGTGATGACTTAAATTGAATCTGAAGTGAGAGGGATATGGAGGCTGCCATACTGATTACCTTTTAGAAAATACCAGTTGCCTGGAAGTCCTGCTGACCCTCTGTTTCTAATATTGTTAGCCATACACCCTGAACAAGCATGCAGATCAGCTGTTTCTGACAAAAATCTGACAAAATTAGCTGCATGCTTGTTTCAGGTGTGGTATTCAGACACTACAGTAGCCAAAGAGATCAGAAGGACACCAGTCAACTGGTATTGTTTAAAAGGAAACAAATGTGGCAGCCTACATATCGCTCTCACTTCAGGTTCCCTTTAGGCCCCTTTTACACACGGCCACTTTGTTTGCATTATACTTTCTGCATGCAGGGTAATGCAACAGCAAAGAAAGTGTAAGGGGCTTAGTGCACTAACTGCATCGCGTTGCGCCGGAATTGTCCAATTTGCCACCAACCCACCACAAAGTTAAGCAGTGTCCAAATGTATGTAAGTCAATAGGCAATGTAGAAACCTTAAACATCGCACCGCAATACCCTGGCCAGGTGTAAAACCAGCCTCAATACACTAAAGGTGCCCATTCACTATCAGACATTCCAGGCAGATTCGATCACTGCTGCCTGATCTTAATTTCAATCAATTTCCAGCAGAAATCGACTGACATAACTAATCGGACAGGACTCTTTATAGTGGTCGATCAGGGCAGGAGTGTGGCAGTATCTATGCAATGCACACACAAAATTGCCTCTGAATTGGCCTCACCCACAAGAATCAAACTCAGTCCTGTAGGGGACACTGTGAGGCCCTAGTGCCATAAAGACGTGTCACTAAGCAACAGTCAAGTGATGTGTTCTGTGTCTGTAAAGAAGGGAGGAAGGACAACAATACCGGGAATGGTCGAGTGTCTTTTTTAGGCAGGGTATGGAGGGGAACAATGGACTCAAATCTCAATTCTTGCTTAAAGGGAACCTGAAGCAAGTAAAATTATTTAAAATAAACACATGATGTACCTGCAAATGAAAATTGCATACTTACCTGACCGTCAGTTCCTCTCAGAAGCTCACCATTTTCTTCTTACAGTGATCCCTTCCAGTTCTGACAATATTTAGTCAGAACTGAAATTTACCAGTTGATGTCAGTTATATATCAGCAGCTAAAAAACAGGAGCACCAGTAGTTTAAAGAAGAGCCTCAAAAAGATCCAAAAATACAAAATCTTTATTATAGACCAAATCTCGATTTTCAACACACATATATAAAATCAATTAAAATTAGGGCCCCCGGAGCTCCTCATCCACCCCTCACACCTCATACCGCATCACACATACAATCCACACATTAATCCTGGTAAATGGATATTGCAGCAGCTGAAGCAAAGCAGGTTAGTATCAATAAATGATTTTCTACATGACTGTCCCTTTAAGAGCTAATGCATTGCCCATATATGTTACTTTGGGAGTCCCGTTTTTCAGAGAGATAACTCAAAAAGTGCTGAGTCCACACCGGTGCTGAGTGCACTCAGAATAATGATGATTGCAAAGTTCCTCTACAGGGATCAACTTGTTGCTTAATCACAACTTATGGGTATCAGCACGTCCTCTCTATTCCCTTAGCACATTAATGGCAGTTCACATAGATAGAATACAGTCCCCGCAGCTTACTTGTGTATCCTGATGCATCAATCGATTCGGAACAACTTACACCCGACACGACTCGCAGGTCCCCAACACTCTGCAGTCCACGGTGATTAGGCGCTGTTTTTATCCGAATCGCTGCTCTCAGTCGCACTGCTATCCCTTCAGCGAGTGGTGCGGTCTTGAGCGGCAGTAGTGAGCGCTATCAACCTGCCTGTTGCTTCTACGCGCCAGCGTCCCGGCGGGGATCAAACGCTCATATGTTTCCAGTGGTGGGTGAGGCCGGCCTCCAGGGACTCCTCCCACTTACATGTTTCACCAATAGGCTTGGCTTCCTGAGAGTGACGTCAGGGGGAGTGACTAGGCATGTCAACGGCTTCTTTATACTAGTAGAAACAGTCATGTGACCTCCTCCAAGCAGCCATCTTTTACTCTGGAACTGTCATTTCTTGCCAGCAGTTCCTACCATAGCATAGCAGACTGGGAGTACTACTCAAATCAGTACACCGCTAGTATATCCCGGAACCTAGAGACCAGAACATAGAGGCAGGCTGCAGGTCCAAAAAAGGAAAGGCTATAAGATGTATGCACACCAGTAGAACATCCTTGCGAACATGAATATTTAGATGAATGGGCAGAGCAGCAGATTTTTGCTGGTCACACATATGTATGAATAGCATTTTCTTAGCACATATTTAATAAATTTTGTTTACTCATACAGTTATTACTCAGCATTCTGTATCTCCCATCACTTTCATCCATTCCAACATACACATATCACAATTTTCTGTTAACCTTAAGGGGGGCTCTGCCATGATTGCAAAATCAGTTCAAAAACACCGAGAAATCCATCTCAGAATTTAGACCTGATGGAGACAATGTTCCTAGTTTATAGATCCACATTGTTTCAACCTGACACAATTCATTCTCTATATCAGTCTTTCTTGTCCCTATCTTTCTGGATACAAGAACCTTAGCTTAAAGCTGCCTCCATGGTACTGCTGATAATGGTCTCTAAGTGGACCTTTACAGTTCTCATTTTTATTGCCGACATTTGATATATGTTCCAAGATCTGAGTCTTAAAGTCCCGTGTAGTCATTCCAATGTAGTGTAGACCACAGAGGCAAGTAACCATGTGCACTACCCCTGTGGTCTCACAATTCATAAACGCACCAATGTCATATTCCTTCTCATGTTTTGTGTCCCAGAATGTTTTTGTTCTATGTACAAAGGGGCAGGCCTTGCACCTCCCACAGCGGTACGTACCCTTCGGAGGTGGAACAGATGAAAGCCAGTTTCTCCTTTCCTCCTGTACTCTTTTACTGCAAAATTCCGAACTGACCAGATGGTCCTTCAGATTACGTGCCCTTTTTGCCGTTATTGTGGGATATGGACCCACTATTTCAGCTATATCGGGTGATGCTAGCAAAATTGGCAAGAGTTTTGTTAGGCAATCTCTTAAAGAATTCCAATGGGATCCATATTGTGTCACTATGCCTTCCCTTCTTACAGCATTCGATCCATCCCCTTTACCCTCCAGGAGGAGTGATTCACGGTCAGTGATTTTTCGCTCTCTGAAGACATCTCCTCAGGGTCCTATGAGGATATCCTCGCTCCCTGAGGCGCCCATACAGTTCACGGGACTCAACATTGAAATCCTCCTCATTGGTACAGTTCCTCCTTAAACGGAGGAACTGACCATAGGGGATGTTCCTCACCAGGTGGCCAGGATGATGGCTGGAGGCGTGGAGGATGGTATTGCCAGCTGTTGGCTTCCTATATGTAGTGCTCACCAAGGCTCCATCCCTGACCACAATTCTCAGGTCCATTAACGGCAATTCCACGGCATCACTTGCATAGGTAAGTTTAATATTTTTATCATTAACATTCAAAGTGTCAATAAAGACTTCTAGCTCGGCTTTCCCACCTCTCCACACCACCAGCACATCATCAATAAATCTTATCCAGAGGGCGACATGGCGCCGGAACATATCCATAGTATACACATCCTTTCTCTCCCAGTAACCAAGATGAAGACAGGCATACGCCGGCGCACGTGCCACCCCCATCGATGTCCCGGCCACCTGGTGATAGAATCTGCCCTCAAAAAGAAAGACATTTTCAGTGAGCACTAATTCTAAGATATCAAGCAAGAATAGATTGTGTTCAGGTAAATTCGGATAGGATTCTCCTAGGAAAAAGGAGACTGCTTTTAGGCCTGCCTGGTGTGGGATTGATGTATATAAAGACTCAACGTCAATCTCCACAAGCAAGGCCCCTGGGGGGACATGGACACCCGAGATGACCCTCAGGGCATCCCTTGTATCTTGTACGTAGGACGGTAAGCTCTGAACTAAACCCCTTCGTTTTTTGTCCACAAACTGTCCAATTCTTTCCGTCGGACCTCCCATTCCTGACATAATCGGACGACCCGGAGGTCGTTCCCTATTTTTATGTAACTTCGGAATGAGATAGAAAGTGGGTCTCACATATTCCATAACCTTTAAATATTCATACTCAGACCTTAATATAAGGCCATCAGACAGCGCTTCTTCCAACTTTTGGTTAATTTTATTGACCAAGGGGGGAAAGGGGTCCCCAATGAGGTGGCGGTATGTGGCCCCATCATTCAGATGACGGTGTGCCTCCTCCAAATAGTCCTCTTCTCTCCAGAGGACCACATTTCCCCCCTTGTCACTAGGCTTGATGACTACCCCTCTGAGATCTTTTAGTTCCTTCAGCGCACACCATTCCTCCTTGGACAGGTTGTGTTCACCTCTGGGGCCTAGCTCTAGGGCTCCTATCTCTTTGGCAAACGTTTCCAAAAATACTGATAGATATTTATTTGAGCTAATGGGTGGCATAAATCTTGATTTTCTCTTTAGGCCTGTTGGCGGTATAGAGTTATCATTTAGGGATGGATCATCCCCCTCCATATCATCACATGATATTTCTTCATTACCCTCATCCCATAGTAGCTCCAGGGCCATAAGGGCTTCCCTCTCATCCAAGTTCAGGCAATGATATATTTCCTCCACATCTCTAGGTTCAATTTGGAAATTTTGTTTATCGTTAAACATTAATTTTAACATAGTTCTTCTTAGAAATAGTATAACATCCTTATACACAGTGAATTCATCCCCCTTTTGAATTGGGGCAAAAGATAAACCTTTGGATAACAACGAGATGTGGCGTGATTCAAGCCTGAAGTCAGTGAGGTTCACCACATTAACTCCTATCTGTCCTTGTTTGCCTTGTTCTGACTGCGTCCCGTCCTCGGTTCCTCTCTCTGTTCTCTGTCTTTCAGTTCCTTTCCCTTCCAATCCTTCCCTTTTATTCCTTTTCCTGAACATTTTCCTTTGTCCTGATCGTCGCTTTCCTGTTCTTCCCCACTGTTTTCGTCTAAAAAATTGACCTGCCTTGAACTTACCTCATCTCCCATCACCTCAGAGTCCTCCTCCTTATATATATATATATATATATATCAGCAGCTGTCAGTTACAACTGAATGTGCAAGGTAATGTCCATGTTTCCCTATGGCTCAAGTGGGTGATATTACAGTTTAACAGTGTGCTGACCAGGAAGCTATTATGGGGTAATGTCCATCTTTAAAATGGAGGACGGAGAATTCCACTGATCACAGTGGACAAATAGGACACAGGAGAGGAGAAAGAGATTGATGAGTAGACTACACAGAAGGTAAGTATGACCTGTGTATGTTTATTTTGACATTTTATTTTCAGTTCAGGTTCTCTTTAAGGGCCCTTTTACACTTAATCAGTTGCTCTCAGTTATAACTGAAAGAAAACTGATTTTCAAAGTAATGCCCATGTTTTCCTATGGCACCTTTCACACTTAAAGAGTGAAAATAATGTAATAAATAAAGTGCTTCATTTTTACAATAATTATGTATAAATGATTTAGTCAGTGTTTGCCCATTGTAAAATATTTTAAATCCCTGATTTATATTCTGACATTTATTACATGGTGACATTTTTACTGCTGGCAAGTGATGTAGCTGCTGCTTGCTGTTTTGGCAGTTGGAAACAGCTGTAAACAGCTATTTCCCACAATGCAACAAGGTTCACAGACAAGAAACTGCCAGAAGTACCTCGGTACTCATAGCTTCTTGTGGGAGGGGTTTCACCACAATATCAGTCATACAGCGCCCCCTGATGGTCTGTTTGTGAAAAGGAATAGATTTCTCATGTAAAAGGGGGTATCAGCTACTGATTGGGATCAAGTTCAATTCTTGGTTGGAGTTTCTCTTTAACGCGTTTTCACTGAAATGTTTTTCACATTGCACTGCTATGGAAAAAACGTGCACCAACTCGTACTAACGCGCACTAACGCGTACCAACTGATTAAGTGTAAATGGGCCCTAAATATCTGGTATGCCGGGTCATGCAGATCTTGGTGAACACATATGCACACACTTTATTCTTGGATGAGACAGCCCCAGCTGTTCACCTTGGCCAAGAACAGTCTAGCATCTGTACAAGGCTTTAGGCTAACTGTAAGGGTTCAGGTTAGCGAGAGAGTTAGTAAAATGAATAAGGTTGGTAATCTGTGTACACACCCTAGGTATTTGTTACCTGAAGACATATTACAATTGTGACAGATGAAAATCTAGTACTGTCTCTGCAGAAGGTAGCACAAATCTAGTACTATATAAGTACAATGGGCCTGATACCCCAACTAGTGGTAAGATTGTGCAGACAGTGTGCGTCGCTGATGGGTTAAGGGCCATGATCCCCCAAAATTAGTAAGGATAAAATTTCCATGCTCTCTCTGTGCCTGGCAATCTTACTGCTAGCATCAGGCCCAGTATCGCTGGCCTTCCCTTCATCGAGCCACTGTATGGAATTCCCCTCCCCTGACTGCTATTGTAGTGGCTCTCAAGTCTGTATGTAGCTTAGGCTATTGCCCAGGCTTTGCATTCATTTATAAAAAAAATTAGTACTAAACTCTCAGGTCATATTATTAGCTACACATTTCCAGCACTGAACATTTTGAAGGATGGATCAAATAAATAACAATCCCTCAAATGGTCAATTGTACGATTAAACAAATCTAGAACTGTTAATGGTGCCCGACTGGCACTGACAGATTGTTCTGTTACTGTGATCGTTTTGTCAATCCAAATTTTGGATCATCTCTTTTAGTAGGATCGAATTGCTTATCATTTTCTCCTCTGAAATTATCATTTCTGATTGATCGCTACGATTGTTCGGGAAATTGGGTTGCGCTTTGTCATTCTCATTCAAGGAAACGAGAATCACATTGCATTTGCTGCCAAAATGCTGCATGCACTTTATGCAAATCGCAAGACCTGCAGTGAGAATGGTTCCATAGGGACACATTTGTCACAGAGGTTTACTGATCACTGGCAATCCGCAAAAGCACTGAAACACTCCCCAAAAGCGCTCCATTGTCATCTAGCCCTTACTGCACATAATCCGAGCAACTGCTCTTAGCATAGACTGAATGCTGCAGTCAGACTGCTGCGTGTGATCCCAGGCTTACATGGGCTCATAGTATAGGGTTACACGTACCAGACTGGAGATAAAGGACACCGGCCCATATGCAATTAACTTTTTCTCATGAGTTTTCTCCTAGCTGATATTTTCACACCTGTCATGAAATTCTTTTTTAACCATCAGCAGCACTGATAGCACTTTTTCACCAACTTTTGGGTACATTTCCAGTTGAAAAATGCTTAAAACTTATTTTAAAGAGAAGATGAAAATGATCTTCTAGGAGATAACTCAGGAGAAATAGTGAATTGCATATGGGCCTCGGTCTCAAATAGAAATGTTATAAATCATATAAGCACAGTATGTGTGCACCAGCTATACTCCAGGGAACAAGTTGATGATCTCAACATTGTTTAAACTTTTATAATTAATAAAAAGCATTCCTTAATGTATTTATAATTATGTATTTATAATTAACAAAAAGCATCAAACAATGTTTAAAAAGCATTTATACACTATGGAGTACTTCTAAGCAATGTGAATGCTGCATCAAGTGGTACTTGAGATGATGTTACTCACAACAGGGGGTACTTGGCCAACACAGTCGTTAATAATGGAGTACATTCTGTAATAATGTGGAGAAATACTGGTGTATAGCATGCTGCTCATGAAAATTAGCAGAGAGTTTCTTTCTTCTGATTTATGAATTCATTAACCACTTGATGACCCACCCTTTACCCCCCCTTAAGGACCAGCGTGGTTATTAGTGATCTGTGCTGGGTGGGCTCTACAGCCCCCAGCACAGATCAGGGTGCAGGCAGAGAGATCAGATTGCCCCCCTTTTTTCCCCCCTATGGGGATGATGTGCAGGGGGGGTCTGATCTCTTCTGCCTGCGTGTGGCTGGCGGGGGGGGCACCTCAAAGCCCCCCTCCGTGGCGAAATTCCCCCCTCCCTCTCCTACCTGTCCCCTCCCCGGTGATCCGGGCTGCACAGGACGGTATCCGTCCTGTGCAGCCAGTGACAGGACGTCCCCTGTCACATGGCGGCGATCCTTGGCCGGGGATCGCCGATCTGCCTTACGGCGCTGCTGCGCAGCAGCGCCGTACAAATGTAAACAAAGCGGATTATTTCCGCTTGTGTTTACATTTAGCCAGCGAGCCGCCATCGGCGGCCCGCAGGCTATTCACGGAGCCCCCCGCCGGGATTTGACAGGAAGCAGCCACTCGCGCGAGCGGCTGCTTCCTGATTAATCAGCCTGCAGCTGGCGACGCAGTACTGCGTCGCTGGTCCTGCAGCTGCCACTTTGCCGACGCACGGTATAAGCGTGCGGTCGGCAAGTGGTTAAAGGATAAGCGAGGCAAGCAATTCAATCTATTATTACTTACCTGGGGCATCTTTCAGCCTCTAGAAGTCATTTGGGTCGCTCGCCGCAGCTCCTGTCTTCACCAGTGTCCCACTGGCAGCCTCTTGAGGATGGGTCGCTGTCTTCTGTGCATATGGCATCTTCTGCACAGGCTCGCTTCCCTCCCGGTGATGTTGGTGTGTTCCCACGCAGGGCGGGCGCCCGTCCGATCCATTGGGGGTCAGCGATCCTTTAGTGGCTGCCAGCAGTACACCAGAGAAGACCAGAGCTGCGGCAAGTAACCCAAATGACTTCTAGGGGCTGGAAGAAGCCCCAGGTAAGTAAAGATAGATTTAATTGCTCGCCTCACTTATCATTTAAAAACTCTCTGTAGAAGCCTCCCTGCACAGATCAAGCTTATAGAACTGATATCTTAATCTGCCTGCAGACTCCAAATGACAGTCACCCTGTAGTTTACAGCTGGGCAATAAATGAAATGCCTTTATAGGCATTCTCAGAGCTCTGGACCTGACTGTGCTTGTGAATAAAGCAACTGACTGGTACAAAATCTACCCCGATCACTTGTATTCCTTGAGATGGTCTTACTCCAGGAATATGTGCATGCTCTGCCCACCTCCCTCCCCCACAGCAATGGAGGTCTTTTCTCAATGAGCATGAGTGTCAGCGGCTGCTGTACCCTAAAGGCAATCAGAGAGTGCCTGTATCTCCGACCCCTCTGCTATGTCTGCACCAAGCTTTACTTCTCAGCTCCTGCAAAATATACATATTCAATCAACTTTTTGTAAGTTTTCTCCTAGGAGATCATTTCTCATTTTCTCTTTAAGATAACTTTTTTGCACTTTGCACTTGAAAAAGTAGGCGAGAAACTACTATCAAAATTAATTTGAGTATCTTTTTGCTAGCTGATGGCTTAAAAGACGTTTTATTAACAAGGTGTAAAAATATCAAGTTGGAGAAAAAGTTAACTACTTCGGTAACACTAAAACGCCGCATACCGACGAATCGTCGCAAAAATCCGTCGCTCCCGCCGGTCATGCCGCTCTGTCCCTGCCGCAGGCTGCTCTCTCTGCCGTCTCTATCGCCGGTCAGGAGCCGCTGTCATTGGCTCCTGACCCTGTCACTCAATGTAAGCCAATGGGATAGGCTTACAGTAATGACAGGGCCAGGAGCCAATGAAAACAGCTCCTACCCGGCTCGCAGTGCTCTGCCGTCCTAGAGGTGGCAGGGCAGCACATTGCAGTGGGTAGAAAGCGGCGAGAGTGCCGGGAACAGGCGGGGACACGCGGTGAATGGGAAGTAGAGCTTACGTCCGGTCAGAACCGCAGCGCCACCCGCTTGACGTAGATTTAAAGTGCGTCGGTCCAAAATTGGTTAAGAGAATAAGGGCCAAGGATTCTGTAAAATAGCACAAGTGAAATGCTGGGACACGCATCCAATTTTGATTGGCAAATGATTGGGAATCCAGGATTGTAGAATACCTGTAAAATTACTTTATTCTACTATCAGTATTTTCTCACATCTTTTTTTCCAGGCGCCCCTATTACATGTAGGTACTATTACTGCGTGTGCGAAAACCTTAGTGAATACTCCCCAAAAAGGACAATGTTTTCAAGAGAGCACTCATCCTATGCATTTACGGTCATTTGTTGGCAATTGTGCAAACGTCACGGCCGATTAAAATTTTTGGGATGCTGCATGTAGTGTCCCCTGGCAATTGCCTTCACTGGGTGCCCTCCATGGAGCTCAAAGCACAATGCGACAAAGGAACAACAAAAAACGATGCCAGTCGCTGCTCAGTTGCAGAAAGGCATTTATCATTGGCTAAACGTGCTGCCTGCAAGATCAGCCCTAAGGCTTCATATTCTAATGAAACAGCGCAAGTGTTACGGTAGAATTAATCTTTCTTGTCATAGACATAATACAACTAAGAAAGATTCTAAGTACAGCTGGATTGTGTTACAACATGTTACATCCATATGTTGCTACCAGGATAAACTCCTCCTTCTGCATTAAATAATAATAGAGTTGTATATCCACCTTTCATCCCTTTTGAGTATGCAAATAGCCCTGAGACTTGAGGCTACCTAACCAGCTCTGCATTTTTCCCCACATTCAGTGTGGCTTGGAGGAGGTGGAGTAAAAAGCTGGGAGGAAGTTTACAGTAACACACCCAGCCCACACTGAGGAACAGTATACAGGATAAGACGTGTGCACACAAGTAAGTAAGGATTTTCTGCTCTTTGTTAATAAAGCGACTGTCTAATTTATTAGTGCTAACATATTAATCTTTGCCAGGAAATTACTGTCAGTCATGGAGGATGCGATGCACTGTGAGCAATTCAGGATAAGCTCTTTCCTCATTTTAACACATCTTCTCTGGCTTAGACACAAGGCTCAGCTCTTAAGTGTTTAGCATCATTTTCATTTCAATAACTTAACATCTACAAAGACTACATATTTTTTTTTAGAAAACTGCATTAATACTATGATTGTTTCTATTTGTAATCTCAGTAACTTTTGCTGGTGTAACTGCAGTAATATTATGTATGAGGTTCTTTCTCTTTTCAAAGACTTCCTTTCATTGGAGTTAAAATATAAATACAGGCAGTCCACCTACTTGCAAATGGCTTGTATTACGTTACAGACGTACAAAGTTGTCTTCATGTACAAAATATACAATACTGCTTTTTTTTATTACTTATTGTTGTTGTTACATGTTACAATATATAAACTGATGTAAATAGTTTAAAACACATTAAAAGCGCACCGAAAACATCCCCCAAAAAGTTTAGTTTATGCTATACATCTAAATCCAGAGTTGTCCGAAAGTAATTCATTTATCCACGTTTCCCGAGGTATAGCGCATGACTTGACTTACAAACAAATTCATCTTAGAAACAATCTTCCGAAACTGAACCTATTTGTAAGTAGGAGACCGTCTGTATATATTGTATATACACTGTCATGTTGCCTTGTTGCCTGTCCTTAGAGTGGCATACAAACTATGTATGACGATTAAAATGAACTATAATAACGATGATGCCATTAATTAAGCTGACCAATGTCCACATATTATACATGTTGTTACTGACTGAATTCAAGCTTTATTAGATGTAATCTAGCAGTGTAGGAGTTATCTACTGACTAGGAACATGCATCTAAAACAGGCATGGGCAAACTTGGCCCTCCAGCTGTTAAGGAACTACAAGAACCACAATGCATTGCAGGAGTCTGACAGCCACAGTCATGAATCATAAAGGCAAATGCATTGTGGGACTTGTAGTTCCGTAACAGCTGGAGGGCCGAGTTTGCCCATGCCTGATCTAAAACATACAAATCATCTAATTAGCGGAGACTTCAGAAGGCTGGATGCTCTTGGCCAAAGTAAAGGTTGTTTTTTGTTTTTTTTGTAATTGTATCTATTTTTATTGATACACTATTGTCCTTTGCTGAATTAAACTATTACCAATTGACTGACTGCTTTTTCAAAATCGTAGTTTTAAATGTTGTAGAAAGGGGTTATAAGCGTTTGTTTTTCTTTTTTTTATTGATGTCTTTGTCTTCAGTAGAGAGCTCACCTCCTGTTCCTAAAATCTTCATATAATACTTTTCCTTTGATATGAAACAAGAGACAAGGAACAGCAATACAAAGTAGTTGGGAATTCTAATTTTTTTATCCACCCAACAAAAACACATCTGTTATTTTTTTGGAGGTATTTTCCACTCCCTGCCAGACAGGAAGTGATGTACATTCTCATGGGTAAGGATAGGGCCACTATAAAATCCAACAGACATTTTAATTATGGCCAAAGTATGAGGTTGCTGAATACAGTATATCTGCATACCAACATATTTTCATGTGGTCAGAATGTATTTAAGATAAAATTAGAGCCCGGAATGACTAATTCTTCTAACTTCAGTTTGTTGTGTCTCTGTGCTGCTATCGTCACAATACGTTTCAGACGAGCTCCATCCAAAACTCAGCCGTGCATCTGCTGCCTATAACATTCATTCCCAGTCACACCTCTGAAGCGGAAGGAAATAAACGGTATAGGCGTGGGAAGCATAGCAAAACAAGGCCTGTCAAATGCAGAAGTGTGAATGAAGTAGGTGGTTGGAAGGGATCTGTGAACAGCAGGAGCACTTCCTGAATCCCACTTTTTACAAGCTATGTAAATTAACTGAATTTGCATTAGTGGCTGCTTATGTACCCATCCATGCTATTTACCGGTACTTCTAAAAATAACTCCTCCTTGAGTTATTTTCGTGATATCCCAGTTATGGCTTCTACAGCCCCACCCCAGGACCTCCTCCTCAAAGTTATGCTCTAGCCTCTGAACCAAAGCATAACCCAAAGCATGGCTATTTAATGGTGGGTGGCAAAGACAGCCTCCAATTTCCTGTAAGTAGGAAGTATAGGGGACCTGCTGGGGCTCATGAAGAAGTTATTTTAATAATAGTACTAATAGCGCTAGGCTTTGTGAAACAAGGACTTTCATACTGCATCTTCACTGCTCATGCAGTCTGTGAGAAGGCACATGTCATATCTACATCTACTAGCTTCTCTTTTCCACTAGTTATGCTGGAAGTTGATTCCAAACCACCAGAGTATAAATAGAACTACAAATTACACATTCAAACCATTAAACTCTGAAGGGAGGAGAATACAGAGGTTTAATGCATACCAGCCTTTCATGCAAGCTAGGCTCAGAACTTCAATTATTTCAAAAGTATTCCTTACATGTGTCCTTTGTGCAGGGGTGTTTACGGGAGGGCTTAGATCCATCTTTGCAAGTTCTATGGAAACAGACGGTGGATATAAAATAGTTATTCATTTCTGTATTCCTGTACAGAACCCGGACTTTGCGCATAATGGGATCATTTCACTAAGACCTGATTACTAGACATTTTTCTGAATTCACTAATAGTTCAGTAGAGATGGCCCGAACTTTTCGCCGGTGAACAGTTCCCGGCGAACATCAGCTGTTCGCGGCTGGTAGCGAACAGATAGGGCGGTTCGATCCGCCCTCTATACCTCATAATTGGGTTATACTTTCATCCCCTACATCACAGTCAGCAGACAGATGGCAGCCAATCAGGCTGCACTCACCCACGGCCCCCCGCTCCCCCTATAAAAAGCAGCAGCACCGGCCATGTTCTCAGTCAGCTGCTGCTGTAGTGAGTGGAAGGGAGAGACATTGTGCAGTGAAAGGGACAGTTAGCTAGGCACTTTTGTTTATTGCTGATTGCTGAGGACACCCCAAATCAAAAGCCCTTTTGAGGGCTTATATTGTTCTTTTTTTGTGTGTGTGTGAGAGAGAGAGACACACTGGTCACACTGCATACAGGCCCGGCCACAGTCATTGCTGGGCTGTGTAGTTCTACTATACGCTTCTATCTATATTGCAAGCAAGCCAGCACACTGTCTATTATAAGCTGTGCTTAGCTTGCTACTGTATCGGTTATTGATATCTGTTTGTGTGAGTTACACTTACATTGTATACAGGCCACAATGAGTTGCTG
Organism: Hyperolius riggenbachi; assembly: GCF_040937935.1. Classification (NCBI taxonomy): domain Eukaryota; kingdom Metazoa; phylum Chordata; class Amphibia; order Anura; family Hyperoliidae; genus Hyperolius; species Hyperolius riggenbachi. The sequence goes on from NC_090647.1 coordinate 297,297,132, forward strand.
GGCTTTGTAGTTCTACTATACTCTTCTATCTATATTGCAAGCAAGCCAGCACACTGTCTATCATAAGCTGTGCTTAGCTTGCTACTGTATCTGGTGGTGCGTTAAACAGTGAGTTTGGTCTGTCAGTGTAAAGCAGTACACTACTTAAACTGCCTGATCCATGTATGCACACGCAAGATGTTTTAAAGCACTTTATGCCTCCAATTTAGCAATGCAATGTGATTTCTGCCCTTTAGGGAATGTAACCCTACTCTGCTTCAAATACGTAATTTTCCGAGGGACTTTTGGCATGTATCCCACTCCGACATGCCCTCCTCCAGGTGTTAGACCCCTTGAAACAACTTTTCCATCACTTTTGTGCCCATTGAAGTCTATGGCGGTTCGCCTAGTTCGCGCAAACTTGAACTTTTGCGAAAGTTCAAGTTCGCAATTCGCGACCCCAAAATCTGAAGTTAGAGCCATTTCTATAGTTCAGTAATTTACCAAAAAATATGGCGTCAATTCACTAAGACCTGTTAGGTAATAAGTGGAAATCTAAACAGCTGTGGAGTAGGTCTCGATAGCAATCTGTGTTCTGCTATGGTGCTAAGGCCAGAGTTGTGATGATTCTTCTCCCACAAGTGGTCTGTGCTGTGACAGCTTACTAGAGTATAAAACGCATTCCTTTAGTCTGCATGGCTTATCTAGCCCTCTGATTTCCTGTATCAGTCTTTTCCCTCAACATCTAAAAGGATACGGGGAAACTTTTATAAATATGCCCTGCTTCTGCATTGAGGTTTTTTTTTTTTTTTACTTTCTGCTGGTTTGAGTAGTAAGTAGGACAGCTGCTATTGGCTGGCTCCTTTGCCTGTTCATTTTACTGAATGCTCATTTTTAGTTACCAACAGCTCCAGGCTGGTCTTGAAAAAACAAACATCTCACTTGTTTTTTCAAATGCTCTAATTTTTGTAAACTGACGTTTATTGAAGTATTTACCGAAGTCAGTAATTTACCTTACTGGTTGGTAATTTTACTTTTTCATGATAAAGTCTTAGTGAATTTACATTTAATAAACTGTTCATTAAAATCATAATAAACTGTTCATTAAAATCAGCTGTTTTCTGCATTACCAAATGTGGGACTGCTTAGTAAATTGAGGCATTGAGTCTCATTTCCTTTTTCTGGGGCAGAGTGCACTTTAAAATACTGTAGAAAGTGTTTGCAGTCTAAAGCTAAATACTTACTACCTGATGCAGGAAGATGGATTCAGTGACACCCCTCCTAATGACGAGCGTTCCACAATCCATCTTCTGGCTGGCGGGTATGCGCGATGTCATGTGACGTTACACAACGGGCGCAAACGGGAAGTCAAGCAATCGCGGTACGGTGTGGAGCTGTCGGGGACCTTAAAGGGGAACTTCAGCCTAAACAAACATACTGTCATTAAGTTACATTAGTTATCTTAATTAGAATTAGTTAATTAGAATAGATTGGTAATATAATCTCTTACTCGCCCTGTTTTAAAAGAACAGGCAAATGTTTGTGATTCATGGGGGCTGCCATCTTTGTCATGGGGGCAGCCATCTTTTTGGTTGAAAGGAGGTGACAGGGAGCAGGAGACACAGTTCCAACTGTCCTGTGTCCTGATCACCCCTCCCAGCTGCACACCCTAGGCTTCAAATGTCAAATTCAAAATGTAAGAAAAAAAAATTTGCACCAAAACAGCAGAACGAGAGCAACAACATCAGAAATCCCATCATGCACAGTATCAGGGGAAAAATGCCCGGGCAGTTTTCTTCTGTGCATCTAAAAATGAGGCTTGTATAAGAGAAACAAAGTTCTGATGCCGTGAAACTGTTAAAGAAACACCAGGCCTTTTCAGTGCTGCTGAGTCGATTTTTAGTCTTGAGGTTGACTTTAAAGATCTGCTGTGACGGTCGTTCTTGTCACGCTTCACGACGTGGGTACAGGTGCGTGATCACGGAAACGTTCGGTTGCCACTCAAAAAATCGCCAGTCATCAGAAAAATTGTTGGGAAATATTGAGTAGTGGGTACGGCCTTAACACTTTCATTTGTCCTCAAAGCAACATCCTCCGGACAGTGAGTAGAGTCATGCAAATTCTTTTGGTTCTTATAAACGAGATGTTCATCCAGTATCTCTGGTTTGTAGACTCTGTAAAATTAAATGCTATAGATGAACCATATATAAAATTAACAGCTATAGTTATGAATGTACATCTGTTTTCTGAGGGAATTAACGGTTTTCATGGCTCTGCCCACTGTTGGATGTTGCTCTTGTGTGGAAGTAATTACTTACAAATGTCACTTGTTTTAAAATGCCTGTGTAATGGATCCATGCATGTGAATCCACTGTTATATCCTGAATCAGAAGTGTTTATTAAAAGCACTGATGCAGTTTCATACATTGAAAATATTTTCTTTGCCTATTCAGCCATATAAAAATATAACCAGTAGCTGTCTCATGCCTGCTTGCTGGCTTCTGTGTTTTTACTCCTCACCTGCTGCTTTCTGATGACTTGTGCTGTCTTCTTTTCTCCAGCCAGACAACATAGGTCATGAAAAAGCATGTGGTGGGGAGAGATTTGTGAAAGTTGGCATGTCTATTAGATCCAGAGTTTTCATATGTATGGATACGATGGACATTTTTTTTAAGGTAAGAAACAGAAACAGCAGCTGTGTTTTTCTTAAAACATCTCTGTTTCATGACATAACAATGGATTTATTTGTATGCATCCACTAAAGGGTCACTTTAAAGTGTACCTGAGGCGGAATAAAAGAAAAGAAAATTGATACTTACCTGAGAAGCCTCTGGACCCTGCAGGGCTTCCCACGTACTTCTAGCCCCATGTTTTGCTGTGAGTGGACCCCTGGAACATTTCTGACGAGCACTTATCGGAAATATGATGGTGACCACACTCCTCCTCATGCACTAGTGCGACCCTACTGCACCTGCATGTATGACCGTATCTAGGCAGTACGCTGGAGCTATTCGTGCACGAGAGGTGCTGTCCTAATGTGCAGATGTGCTGTACTTGTGCGGGTGCCGCACAGCCACGATCACACATGAAGAGGAGTGCAGATGTGATCTTTAAAGGGAACCTAAATGGAGAAGAATATGGATTTTTTTTTTTAATGAATGAATTTTTTTTTAAATAATGCCAGTTGTCTGACTCTCCTGCTGATCCTGTGTCTCTAATACCTTTAGCCACAGCCCCTCAACAAGCATACAGATCAGGTGCTGTGACTGAAGTCAGACTGGATTAGCTGCATGCTTGTTTCAGGTATGTGATTTAGCCACTGCTGCAGACACAGGGATCAGCAGGACTGCCAGGCAAGGCAACTGGTATTGTTTAAAAGGAAACATCCATATCCCTCTCAGTTTAGGTTCCCTTTAAGAGCAGCAGTGAGGAGGGCATGGAAAGCCTCTGGAAAATCCATATGCTACCTAGGTAAGTATCTGTGACTAATCTTGATTGTACAATCTTACCAAATGTATGTAGTAGAAGAGTTAACTGAAAATTGTGCAAAAGGTGGATCAGCGCAACACCAGGCCACCTCCGAATGGCCTCCAATCAGAGGTGCGCTGAGCCCCCCCAGAAACTACAAATGCACCTTGAACCCAAACAGAAGCTCTGCATATACACCAAAAGCATGGCTGTTAAGTGGAAGCAGCTGACCAAAAACGAAATAATTTAGTACATAGCAAGGAAATGAACAGCGCTACTTAAAAACAGGCAAGTGCCTACCTGCAAAAGAGTGCAAGCCCCACTTGTGGAGTCGAATACACACCGAGCATACACATGACCTGTCTACCACTGGAGGAGGATGTTAGTTTCCTGTAACAGCTTGCATGCAACCTATTAAGTACTCGTCCCTCCCACTGCGAAGAAGTCGATCCTCCATGGGAGGGGCCTAACACTAGCTAAATCCTAACCTATGTATATGCATAGCCTGGGTGCGGCTAATCAAATAAAATCGAAAATTGCGCAAAAGGTGGATCAGCGAAACACCAGGCCGCCTTCGAATGAAGGGTTAACTGACTGAATATACTTAGAATGCATTCTCTGAAGTCCCTAAAATTGCATAGAAGTGGTAAGATTGTACAATCAAGACTGTATCATTAGGGTGCACATTTAGAAATAAATGTTTAGAGAATCTGCTGCCTCCCCATTTCATTACCAATAACACTTTTATTTCTTTTTGCGGCCCAAATGGAAACATTTCTGCCCACCTAATGTTGAAGAGAACCCGAGGTGGGTTCTAAGAATCCAATTAGCATACAGAAGCTGGGTCTGCACATAATGGCCAGCCTCTGTAGCTATACTGTTTCCCTCTAGCCCCCCCCCCCCCCCCTGCGCTCTGCTGTTCCCCATAAATGAAACGTCATGCTGGCGACAGGCAGCGTGTCACAGCCGGCTGTTTACATCTGAAGTGTCAGACACTGCTGCTCCCCCGCTTCCGATATCATCGTTCCCCGCCTGCATCCCTTCCCTCCAATCACCAGGGAGAGAATAGACGCAGGCGGGGAGCGGCGCTATGGAGGAGGTGGGGGAGCGGCAGAGACTGACACTTCAGATGTAAACAGCCGGCTGGCGACACGCTGCATGTCGCCAGCATGGTGATTGATTTATGGGGGGCCAGCAGAGCGCAGGGGGGGCCTGGGGGGCAGCTGTATAGCAACAGAGGCTGGGCAGACCCAGCCTCTGTATGCTAACTGGATTCTTAGAACCCACCTCGGGTTCTCTTTAAAGCTGATCCCTCTTCCGCGTGTGTACGCGGAGGAACCTGGCGACGAGCTGTCGCTGGCCTGTCGCGCACACGCTCACGTGTGCTGGCGAAAGGCCACTTATGTAGCCCGTGAGTACGGGACATTAGATATAGTTGGACGGTATCCAGTGGGAAGGAAGCTGGAGAGAACCACAGTTTAGAAGTAAAGGCCTCTATTAACTAGAGATGATCAAAGAGACGCTAATAATTCATGCATTCCTATTTACACTGCTTATCATTGCCCTTCAACCCTTTTAGCGCTTCATCTTAGTGCACATTGGGTCTGATCCAATTCAAGTTTTTTTTCCAGGTGATATTTTCACATCTTAATAAAATGCCTTTGAAGCCACCAGCCAGCAAGAAAATACTCACAATTTTGACAGTACTTTTTCACTTACTTTTTGGTACTTTTTTTTTAGTTATGTTTATTTCAAACACAATATTAAAATTATCACTTAGGACAAAATTATTTCTGTATGAGGTGCCAAAAGAGTAAAACCAACTAAAAAGGTAAAAAATTGCTTGGAAGGTAGCGGTGGACTCACCTTCATAAAGAGAAACTCAGACCAAGAATTGAACTTTATCCCAATCAGTAGCTGATACCCCCTTTTACATGAGAAATCTATTCCTTTTCACAAACAGACCATCAGGAGGCGCTGTATGACTGATAGTGTGGTGAAACTCCTCCGACAAGAAACTCTGAGTACCGTGGTACTCCTGGCTGTTTCCAGTCTGTGAACCTTGTTGCATTGTGGGAAATAGCTGTTTACAGCTGTTTCCAACTGCCAAAAAAGCATTCAGCAGCTACATCACCTTCCAGCAGTAAAAATGTCACCATGTAATAAATGTCAGAATGTAAATCAGGGATTTAAAAGATTTTACAATGGGCAAACACTGACTAAATCATTTATGCATAATTATTGTAAAAATGAAACACTTTTTTTATTAGATTATTTTCACTGGAGTTCCTCTTTAAAGCAGAGACATAAACTGTCAATTTTAAAAGGACATACATTTATTAGATGTGGATGCTGCATATGGAGGCAGCACATAAACAAGTGGGATAAATATGGAATTTTAGTGATGATTTCAATGGAAAATAAAAGTTTGCTTTCCTAAAACAGAAAGAATTTGCGAAAATTCAGGTTGGAGTGAGCTTGAGATGTCTCCCAGAGCAACACTGCTGAATATATGCAAATTAACCATTGTACCCTTAGAAACTAAACACCTCCAGAACCGCTGGAATGCAATGATGTGTCAGCTTGTTAATTTGTACAGAGCCATAATAATCCAACATGCATACAGACTGTTTCGGATTGTTTGATCCTCATCAGTGCATGGCATGGATTAATTTGGCTCTATGGGGTAGGGCTTGTGAATCCGAGAGGCACAGACTAACCAGCAAGCTCATGGTGACCCAGAACTCATTGGAGTGTGTAAGGGACTACAATGGTCCTAAAAGCCCCCTTACTAAGATGTTAAGATAAACAAAAGTTTGCTTTCCTAAAACAGAAAGAATTTGCGATAATTCTTTCTGTTTTAGGAAAGCAAACTTTTGTTTTTCTTAACATCTTAGTAAGGGGGCTTTTAGGACCATTGTAGTCCCTTACACACTCCAATGAGTACTGGGTCACCATTAGCTTGCTGGTTAGTCTGTGCCTCTCGGATTCACAAGCCCTACTCTATAGAGCCAAATTAATCCATGCCATGCACTGATGAGGATCAAACAATCCGAAACAGTCTGTATGCATGTTGGATTATTATGGCTCTGTACAAATTAACAAGCTGACACATCATTGCATTCCAGCGGTTCTGGAGGTGTGTTTAGCTTCTAAGGGTACAATGGTTAATTTGCATATATTCAGCAGTGTTGCTCTGGGAGACATCTCAAGCTCACTCCAACCTGAATTATCGCAAATTCTTTCTGTTTTAGGAAAGCAAACTTTTGTTTTTCTTAACATCTTAGTAAGGGGGCTTTTAGGACCATTGTAGTCCCTTACACACTCCAATGAGTTCTGGGTCACCATGAGCTAGCTGGTTAGTCTGTGCCTCTTCAATGGAAAATGAATCTAGGAAAGGAATATGGTGTTCTTGGTATATGCCTCAGTTGTATTGTACCATCGCTTCTCGGCCTTTTGGCTAAGATCAAGTGTAGTATCTGTTCTTGAGGTTTTTGGGAGACGTGTTACTAGGAACCCCGGCCTGGTCACCCGGGGGAAGGAACCTTGAACGAGTTGAGTAGGGGGGATGGGAACCTCTGGTCCTCTAGTAAAGGTGTCCGTCCTGGTTCATAATTCTCAGGGGCTGATTGAATGGATCTATACAATGGTCGAGGCTGAATAGCTGAGGGCTTTGCTTAGGCGTATTGCCCCTGGAAGTGGCGCTCCAGGTGCACCTGAAAAAACCTGAGATGTGGCAGATCTCAGGCGGAAGTAGGGTGCTTTGGTCTGTACTGCCCATATGCAGAGCTGACTAACGCAGCTCCCCGGCCTTTTGGCTAGGGAGAGTGCGGAATTTTTATCACTCCGGCCGCAAGGTCGGGGCCAGCTTGCTGGCACCGGGGACTTCGGTTCCCAGGGGACTTCGGTTCCCACCCGGCTCCCCCTCGGGGGAGCCACCCGGACCATGTGGGATGCCACATGGCCAGGCCCTTTGGGTAACCACTGGGCACAGTCGGGGTCCTCCTCGGAGGACCCCAGGATCCTCCAACCCCTCGGGTGTTGGAGGATGCCACCCCCTGAGCCGATGGCAAAGGGGGAAGGTTCCCTTCGGGGAACAACCGGAAGGGCCCTGCTGTATTGTGGGGCCCGTGGCTACTCGTGCACGTTTTGTGGGGGTGCTTTAGGGCACTCACGCTTTTTCCGTGCACGGGGCTAATAGCCTTGCTAACCGGGACTCCTGTTGCTTGCAACAGGAGCCAAGACAAGCTAAAAATAAAAAAAAAATAAAAAAAAAATTACTGATTAAGTGTGACACTTGCTTTAGATGTAAGGATAATATATCAGATGTTTAATTCCCTTTATCATTAGACAAGACCCATTACCAATACCATGACTAATGCAGAACTTGAAAGGATGGGAGGATGGGAGGATGAGACTGTGGAACCTCCTGAAGACCCTCCACCCAAAAGTCGATTGGAAAAATTTCACACAACCATCTCCAACTGGATGCTCCCTTCAGACCTCAGAGACAAATACCTAGAGAGAGCAAACTGCCTGCCACCTCCCATTTTCATCATCTCCATTAGTATTGCTGAGGTACGCTGGTTAGCTGGTAACTAAGGTAATTATACGGATGGGTGGCCCACTTCCTGTGCAGTTGTCAGAATGCAACAAACACGATTGCTGACTCCCAGCTAAAGCAATTTCCTACCTTTATATGGTCAGCAGACGCCAATCAGGTGTACTGTCATACACCCTTTGCCTGCTCTACCAAATCTAGCAGGAATTGCATAAATTGTGTAGCATTTAGGTGAGAGGATTTGGTTGGACGCAATCGTCGATTGCATCTGTTACAGGCACATCTCCCACACAGTCCCCTCCCTAACCACTCACCTGTCAACCGCATCCTGGAAGCTGCAAAAAAGAAATTTAAAATCACAAACATTGGTCCGCACGACAGCCGGGGGCCCTAGTCTCTCTCTCACTGGCTGGGGCCCCCAAACCACCATGCGATACCTAGAGGGAATGCTTGCAAGCCCTGGACCTCTCACTCCAGGGAATTCACCCCTGTGAAGCATTCAGTTTAGAGGCAGTGGGGGTGAATTCCCTGGGGGGTGAGAGGTCCAGAGCTCGCCCGCGCTTCCCTCTAGGTATCGCATGGTGGCTTGGGGGCCCCAGCCAGTGAGAGAGACTTGGGCCCCCGGCTGTCGTGCGGACAAGTGTTTGTGCATTTGTCAGAATGCCAGGATAGTGTAATCAGTATGGAGTCCTTTTCTAACCCGATATGCCTCATAGCATAAACACTACCCTCATACACTACATAGCAAATCTCTGATTGACAGGCATTCTGTTGTTTGACAAGGTATCTGTACATTGGTCAATTGGTGTTAAATCAGGTATATGATCAATATCATCCAGATATTAGTTGTATACCTGATCTACTACTTTGCACCACCTCATACTTTCAATATTTAGCACTTTTGCATAGATCTGGCATTTTCATTTCTGCTGAAATCTTGTTTAAGTTCAAGGCACCTTATCTCTTCACAGAATTCATACAAAAGTGTTTTCAGTGTGGCTAGTCTGAAATGCAATAACCTAGTATTTTTAGAAATGATTTTCATTGTATGTTAAAATCCAGATCCCCTAACTTATTGTATGAATGTAGTTGATACTAGTGAGGGGAGCCTGGGAATTCCCCATAGGAGCTACTGGCCATTGTTAGTGGTGGTTCATCAAATCTAGTGAGTCGCTATCCAAGTGGGGTTGGTGACCGAGAGTGACATCAGTTGTTTCAGGTAGCGCTGGTCAAGAATTTTCTGCATATCTGAAAGGGATTTGAATCATCCTGTGCAACCATGTGTCCATCATCAAATTAGTTGTTGATTACAGTAGATCAGAAAGGCTTTTTTTATATGAACAGTGAAAATGTGCATCATTTTTCAAACAACTATATCTGAATCTACTGATTATTTTGACATGCAGTTTTCACTATAACGTCTAAATGAGCATTTATTGGTTTCTGCTTACTTTATGTTGCCCAGATTTGTAGGTTTAATATAAAATGAGAATTGTTTTTCGATATGAAGGCTTGGTGGGTTGTCCCGGAGCTCCCAGGATACTGGAAAAGACAGAGGGTAAAAGACCAGGAGCTAATAGCGCAAATTGTCAAAGACACCTATAAAGATGGCGTTTAGTTGTTATACTCATGTTTTATAGTTGCAACAGTTGTCAACCACTTTCAATGCGTACAGAAGATTCCCACTTCCACTAGAGTTGTGGTTGCTCTCCAGATGATTAGGTTCCTCTATGTTGGGAGTACTTATAGACAAACTCTTAAACAGGGGGATAAAAAAAATACAACCTTAGGGCTAAGGTGTAAATTATAGCAACTAATGGGAGGAGGCGTCCAGAATAAAAAAATGCATTAAAATTGAGCGTGATAAGCTAACCTACCTCTCTACCGAGAATGAGCCAGTCGCACAACGGCTACTGGAAAAGATTTTTATTGCATAATGGCCACGCGTTTTGCAAGTTGGCCCTGCTTCCTCAGGTCAGTAGCAAGTTGTGCTGGGTTGCATAGATGAGACAGGGACAAGCGCCTGAAGGCCTGTTTTGGATCTGAAGAACCCTTTTAACATTACAGTATGTTTTTTGCTGTTATCTTTCCTCAGCTAGCAGTGTTTATATACTATGCAGTCTGGAAACCACAGAAACAATGGATCACACTGGATGTTGGAATCCGAGACAGCCCCTTCACCTACGATCCAAAAAAGCGGGAGGAAGCTTGGCGGTTTATATCATATATGTTGGTTCATGCTGGGTAAGCAATGAAGACAGCCAAATGCTTTCTATCTTCATGTCTACAGTGAAATGCATCAATATTCATTCATGGAATAAACATGCTATTAAAGTTAGGAATAGGCTTGCTTAGACAGTACTGAAATGTTGCATTTGACCTTACAAGACCATATCTACACAAGCTAACTTTAAGGCAAGGGAAAAAAGTAAAGAAACAACCTATGGGTGAACAGCATAATGATGATTGCAGGAAATCTCAAGCAAATTTATCAAAACCTGTGCAAGGAAAATTGGAGCAAATCAGCTGCAAAAGTGAAGCAATTGCTTTGAGCAACCAATCAGAATCTTTGATTTGGACATCTGCTTCACTTTTGCTCCACTTTTTCTTCTGTCTTCATCTCCTGTCCTCAACTGTCATGTGGTAAAATAGATGCAGAAGCTACTGCAGAGATCTATAAGCTGCCGTGATCACCTGAGGTATGCTGCAAGCAGGAGCTATTCAGTCAGCTGAGCTGCAACCTGGAACAGTACAGTCCCTTGAGCTGCGAGCTGCAACCTGGAACAGTCCAGTCCCTTGAGCTGCAAGCTGGAACTGTCCAATCCCATGACTTGCAAGCTGGAACTGTCCAATCCCTTGACCTGCAATCTAGAACTGTCCAATCCATTAAGCTGCCAGCTGGAACTGTCAAACCCATGACCTGCAAGCTGGAACTGTCAATCCATCAAGCTGCACGTTGGAATGGAACAGTTCCTTGAGCTGCAAGCTAGAACTGCCCAATCCCTGGACTTGCATTCTAGAACTGTCCAATCCATTAAGCTGCAAGCTGGAACAGTCCAATCCATTAAGCTGCAAGCTGAAACAGTTCAACTACTTTAGCTGCAAGCTGGAAGTCACCTCAGAGGTAGCAGGTTTCCACGTGTTTACTTTCAATGACGCTGAACTGCCCAACGTTCATGCAGTTCAGCCATCGCGTCAGCAATAGTACATGGTAGATGCAGAAGCTGAAAAAGTTTCCTGTCCAAGTTTCATTTGAGATTTAAAAAATGAACTATTTTCTGTATATAGGTTTTGTAAATGATTACATCTAGGTTCCAATAATGATTTTGTTTTTACACTGAAATGTAACCAACGTGCACTAGTCATAAAAGCTGGAGTGTGGCCATATGTTGTGAGTTTTAATGCATTGTGTTCATATCCTATCCACAGTGTTCAGCACATCATTGGCAATCTAACCCTTCAACTTCTCCTTGGAATCCCATTGGAGCTGGTTCACAAAGGACACCGTGTTGGACTAGTTTATCTTGCAGGAGTGATTGGAGGTCAGTACCACTGAGGACAGTAACTCTGCAAGTTTTTAAACTAGTGTAGGTCCTATAGTACTGTGTATGTACTGTGGCTGTTAAGGTGCTGGGGAACTGCACCTGAGTGCAGAGTCTAAGTGACCACGGGTCTTCACCCACGACCCCTTGAGGGGGAAGCAGGACCACACCCCCTTGAGGGGGATGTGGGAACTTAGCTGCCTAGTGCCCATCAGGTTGCGCTCAAAATAATCCCACAGTGTTTTGGAGAACAGAATGACACTGGTGCGTGGAGAAGGTAGGAGCAGAGAGTCAAGCCGGAGTTCAGTAACTAGCCAAGGATCAGGACAGGCGCCAGACTGGAGATATCGAGGTCACAATGGATGTCGGATTGTACCACATCTATTTTGACTGATGCACTGCACCTCTTTCCCAGTCCGTTGTGGGGTCTACTGCTACTCCCAAGTGGAAACATGTTATTTATCAAATGAATAGAAATGGAATATGCTGTCTGGAAACCAATGCAGCTGGGTTTGTTTGCAATGGACTCACATAAATGAACACAAATAAAGTGAACTGGGCAGTGTGAATAGAGCCAGCAGTGGGTGCTGCAAGGTGGGGTAGTAGACAGCATTCTCGCCTTGCAGCACTGGTTCTCCGGGCTGAATCTGGGCACTATCTGTATGAGGTTAGTATGTTTTCCCTGGGTTTGCATGGTTTTCTTTGAGCACTCCAGTTTTTCTCTACATCTCCCAAAACATACAGATAAGTTAACTGGTTTCCCCCAAATTGACCCTAGACTGATAGACAAATGACTTTCTAGAGATTAGATTGTGACTCTTTCTGTAGGGCACTTAGTGACAAGACTTTATACTGTGTTTTTATTTAATAAAAATAAAATAAAGAAGAAATCTAGAATGTGTAAAATAAATATTCTACTATTGCTGGGCAAGGCACTTCACTTAATATGCTAATTAGCACCAAACAGGAAGCAAATATTGTGGCAAGCAAATCAAAGCTGATTCACTTACTGTAAGTTCTTGCATTATTTTCACTGTACTTTGACCTTTCTAAATGAACCTTAAAGCTCATATTTAAGGGAAAAAAATAGTTTTGGACATTTGTGTGTGTGTGCTTTTTGTTTGTAGCGCACTCGCAGGTGTAGCTGTGTTAGATGGGTCCTGCTCTTATCCAACTCTGGAGACACCCACAACCTCCAGTGATACACGTAAACCTGCAGTATAATGTTAAGCAATTTTATTGGATCCGAAGACCCAGTAATAAAGATACAATTAACCTTCTAGCAATATGTTCTAACAGAGAGGTCATAGCATCTGAACTCACAGTTATGGAAATAATGAAATACCAACTGTTGCTTGCAAAGGAATGCAATAGAGAATGTCACCTCCAAAGTCTCTGGAAAAGGTTTGGCCCCAAAAAAACACCAGTAAATCCAGAGATGTCAGATCCCACAAATCACGGTAAATCATTAAGTGCACTTTAAATGACAAATGTAAAAACGGTCTGTTATAAACAAACTCAGATAAACATTTAAGTTAATTTCCCTAAACACTGGCCAATGTTAGTCTAATCAGCTGGCCGGCAGTTGGAGCTCATATATAAAACAGTATTTGTAATCCACAAAGGTGTAGGGGAAAGCTTCACTTAGGAGAGCAGCAGCAGGAAGATTACACACGCTGGATTATTAGATAATGATTAATCATCCTCTTCAGATAGGCCTTGACACCTCAGAACAGATTGTTAGGCCAATATACAGTTCAGTCTCTAGTCCCCACTACAAACTGCGTCAGACCCTGGCAGGCCTGATTATGTGAAAGTTACAATCCACAGAAAATCACTCACTGAAAGCTGGCCTTGTGAATAGTTCCTTCAGATGAGGCAGGAAAAAACAGTCAGTGGTCTTTAAACACTCCTCTTCAGAAAGTATGAAGTCCCAGGACACTGTGGAGAAAGTATTTCACCTCACAGACAGCTTAGTTCTGTGTGTGTGTAACACTGTGTAATCTCTCAGATCTCTCTCCTGCGTCCTCTAGTTCTCTCCTTCAGGCCTCCACACAGTTCTCTCTTTTATTTATTTATTTATTGTATTTATAACACACTCTCTTTTGCAGGCTTACTGCAGTTTCTAGCACATTCCCTGTTCTCTGAGCTAAGACTTTCTCTCATTGGCTGCAAAATCTCCAAAGTATAAAAGCTGCTCTCCGATTGGTGAGAGGAATTCTCCACCTAGATGTAGGAGGGAAAATTGCAAACACAGCAAACTATGCAAACTATTTAGCAATTAACTGTTTCAGAGCTGATTTCATAGAACCACAAATCCCAGCAATATGATGACGCAGAAAATATACTTTGTACAGGTACTGAATAGCCATGTTAGCATGATGGCTACACTCTCCCTCCACTGAAAATACTTGGGACCTCAACAGTAAATTAACAACAAAATACCATTTTAACAGCAGACCATTGACTCAACAGCTGTTTTATAACATGGTTTCTCAATTGTAGACATCAATCGAGGTTTGGTGTCACCAACTGAGTGGAAGGTGGAGAGAACATGGGTGTAGATTCTACGGTGAGCAGTTATCCACAGACTCTTGAGTACTATTCCCCAAAGTATGATATGTGAGTCTTTGTGGGGGCTTAACCGGTCTCTGAGGCCTTGGTTCAAAGATACTGGCTGAAGAACTTTGTTCTGGGGGTTGATCACTTGTCACACAATCACTGTCCAAGTTTTCAGCCGTTAGATTTCTTCTTGAACAACCTTGTTTCTCCAACCCGGTACACGTGCCATCAAAATTACTGGAGGAGAAACAATTCCTCCTCTTCATCAACATCTTTTTAACTCTGGCTACCCATTTAAGAGACATCAGGCCACCTCCCACAGACACAGTTTTTTTTAAATTACTATACCATGTATTCTTTTTTTGAGAATTTCCCTCCCTTCCTCTCCAGACAGAAAGAGAGGAAATCTCAATTTCAAAAGGGGGCGGTGTGGATGCTTTGCGGTATGAATGTGAAGATGGCATGCATGTGATGGGCCCTCAACTACCTGAGGTCATTGCAGAGTATTAGAGCAGTGGAACACACTCACTGCTCACCGTGTCTGCCTGGTGTGCTTCCTACCTCCACTTCTGATGAATAGATTTCACTTTGAAATCCATTAATAACCTATAGAACCACCACAACTGCTGATGATGGGCCCCCAAGATCTCCCCCCAGCCTCTGCCATTGCAGAGTATTAGCGCAGCAGAGTGCGCTCACTGCTTACCTTTTCTGGCGGGCCGCTCCCTCCTGGGTCCTTGCATCATCTCCTGGTGACCTGGCAGGGTACATGACTACATATATGGCACCGAGTCAAGTGGTACAGGCATCAGGAGATCAAAGAAGGACACAGAAGGGAGCGCACTGGCTAGACAACTGAGCAACGAGTACTGCGCTAATACTTTGTAATGGCCCTGGGGAGGGTCCGTACCGGGAACAGTGGTAGCGGCGGTCCTATAGGCTCTTAAAAGTGACATTTATAAAAAATCACTGTGCAGTGTATGTCAGTGATGGATCTCTCTCTGATCAGATGTCAATCAGAGAGACATCTATCTATGGGGCAGGTCCGGAGAAAGTCTGCCTGTGTATGGCAGGCTTAAAGAGAAACTCCGACCAAGAATTGAACTTGATCCCAATCAGTAGCTGATACCCCCTTTTACATGAGAAATCTATTCCTTTTCACAAACGGACCATCAGGGGGCGCTGTATGGCTGATATTGTGGTGAAACCCCTTCCACAAAAACATTCTGAGTATGTACTCTTGGCAGTTTCCTGTCTGTGAACCCTGTGGCATTGTGGGAAATAGCTGTTTACAGCTGTTTCCAACTGCCAAAACAGCAAGCAGCAGCTACATCACTTGCCAGCAGTAAAAATGTCACCATGTGATAAATGTCAGAATATAAATCAGGGATTTATTTTTACTGAAGTTCCTCTTTAAAGAGAACCCGAGGTGTGTTTAAAGAATGTTATCTGCATACAGAGGCTGGATCTGCCTATACAGCCCAGCCTCTGTTGCTATCCCAAACCCCACTAAGGTCCCCCTGCACTCTGCAATCCCTCATAAATCACAGCTGTGCTGTGAGGCTGTGTTTACATCTGTAGTGTCAGTCTCAGCTGCTCCCCCGCCTCCTGCATAGCTCCGGTCCCTGCCCCCGTCCCTTCTCTCCAATCAGCAGGGAGGGAAGGGATGCAGGCGGGGACTGGAGTTCTGCAGGAGGCGGGGAGAGCAGCAGACTGACACTATAGAGATAAACACAGCCAGCTCTGACAAGCTGTTTGTCAGCAGCGTGGCTGTGATTTATGAGGGATTGCAGAGTGCAGGGGGACCTTAGGGGGGTTTGGGATAGCAACAGAGGCTGGGCTGTATAGGCAGATCCAGCCTCTGTATGCAGATAATATTCTTCAAACACACCTCGGGTTCTCTTTAAGTAACATAGTAGTTAGACATGTGCCTGCTGTACATTTCCACAGTCATATAATGTCTATTTATAATACATTTTCAGTGGTTACAGTATCTATGTAAGCTTCGATAACTTGTTTGTGTTTTGTTTGCCAGGGTCTCTCGCCAGCTCGATCTTTGATCCATATGTAACATTAGTCGGTGCTTCTGGAGGTGTCTATGCCTTAATTGGGGGTTATTTCATGAATGTCATAGTGGTGAGTGATTTCACATTTTTAATTAAGAATATTTTAATATAGAGTCCACAGTATGATATTTTAAGCACAGGCTGCTCTTTGAAATTAGTATGTACATCACAGTTACTGTTCTCACACTAAAACATTTTTTTTTAAGTATAAAGCGCTATAAGTAAACTGTATGTAAAGCATCTAGACAAATACAGAGATCTAGATTACCGGCCTCGCAGTTACCCCATAGCTAATATGCCACTGGTGTCAAAGAGAAGGGTGCTGGGCTGAAGGTAGTCCTTTTGTATAAATTCCAGCGTGTCCACCGCTCACATCTGCTCTGCTTTTGGGTGGAAGATATTATTTTGTGTACATTCTTGGGGCTTACTACTTTGCCTTTATAAACCATCTTTTTTCCTGGCTTTGTTTCAATGTTATAAAACAGAAAACCGAGATCCCAATATAGTGCAGTATGTATTGGAAAAGAGGAGAATATAAGAATCGTAAGTATTTATACTTACAAACCCGGGTTACCGCTAAGGCAACCACTGTAGAGGCAGGTGAGGAGTTTAGGCCTGTTCCCACTCAGGACTAAGATGTCGCTCTCTGTGGATAGGAGAAAAAGAGGGTGTATCACCCCTGCACCAGGGGTGGACTTCTTAAATTGTAGAGATGTACAGAGGTGCCAAAAGGATAAAATTCACTAAAATTGTTAAAGTTCGGGAGGCGGTGGTGGACCAGCCAACCCAAAACACACGATGCTGTTGATTAAGGTAATAACAAATTTATTCACATACTCCTAGAAACAACTGGCAAAGTGTTTCGCAGGCATAACCCTGCTTCTTCAGGCAATAAACAACAGGAGTATCACACAGCCAGGGGTCCAATATAAGCTTAACACCTCTGTGTTACAGAGGTGCTAAGCGTGGAACCCATGAGGGGAAGAGTTGCAGAGTCAGGATAATGACTGATTTAATATTTGTCTGACCATTGGTTAACTATCTGTGAAGTATTTGTACATGTTTTTAAATCTTTTTTTATTTTTTTTTACAGAATTTCAAAGATATGGTACCAGTATTTGGAATATTTAGGATTCTGGTAATTGTTATAATAGGTAAGAATCATACAGTACACTAAAAACAACATATGGCCTGTGTGTGCGGGTAATGAAATCCGTGCGGGAAAACTCTGCGCACGGTACTTCACACTTCTTGGTGGTCATTCATAAAATTATGTCAGTTGTGATAACAGAGCGGAGATCTCCCGCTCTAGGCTGGCGTTAGGCTGGCGGAAGGCATGTGGAAACGTAGGAAGCTGCCGGAGTCCCTCCGTGCGCTGCTCTCTGTGCTGCTGCTTGGGAGGTCTGTCCCATTCACTTGCACGTGTTCCGCATGGTTATCCCGAGGTAGCGGTAATCCCCGGCCGCATACCGCTTGCGGTAATTTTTATGAATGGGCATTTTGATACTTTTGTTAACATAATCACCAGACAAGGCGCTGATTTATCGCTCTGCTCACGAATGTCGGCTTTTCATGCGGAAAAAGCCTTTATGAATACACATTTTGCTTAGTTGTCGGTAAAGTCATCTGTTTTCAGCATTTCCGCATGCGGGAATGCTTTATGAATCGAGGCCATAGGCCTTTTATGTCAGCATTTTACTGGCTAATTTTTGCCTAGGGCTCACATGATTTGTCATTATTAGAATAATGATGCAGTTCAGTTTCGTCCACATGATAATAGTCACTGAACTGGGCACGAAGTTAAAGGACCAAGCACCTATGCACCTTAGCCTTTAATTTAGTTCAGCATTTCACTGCCATCTTCAGCATGATATCATTTCTGGTAATAATTGTGTTTTTTAGTAATTTAATTACTGGAATGTATCACAAATTTATTTTTTTGTCTTTTAGTTGGAACAGATGTAGGTTTCGCTCTTTTCAGAAGATACGTTTCAAAAGTTGCTGATATACAGGTTGGTGACGTTACATTTTTTTTTGTACTGTAATGTGCAGTATGCTTTAAACTTGTGAACAGATTTAATTACTCGATCATCCCCCTGTACTCAGAGCCCGGACAAAGTCACCCAGGACTCATTGCTGAGACACTAAAATGCACCCCTCCATTCCTCCCACTCCAGCCGTCACACACTGATTGCTATTACACAAAGAGGTGCCCCCTTCCCCCCACACCTTAATCTCTAGTTCTCTGGCTTGCAGTCGCTGCCATGTATCCCCTTTTCTAATTTATCTCTGCTTCAAGCACAATAGGGGGATGATAGCTGAGTGCGTTATGCGCCTCCTCCTACGCTGCGCCCTGAGGCTGGAGCCTCTCTCGCCTCTGCCTCGGCCCAGCCCTGCCTGTACTTACAATCTCAGTTTGAAGGAAACCCGAGGTAGAAATAACCCGAGGTAGAAATAAACTGATGAGGTAAACAATTATATCTATCCTCCTACTTCCAAATGTATTTATCTTTTAGAATCCCACAGGTTTATTTTCTGTGTATCATCTAAAAAAAAGTATGCTTAATGTTGTATTGTCTCATATGACTGATATATTCTTTCAGTGCCCCAGAAGTACCCTTTAACCACTTTGTCCTCCTTGACGTATAAAAACGTCAAGGAGGACAGGCGCGCTCCCGCGCGCTCCCGCGGCCGATCGCGCGCGTGCACGCGCACTCCCGGCCGCGGAGTCGGTAGCCACGGAATCAATTTATCGGGCTATGGAGCCCGATCATTGATTCCTCTCCCCCGCTGAAAAAGCGACAGCTTCTCTCGGAAGCTTCGCTCTTTCTGAAGCTGTGTCTCTCTAAGCGTACAT
Organism: Hyperolius riggenbachi; assembly: GCF_040937935.1. Taxonomy (NCBI): domain Eukaryota; kingdom Metazoa; phylum Chordata; class Amphibia; order Anura; family Hyperoliidae; genus Hyperolius; species Hyperolius riggenbachi. Next base: position 297,316,167 of record NC_090647.1, read on the forward strand.
TGTACGCTTAGAGTGACGTCATGTAAAAAAAATCGAGATTGCCATCTTGTGGCCAAAAAGTAAAACTACAAGAAAATCCTCAAAAACATTACAATACACCAATATTTCCCCAAATTAAACACTTTTATATCCCACCCTCCCAAAAATGCCCACATAAAATGTTTAATAAAAAAAACCAAAAAAAAACATTACTATAAAAAAAAAAAAAACATAAATATTTACCTAAGGGTCTAAACTTTTTAAATATCTATGTAAAGATGAAATATTTCTCTCTATTTTTTTTTTATAAGCTTGTAAATAGTGATGTATGCAAAACGGAAAAAATGCTCTTTTATTTCCAAATAAAATATTGTCGCGATACATTGTGATAGGGACATAATTTAAATGGTGAAATAACCGTGACAAATGGGCAATAACAATACGTGGGTTTTAATTATGGAGGCATGTATTATTTTAAAACTATAATGGCCGAAAACTGACAAATAATGAATTTTTTCATTTTTTTTCTTATTCTTCCTGTTAAAATGCATTTACAGTAAAGTGGCTCTTAGCAAAATGTACCCCCCAAAGAAAGCCGAATTGGTGGCGGAAAAAACAAGATATAGATCAGTTCATTGTGATAAGTAGTGATAAAGTTATAGGCTAATGAATGGGAGGTGAACATTGCTCGGATGCATAAGCTGAAAACGACTGAGATGTTAAGTGGTTAAAATAACAATTTGAGTATGATTTCTTGCTTACAGTAAATTCTGAAGAATTTATTTTGACTGCTTACAATTCATAATGTAAGCCTTGTACACATGTTAGATGGTTCTCAGCCGTGGCAGCTGATCAGGTCAAGTAAAGTAATGCATATACGCTAACAATCAGGGGCGCCTCTGGCCATTTTGTCACTCCAGGCGAGGAAACCTGTGGTGCCCCCCCCACTAAAATAATCGCAATGCTGCAGCATTTCACCAGAAAAGAATCGTATTACAGTAGTGGTTCAGTGCAATACTATGAGCCGCCGATCTACCGCCTCTATACCACTGTGTCCAATTGAAAAATGTACTGTTTGATCGTAATTTTGATACATTTTTGCCACGGATTGATCGAAAGTATAATCGATAGTGAAATAATCTGTTGATAAAAATGAATGCATGTATTGACAGCTATATGCTAGGGTTACTAATAACAAAAATGGGGTGATTAAATTGTGAGGGTAGGATGGGGGTGCAAAGTAGAGAATGACAAGGAACATTTGTATTGTGTTTTTCTCCTGGCGGACTCAAATTGCTTGAGCTGCAGCCACTAAGACTCAATCAGTAGGCAGTAGCAGTGTTAGGGAGTCTAACCCATGGACTCCTTACTGAATAGGTGCTGGCTTACTGAGCAGGAATAGCTGAGATTTGCACCCAGGTCGCCAGTGCCATTACACTATCCAGGGAGAGTGAGGGGAGAAAAACACTTTTAATTAGCTTTCCTGTATGACAAGAAGGCAGCAGCACTAGGGTAAGGAGGGAAATGAAGGTTAATAGAGAGGAGGAGTGGAGAGATATTGAGATGGAGCAGAGAGCTTAGGTAGTATAGCAGTCCCATATCACACAAAGGCTACTTGCCTGTAATGTGACTCCTGCCCCTGCCAATCTCTTACACAAGGTTACAGCAACCCTCTTGGAGTCTAGGGACAGTCGAAAACTTTTCAACTTGTGTAATTCCTTATCAAGCTGTCCAAGCTGTCCACATGCAGTTTTTACAATGGCGAGAGAGCAGACAGAGTTTTTTTTCTATGGATTTTGCATAAGGCAAGCCTTCTCAGCCAGCCTAGTGCTTCACATTGCTTTATACAAGAAAAACCTAAATGCACCAGGCACTGTACCAGCAGCCTGGAGGAAAATCTCCCCCTTTGCCCCCGGCCATTCCGTTCTGGAATGCCTTGTACCTGCTTCCCAGAAAGACACCATACTCCTCTTCTGATGTGTTTTCTTTTCATGGTCATAAGGAGGGGCTGGACAGGAGTGAACAGACACACTCTAGATCCCAAGATAACAACTAATTAGGGAATGTCATACAAAGTGTTGTAGAGAAAAGTTTTGTAGACTTCTTATGAGAGGCTGAGCAGCAGATGCTTTCATTAAAACTTTTTCTCTTCATACCCTCAGTTTTCAGTTTCGAAGGACAGAAAAAATAAACTTTTTTTTCCCCCTGGAAGCCGTCCCCAGATAAGTCTTCGCTCCAGGCAATTGCTTTACCAGCTGATGCCTAGAGGCGCCTCTGCTAACAATGCTCGTGTTACCTAGGCAACGCAGGTCGCACTAATTGCACAACATACACTACATAAATGGTGTGAGTAAAGGTTGAATTGTCATTTGCTCCTTGAGCATGGACACTTTACTGGTCTTTAATGAATATGGTCCACAGTTACTATCCCCTTGCTAATATTCAGAAGAAAGGCATATAGCATGGTCTGTGGGAGAAATAAATGCAACAAAGCCCTAGTTCTATCAGAAGCAGAAAGAAGCAATAATATCCATGGCATGGTTACAGTCAGCAAACAATGGCCAACTGTGGCCATTTCTTATTATTTAAAACTGAAAAAAAAAAGCTTTGGTTGGACTTGTGCGGTAGTTATCTTCATATTCAGCACAATTCTGTTCAATGAAAGGTGCTGTAGAGGCTTCCCACATCCCCAGGCAGTGAGTTGTTGCAGGCCAAGAGTCTGAAGAAAAGGAGTGTTCCAGCTTACTTAGCCACAATTGGAATTTGATTGCCAGTAGCCATACAGCATGAAATTGTCTCTTAACCAATTAACGGCAAACTGACTTATTAAAACATCCTGTTTGAGCCTGTTAACGGCAACAGGACGTTTTAATAAGACGCTCGCTCCCGCTGCCGCTCCGCACGTGTCCGCCCCGCTTCCGCCACACACTTCCTAAACAGGAGAGTGTTCACTAGTGCCATCTAGTGGCCAAAAAGTAAAATTACACATATAGGCACATACATACACATACACTTATACACAATATTAATAAAATTAATAACTTACACTTCCAACCATCCCCCTCCCCCCCCCCCCCCCAAAAAAAAAACGCTTGTAAAAAAAATCAGTTTGAAGAAAAATACATAAATAGTTTCTTTAGGGCCTCAGCTTTTATATTTTATGAGGGAAAATTACTTTTACTTTACTACATAGGGGCTTGTACATATGGACCAGACAAAAAAAACAAAAACCGAAACCTATATTTCCAAATAATATATTGTCGCCATACATTGTGATAGGGACATAATTTAAACGGTTTAATAATCGGGACAACTGGGCAAACAAAATGTGTCAGTTTTAACCACAGGAGAACGTTTAATTTTCAAACTATAATGGCCGAAAACTGAGAAATAATGAATTTTTTCCATGAGTTTCTTATTTTTCCCGTTCTTACGCATTTAGAATAAAAAAATTCTTAGCAAAATGTACTACCCACAGAAAGCCTAATTGGTGGTGAAAAAAAACGAGGTATAGATCATTTTGTTGTGATAAGTAGTAATAATGTTATTAGGGAATTAAAGGGTGGAGCACTGACAGGTGAAAATTGCACTGGTCTGTTAGGGTAAAAACCACTTGGGGGTGAACTGGTTAAAGCAACCTAGGTAGCAGAAACAAAGCTTCTTATGAAAAACAACATAATCAGAGATTACCTACAGTGAAAAATAACAAAAAAATAACATTTGTAAAGCGCTTTTCTCTCATAAGAATCAAAGTGAATAGATTTGTCTTACATCGCAGGCCACATGCGGCCCACAGAGCCTTTTTGGTGGCCCATAAACATTTATTTTAAAATGTATTAGTTGAGGTCTATAGGCTGTAACTATGCACGGGTGTTTAGGATTTCCAAAGGGTAGGGGCAGTATGACAGAATATCCTGACTCTAAATGTTTTGAGGTGGATACTGGGGGAGAGCAGGTTATCAGAACCTGTTATTCTAAGGTCCTGATAGGTGAGATGCGTTTGCAACAAATCCTTCAGGTATAATTTTCAAGAGGATTTTTAATTTTATGGGTAGCCACTGGAGTGCACAAAGAATCTGTGTTTTGTGGCAATGGCAGGATTGGCTTGTTAACAGCCTTGAAGTGGCACTTTGGAAAACCTGTATAGGGCACTGCAATAGTACAGCATGGAGGTATTATTATTATTATTTTTATTTATATAGCGCCAATTCTTCAGTAGCGCTGTACAATGTGCAAAAACATACAATAATGCGGAGCATAGATACATGAGCAGTTCAACATACTATACAAGGAGGACAACTAGTGATACAGATACATACAATTGATGTGTAGTTTGGAAAACATTAATACTGATGATTAGTTGATAAAATGCACCAAAAAAAAGGAAACACAAGGGAGAGGTCCCTGCCCTTGCGAGCTTACAATCTAGAGGGTAGTGGGGTGGAGGTATGATGCATAGCTAAGTTGTCAATAGTTTAAAATATTGAAATAGATCAAAAACAGCAAAGTGTAAAGGTTCCCATACAAGGTACAATTTTTCAATTTTTTTCGATTAGATAATTTAGTTTGATTATTCCGTTAGATCAAATATAATGATTTTTTTTCCAACATGCCTGATCGGATTTTTATAGAAAAAAACATGAGATAATCATTTGTTTTTCTTGATCGTTTTGGTAAAAAAAAACAGGAAAATCAAATGTTTTTATTTTACCGTGTATAGGTACCGTAAGTGAGAGTAAAGTGAACTGAGCTGTCCTATTGGTTAGTAAAGACATGCATCACTTAGGGCCTGTACACACTGAAAAACGCAGGCAAAAACGCAAGCGCATGCGTTTTTAAAGTGCCTGTAGTTTTAAAAACGCATGCGCTTTTGCCTGCGTTTTTTGTGCGTTTGCGTTTTTCTTGTAATTGCTGATTGGCTAAAGAATCCTTTGTTTTTTTTCTAGTTTACATTTCAACAGGAATCAGGAGATTGCCAAGTCTTCTGGGATACTGACTTCTGAAAAACGCAGGCAAAAACGCAAGCGCATGCGTTTTTAATGCGTTTTTCATGCGCTGCGCTTAAAAAAGCGCAACAGGCACTGCGTTTGCGTTTTTTTAAAAACGCATCGCACCAGTGTGTACAAGTCATCACGATTTTCATTCTTTTTCAAAAGACCTTGCGTTTTTAAAAACGCATGCGTTTTTAAAGACGCAACGCAAGCGCAGCAGTGTGTACAGGCCCTAAATAGACCAGCAAGGAGGCTTGAGATGACAGTTTAGAGGAGCTACCTCATGACACCCAGGTCAACAGACTAACACTCTTAGCAACAATAATAAAATGCAATACTGCAACATAACCAATAATTATGTACTTTATTATCATGCACAGTTTCATGTTTGCTTCAAAGTAAGCAACTAGACATTATGTTTTGAATGACTTTTGAATATTTTGTAACTTTTCTGTAGTTCACATTAGACCTAGCTGTGACTTTAACAGTTGTTCCATGTCTCTGATTTCCAATTCTAGGTGTCATTTGTGGCTCACTTTGCTGGAGGACTTGCTGGAATGTCCATCGGTTACATTGTTTTCAGCTGCTTTGACAAAAACGTTGTGAAAGACCCCAGGTTCTGGGCCTGCATAGCTGCCTACAGTGCTTTTTTGGCTTTTGCAGTACTGTACAACATATTTTTATCACCAGTGTCCTAAATCACATACCTGTAGAAGAACAATTTTAACTTGCAAAGTGTCATCAGTGATGACGTGCCAAATTTGAAGTTCTGGAAGACTGGAATAACCTGGAATATCCATGAAATCCTAGCAGGGATGGAGAGGTCTGAGAATGCCTGATGTCACCAGATTATTTATGTTACTATGGGACAAATAAACTCTAGTGGTCATCATTCCAAATACATTACTCAATAGATCAAACAAGCACCTTGATATCTATATGGTCATAGATCTAATTCAACTGTGGACAACATGGATTCCAAAAAGGTTCATACTGTTACTAGCATCTGCTGGCTCTCCACTCTTTTTTAATGACCTTTGGGACCACTAAACTGACAGTTTGCTGTATTCATTATCTGCCTGGTCATCCTGGAGGAACAGTGAACTTGGGACCTTTCAATTGGTGGCTTGTTATGTTACAATGTGTTCATTTTCTATGAATATAAAAGTGCTGTATTTTTATATTTTTTAAAGGATTTTAAAATAATTATGATAGCATTGCATGGACGTTACTTGGTGCTAAAATGTGTTAGTATAGTTACTTTACGTCAACTATACAAAATAAAAGTTCCGTACTGTTCATCATATTCTTTACAGTAATGGTATCAAACCTGAGTGCACGAGTGAACATTTTTCTTTTTTGTTATCGGTACTCTTGTTGTCTACTACCGTATGCTTACAGAAGGTGTTGGATCATTCGTACTCTGCATTTTCACAGGGAAAGTTTCCCTTTCAACACCATTAGATAGTAAGATCCATTTTATGTTTCCTTTGACAGTGTGCTGTGGGATTTTGATGGTAGTTAGATCACAGGTAAATGTTTATTTGAGAATGGGGAGACAAGTGCTATTTTATTGGTAACATTGCGGTTATTGACATTATGGAAAAGCAAAAAAGACTGATGTTACCTAGCAACAGTAGGCAGCATCCGAAGCATGTAGCAGTCCTATTACACAGATATGAGAAAGGAGTTATTTCTGCCAAGTCATGTGCTCTGCCTTTTACATTACAGTAGTGATTTCTTATTACTGCGGTGGGGCGAGTAGCTAGAACAAAGCTATTGGCTGAATTGATACACTTGGTGGATCGCTGGACAGGTGGAAGTCTGGGGCTGCTGTGTACCAGATCATGAGCAAAGGTAGTCGTTATTGGCCACCTCAGCCGACTTTAATCTGGCGTGTGTATGGAACTTTAGAGTTCTTTTAAACATCTGCTGTTTTACACAGTCCCTTTCTCTTTCATTCTTCAGTACCAATAAAGTGAGCAATCACACAGCAATATGGAATGTAACAAAAGAGGTCATGTGTTAATGGAAGAACATGCACCACAGTGTGTGAGTTCCTGCTAGCTCTCCTCCTGCTACGTTTTGGAACAGCCCTTTTAGGTCAAACTAGTATAGGACTATAAAGTCAATGCAATGCAATTGACGACAGTGCTATTGAACGCAGAGACATCAAATGCTGTTGATCTTATGATACAATCCCAGCATTCCAGCAGTACTTGACGACCATTTATTTTAAGCAGCTTGTTTAAAATATTGTGCTCTATGTGTACTTAGTATCTGGTAACAACTAACCTTCATTTAGATTAATTGACAAGGACAAAATAGACAATTCATGTGTTCTTTTTTAATTTTTTTATAAAGCCTGAAAAATGCCTGTCTAGGCATTTTACATGTATGCAGTATCTTATACTTTAAATCTTAGCTACTTTTCACATTGGCAGTGTTGTCTCTACACATCAAGAATATAGCTATCCTTCTGCAGCACATGACAAAATATAATTGTTTTTTATATTCCATCTTTAAGATACGGTTTTAGTTGAAGTGATCCCTCCACTTGCCAAAGCTCTTGGACTTCCATTTGCTGCCGCTCTGAACATCAGCTGGCTCTCAGAGCAAGCCTTTCTTTGGGGCTTGGCTGGCCGGATTCTGTCATTTTGCATTCTGGCCAGCCAAAGTCCAAAAAAGAGCCCAGAAAGGTCTTCCTGTATTGACTGTATCAGCTGTCTACTTCTTACATTGGCTGGCCTAATCCACCTCGCTTTCATTCAAACCTCATCACCTCACCACATAGCAGGGCCAGTCCTGAAGGGCATACATGCACTCACACCACTGCAAGTTAGAGAATACCTTTAAATGAAAGCTGTAGTGAGAAGAATATGGAGACTGCCATATTTATTTCCTAATAAGCAATACCAGTTACCTGGAAGTCCTGCTGGTCTATTATGGTGGGAATACAAGATGCGTTTCTGCCGCATGATTCTGCGCTCGATCAATTTTGCTGCTTGATTCTCCACTCAATTCTCTTATCTTCCTCTCGTTTTTTTCTTATCTTTTTCCATTCACTTCTATCAGTAATCATGCGGCAAAACGATCGAACGGGAGATCGGACATGTCGGAAACTATCTATCGAACCATCTATCGGCGTGTATTCCCAGCATTAGGCTGCAGCAGTGTCTAATTAACACCAGAAACAAGCATGCAGCTAATCTTGTCAGATCTGACAATAATGTCAGAAACACCTGATCTGCATATGCTCTTTCAGGGTCTATGGCTAAAAGTATTAGAGGCAGAGGATCAGCAGGATTGCCAGGAAATTGGTATTGCTTATAGGGAAATAAATATGGCAGCCTCCATATCTCTCTAGCTTCAGTTGTCCTTTAATATTTACTCTTACTCAGACAAAATCGTATAATTCACTTGGTGTGGCGTGATGACAAGAACTGATGATGCCTGTATTCCACAGTACTTTGCTGCAGGCAGCCTTTGAATTATGTAGCAAGATGTCACTGAAGGGGCAAGCTGTGAAGGTATTACCATGCTTATCAAAATAAAATATAATATTTTGATAACTTCTATAAATTGCTCCGCCTGCAACCAGCTGAAATCTCTTCAGAAACACCAGGCTGTTAAAAAGATCAGTGAGTAGAAGAAAGTGTCAGGAAGCAAATGGAACATAGAGGGGTGCTCCTAGGAAAATGTTCCAGATGTGAATAGCCCCAAACAAATGAATGTTTCACCGTAAAGAATGAAAATAAAGTGGCATAAGAAATACGCAAATTAGCTCTTGACAGAGGGGAAAGTACTGTAGGTTGTTGTCAGACTTGTTAGTTAGGGGGAGCATTGTTGGGGTGGCGGCATGGAGGCCATGCTTTTTCTATGACTCCGACATACACATCCAATCCGGTGGGATGTAAACACTGGGGGATGGGGGGGGGGGGGGCAGCAACGTACCTTATTTTTTTAGAACTGGTTTCTGCAAATATTGATCCAGAAGTATGACTGGAACAAATAAAAAATCTCTTCTAAATAAGTCTATTTCATTATCTTACTCCAATTCCAAAATAAATATAATTGTAATCATTTACTTTTTTGAGGTTTCCAAATCATTCTTGCCTCTAGGATTGGAGAAGCAAATAACCCCAAAGATTATTACCGTTTTATGGCCACATCACACCATTAGTCACTTTGATACCAGCCAGGCACCTACGATCAGCTTGTGCTAATAAGATTCATTCACTTATTTTTTTAAACACAGTTTTTGCACTGGTGAACATTTAGGCCGTTAATGTATTCAATTCACTTTTTCTCCTAAGTTTTCTCCTAAGAGATAATTTTTCATCTTTTGTTTAAAATAACTTTTCAGAATTCTGCAAATGAAAATGTACCAAAAAGTAGGTTAAAAAGTTCACTCAAAATTATTCTGATTTATTTCTTGCTTGCTAGTGACTTAAAAGGCATTTTATTGATAAGGTGTAAAAATATCCCCTAGGAGAAAATTTAGGCCTAAGGCCCACATGAGTTTTCTCCTTGGGGATATTTTTTATCTTCTCTCTAAAATACTTTTGCAACACTTAACAACTGAAAAAGTATGAAAACGTAGGTGAAAAAGTACTATCAAAATTATTTTGAGTATGTTCTTGCTTGCTGGGGGTTGAAAAGGCACAAGGTGTTAAATTGGCATATGGCCCCATGTGTCTTTGGAGAACATGAGTGTAAAAATCGCATACAAACGCATGAAGTGTCCAGAAAGCCATTCACCATAACATGTGCCCGAAACAGCATAAATCAGGTGGAAATGTAGTCTTACTGTCTACAGTTATTTCAGTAAAGCAATAATTAAAGGGAAGGTTCAGGGACTGTTAAAAAAAAAAAAAAAAAATCCGCATCCACTTACCTGGTGCTTCCTCCAGCCCGTGGCAGGCAGGAGGTGCCCTCGGCGCCGCTCCGCAGGCTGCCGGTGGTCTCCGGTGGCCGACCCGACCTGGCCAGGCCGGCGGCCAGGTCAGGCTCCTTCCGCGTTCCAAAATGCGCCTCACGGCGGCGCGCTGACGTCATCGGACGTCCTCTGGGCTTTACTGCGCAGGCTCAGAACTACTAAGCCTGCGCAGTAAAGCCCGGAGGACGTCCGATGACGTCAGCGCGCCGGCGTGAGGCGCATTTTGGAACGCGGAAGGAGCCCGACCTTGCCGCCGGCCTGGCCAGGTCGGGTCGGCCACCGGCAGCCTGCGGAGCGGCGCCAAGGGCACCTCCTGCCTGCCACGGGCTGGAGGAAGCCCCAGGTAAGTGGATGCGGATTTTTATTTTTTTTTAACAGTCCCTGAACCTTCCCTTTAAAATGTGTGTGCTTGGAGGTCATATACTTATAATTACTTACAATTTTGAATGCACTGTCATGAGTCGGACTGGAAAAAGGGCTCATTTTAATTTTCTAGATACATGTAAAGAGTAGCTAAAGAACAAGCTGTCTCGTCTATTCTTTTCCCATTCATTTGTTTCTGCAGGACCCACAATCAAACACATACTTCTAGCAAAAATATAAAACACCTCAAATGGCTATTTGTTTTAAGTTTGGAGGTTTAATGCTGCCTGCTACTTGCTTGATTAAACTGGGCCAGAGTTTTCAGTTAACTATGAAATCGGACATGACCGATTGATTGACTTTCTGTTCTGCCTGCCAGACTGAGCTGCTATTGATTGTACTTGGTCTTATGCAGAGTAAATGCTGAGCGTTCAGAATAACTACAGACTTCATAACTCGCTGAATCTAGCAACATGATCACTGTGTACTGTGTGAAGCATGTAATTCCTAATAGATCGCATCTGTTACACTAAATAAAATATAGCTAAACATTTCTACTAGGAACAAAATACCTGCCATACTGTTAGATACATTTGGAAGAGTGAAAAAGGTGCACACTCTATGGAATCTAGGGAAGCCAAAGAAGCTACTGTGCAGCAGGCATTCATAACAGAATAGGGAAGAATTTTCCCATGATCTCTAGAGAAAAACAGGCCACTAAAGAAGCAGTGAGTTGGCAATCAGGCTTCTGGGGCATCTGTAATGGTAACTGCCAATTTCACATACAAGTGATGGTGTTAACCAAAATGACATTATTGGCAATACAAATTTTAATAACCTTAAAGCGGATATGCAACCTGTAATTGACAATTCGGCAGTCCTGTTATTATTACATGCGCAGTCTTTTCCCCGGTTGCAGTTTTTTTCACTGAAGCCACCCTCGAAGACCCCGAATTACCCGACTTCAAGTGTGTGGCATTTTTCTTCAGGAGGGGCGGGGCCACTTGACAGAAGTTAGGTGACTTTGGGTCCTCAAGGACAGCTTAAAGTAATACCACTGGCAAGACTGGGATTGTATTGTACCTGTTTTTGATCACTCACAGCACTGGGCCTGAACTCTAAGTGCACTTTGACAACTGAAATAACCCGGAGAACACTAACCACATTATGACCACTGATAGGACTTGTACTGCAATGTGACTGCCCTTTGACCACTCATTGGAAAGGGACAAAACTGATACTAATGAATGCATTAGGTGCTGCTCCAGAACTACAGACTATCCTAGGACTGTATAGTCACCTCTGACTGGACTGCCGGTTGTTTTGTGACCACTAACTGGACTGGAGCCTCCCTGTAAAAAACAACCGGCCGTAGATATCCCCCAAATGAGTAATGATGTTTTACTCCTTCATCTTTCTTTTTTCATGGGCATATTTTCTCATGTTGGCATTTCACATCCATGCCATCCAGCTGATTGCTAGTTACAGTGCTTAGTGTAAGACTCTTTAGGAATTGACTCATCTGACTCAAAGCAGGACCTTTTCTGGCCATTTTGGTACCCTGGCAATGCACCCTTTGTCACCCCCTTTCCTTTCCACATTGCAGTATTATAATGGAATTGCCTGTCTTACTTGTTGTAAGCTTTAATAGAACTTTTGGCTTAGCACTTTGTAATATCTTGTTCATTTTGTAAGCTGCATTGAAAGGTATAAGTGGAAATTCTAATCACAAAAATTGTTTATTTCAAAAACTTCTATAAACAAAGCTGTACCGGTAACTAATGGATATGGAGTTCATATATTAAACAACAAGAACCAATTGCTATTCCGTATAGAGAAATGTTAATATATTGTTGCCAAAGTGAGTTATGGTATTAAAGATTGAAACATATAACTTCATAAAATGTTCTTCACAGACAAATAAAATTATACCACAAAACAAATCCTTCAAATACATTTTATAGGTATGTGCAGGCTCAAAAAATATTCCATTGCTGTAAAGTCTGGGTAAACAATGAAAAATTAATTACTGTAATTAGCACATTGACGTTACCTGTTTTCCAACTGCAAATCACAGATGCCTATTTAAGTGCTAAATTACTAATATATTCCATGTAACTAACAATTCCACATCAGAATTAAATAAACAACAGTTTGTGTGGCAAGGTTCAGGTGTGCCCTTTGCAGCAAACTGTACCCTAGGTATTTGAGGAGCTTGGCCTGCATCAGAGGAGAAGGAGAACTGGAGAAGAAAGGGAAACATTGACAGAAGCCCCTTGACCTTTGGATAGTTTTAGAGTATATGTCTAACTTTCCCATTCATTCATCATAATCTATACAGTGTGAAAATCTCAGGGAGGTAGGAAGCTAAAAAAATCCTAATTACTAAAATGTTCTTTTTCAACATATGAGCATTCTGGAAGCAAACCTGCCAAGAGAAAAGCTTTGATGCTGCATAGGCTTCCCAGATACCCTGCGAGCCCACCACTGCTGGCTTGGAACCTCTCCATGCTCAAGTATGGTCCATCCATGCCCATGCATGGAGGATAAAGTCTGAGCATGCACAGCATGGTCGCACTCATACATGTATGGGAGGGTGGCCACAAAAGCATATTCGACAAGCACTTGTTTAATATGCTTAGAGGGACCCAGCACTGGAACGGAGGGCCAATGGGCCATAGGACAATCGGGAAAGCCTCGGGACTGTCCATATGTAAGTAAAGACATGAGATAGCTGGTATTAGAAGTATAAGCTTATAAGAAAGCTGTCAGAAACAAGGGCAACAGGAAGTGATCATGTGATGAAAAATTACATAGCCAAACTTTACCTCCTGTGATAACTACATGACAAAACACCCACTAGAATCAGAGCTTTTGGCTGGTGAAATAAAGGTTAATTAAATCCCAGCTTCTGGTCATTGATTCCACCTGTCACAATAAAACTGTTGATGACTTTTTCAAGAAATTGAATTCTGCCATCTTATTGTGCAGCAAAACAATTCCAAAACTATTGGAACAATTCAAGAACTATCATGTTGGCAATATTCAGCTAAAGCTGACAGCTGACAGATCCTATTTTATTAATAGGATCTGTTCCCACTGTCAGTCCGGAATGAATGGAAACCAAAAAATACAACCTGAACGATTTCTCCAGATAAGGATTTGTTTCCCATAGAAAGTCTACGGTGCACTGCAAACGCTTCTGCTATGGGCTCAAACAGTGCATGAAATACTATCAGAGCTCAAGCTTTATATAGCAGTTAAATGAATCAAATCAATCAAACTACAGGTTCCAAGATGTGTACTTATACAATACAATAACATTTCTATAGCGCTTTTCTCCAATAGGACTCAAAGCAAACACAAAAGGAACACACTTGCACTGTGTGTGGCTCTGATATAACTTTTGCTATACTTTTAATGTGCATTATATTTAGGTTTCTAATTAGTGTTATTGGTACATCATGTTTACACTAAACACTTTGTTAGCCTGAAATGCAAAGGAAAATGTCAATAATTGCAGGCTGCATAGAATGTATCTGTATAATTAGCTTGGTGGGTGCTCTATGTATTTGGCAGCAGCTGTCAATATTCCAGTGTTCCTCATTTACTGTAATGATGGGAGAATGATTTGATGCTATTTTTAGACCCAGCCATGGTATAGAGCTAAAAAGCAGACACAATGGCTTGGTGAGTACATATATGTAGGTCAATACATATAGATTAGAATGCATGAACTGCGTAATTGACATTTCAGTGCCACCAGCTTTTTTTGTGACCAGTGGGTGCTGTGCCATTATAACATCTCTAAAATGGAGACACCAGTAAGAAGAACTGGTAAAACAGTCTGAATCCCAAATACAATTTCTTCATCCTAATTACCCCAATCAAATAGAACACATACCTTGTATACTCGAATATAAACTGTGAAAAAACGCGGAAAAGCCGCCGCATGGACGCAGGATGAGGCGGCTGTTTCCGCGGCTGGCATAGCAGAACGCGGAGAAACCGCCGCGTCGGACGCAGCGGTTTGTACGCATAGGCCTGCTTCTCTCAGTGGGGCGGGATGCGGAGGAAACGCCGCACCTTCAGACAGCGTGCAGCGGATTCCGCATCCCATGCAGCGACAACATTTCAACACATGACTGGTGTGGCTGGGACTGATAGTCCACACTGGTTTAGGAGGACGCGTGCGCACGCAGAGAGGCAGGGCCTTTATGGCAGTCAGAAGAGGGTCAGCTGACCAGGCCGGTCAGCTGACAATTGCAGCAAATTCCATTGGTCCAGCACTTAAGGGAGGTGCCGGAGAGCACTGGTGTATATATACTGGGTGCTGGTCATTCTTTGGTTGTCTGGCATTGCGATCACAACGTGGTAGCACTCAGGCCTTGTTTGTATCTGTGTTCTAGCATAGTTTCCAAAGGTATTGACATCAAGGCGTTCACACCTTAGCGTTAGGAATACTACCTGTATTATTTGTTATGACCTTTTGCCTGCCTGACTATTCTCCTGAACTCTGATCCTGTACCTTGCTATTTCTGATATCCTGTTGCCGACCTCTGCTCGTTCCTGAACTCTGTATTTGCCTCCTGACTCTGTACCTCGCTATTCTGATTCCCGTTGCTGAACTCTGCCTGTCTATTGGATTACGTTACCGTCTTCTGAATCTGTACCTTATCTGTCTGTGTGTTAACGACCTGGCTTGTCCGACCTCGAGAACTGGCCTTACTGTTAGAGGCAGTTCCCAGACCTGTTAGTGACACCCTCTCACTGGTGTCAATCACGTTCTGTCCTTCCTACTCTCTGCTTAGCTCCTCCCCCGGGAGAGTCTAGGCCAACGGAAGGATCATACTTCTGTGCAGTACTCCGTACTGCTCCTGTACCTCCTCCTGAGGTGCAGCACTCAGAGTACTACTGTTTCACCAAACACTCTCATATCTCAGGTGTCCAGAGGTTAGTAGATATATCTGATTATCGGTGATACTGCAGATCATCAATAATCAGGTATATTCTGTATTCTCGGTGATACTGCAGTTCACCGGTAATCAGACCCTCTCTGTTACACCGATCGTTACAGAACGCCAGACCAAAACAATATGGACGCACTCACTGACCGTCTGGGCGCACTTGCCACTTCGGTGGATAACATCAACCAAGTGCTGGGTACTCACCAAGCGTTAATTGATGCCCTATCAGGGTCTGTACAAACCCTCCAGACGTCAGTGAATGAGGTGCGATCCCCTCATAGCGTTGACATACGTATGCCCGTACCCGAAAGATTTTCTGGCCACAGATCTGACTTTCGAAATTTTAGGAGTAGAGTGTTGTCGTATTTTGAGTTGAGACCCCGATCTTCGGGGACCGAGACCCAAAGGGTCACATTTATTAAAACTTCGTTATCTGGCGACTCTCAGACATGGGCGTACAGTTTGCCCACCGGAGACCTAGCCCTTACTTCCGTAGAGGAATTTTTTAAAGCTATGGCAGTAATTTACGACGATCCGGACCTTGCCTCAACTTCTGAGCGGAAGCTCAAGCTTTTGCGTCAAGGCAAAGGTCCGGTCAAAGATTATGCAGCTGAATTTAGGAGGTAGGCAGTTACAGCCAGGTGGGACACTTATGCCCTGTTAGATTGTTTTTTGTCAGGGCTGTCCGATGAGGTCTCTGACCTAATGCTAAGCCAGCCCGAGCCCAGAACAGTCGATGAGGCCATCTCAGCGGCCATTCAAATCGACCGTAGGTTGCGCTATCAAAGACAGACCAGGGGTAGTCACCGTGTCCGAGTAGTGTCTTACGCCACAACACCAGAGACCCCGCCTCCTTCTGTCTCACCTCCTCCCGTCTCGCCTCCACCCGAGCCAATGCAGATTGGTCGGTCGAAGCTGTCCCAGGTGGAGCGAAGACGAAGGATCACTGAACAGCTATGTCTGTATTGCGCTGAAGGGGGGCATAGAGTACAAAACTGTCCGAATAAGCCGGGAAACGCTACCGCCTAGGAGTTGTAGGGGGTATCACCCTAGGCGCCCGACTCTTACCCCTAGAAGATAAATGGTTGCTTCTTCCTTGTACAGTTACATGGGAAGATAGAACCGAGGTCACTGAAGCCTTTGTTGATTCAGGCTCTGCGGCGAATTTTATGGATTTTGAGTTTGCTAAGAGATTGGGTATTTCCCTCACCCCGGTAAAACCACCCATCCAAGTTACGGCTGTGGATGATTCCCCCCTGCAAAGGAATCATCCGTTATCCCAGATACCAGAGGTGGGAGTCACTATAGGGGTGCTGCACAGAGAAAGATTGCAGTTCTTTGTGCTACACATGACAACCTCCACAGTTATCCTTGGCATGCCCTGGTTGCACCTCCACTCCCCACAGATCGATTGGGCCACCGGTCAGTTAACTAGCTGGTCAGATCATTGTGTTCAGCGGTGTTTAGGGAAGGTGACGTTAGGCCAAACCAGGGTTCAGTTGGAGGGTGTACCCGAGCAATATTCTGAATATTCTGATGTTTTCTGTCCCAAAGCCGCAGATAAATTACCTCCCCATCGCCCGTTCGATTGCCCCATCGATCTCCGATCTGGTTGTATGCCTCCCCGGGGTCATCTTTATAATTTGTCTGGGCCAGAGAAAGTGGCCATGCAGGAATACATCCGTGAAAACCTAGCCAAGTGGTTCATTCGCCCGTCCCGGTCGCCCGCTGGCGCAGGTTTCTTTTTTGTTAAGAAAAAAGACGGTGGCCTGCGTCCTTGCATAGATTACCGGGGTTTGAATAAAATCACAGTGAAGAATCGCTATCCTTTGCCCTTGATAGACGACTTATTCACGCAGGTTACTAACGCTCAGATTTTTTCACAATTGGATTTACGGGGTGCATAAAACCTGGTGAGGATTAGAGAGGGCGATGAATGGAAGACGGCCTTTAACACGCCCGACGGGCATTATGAGGACTTAGTGATGCCCTTCGGGCTGTGTAATGCCCCGGCCGTCTTCCAAGAACTGATTAATGAGGTATTCAGAGAGGTGTTGGGCAAATTCGTCCTGGTCTACCTGGATGACATCCTTATTTTTTCCAACAACCTCTCCGAGCACAGATCCCATGTCAAGTTGGTGTTGAATAAATTAAGGCAAAACATGCTTTATGCGAAACTGGAAAAATGCACCTTTGAGGTCACATCTGTCGCCTTCCTGGGATATATAATTTCCACCTCGGGCCTGTCTATGGACCCTGCCAAGGTCTCTGCTGTTCTGGAATGGCCACAGCCAGTGGGGTTGAAGTCTTTGCAGCGTTTTTTAGGCTTTGCGAATTACTATAGAAGGTTCATAAAGGGGTACTCCACTGTCATTGCACCCCTCACCAGTCTCACAAAAAAAGGGGCAGATACCACCCACTGGTCTCCAGAAGCCCTACGGGCATTCTCCACTTTAAAGGATCGGTTCTGCTCTGCACCCATCCTAAGACATGTAGACACTTCCTATCCCTTCATCGTCGAGGTGGACGCCTCGGAGGTTGGGGTGGGGGCTGTGCTGTCTCAACGGTCAGGGTTGCAGGGAAGGTTACACCCGTGTGCTTATTTCTCTCGAAGGTTCTCCCCAGCAGAGAAAAACTATGATATAGGCAACAGGGAGCTCCTAGCCATTAAACTGGCCTTTGAAGAATGGCATCATTGGTTAGAAGGAGCAGAACATACGATCACGGTTTACACTGATCATAAAAATCTGGAATACATCGAGGGGGCTAAAAGGCTAAGTCCTCGTCAGGCTCGATGGTCACTGTTTTTCTCAAGGTTCAGATTTATTATTACGTACACGCCGGGTAGCAAGAATATTAAGGCAGATGCCCTCTCCAGGTGCTTTGAACCAGAGACAGCACAGCCCTCCGTTCCTGGGTCCATTGTCCCACAGAAATTGGTGCTAGCTACAACTGAAACTTGGGAGGACTGGAAAGAGACTTTGAGTCCCTTCCAACAGGACATCCCGGAAGGGAAACCGGATGGGGTTATGTTTATTCCACTACCATTTCGTCTCCAGATCTTGGAAATGTTCCATTCACACAAGAATGCGGGACACCCTGGGGCGTCTAGAACGCAAGAACTTGTGGCCAGGTGTGCTTGGTGGCCGTCTCTGGCAGTAGATTGCAAAGAATTTGTTAAGGAGTGTGCGGTATGTGCAAAAAGCAAACCCTCCCAGGTGGCACCTGTAGGTACGTTGCAGCCTTTACCCACCCCGAGTGAGCCGTGGACCCACTTGTCCATGGATTTTGTGGGTGAGCTTCCCAGGTCTGAGGGCATGTCGGTCATTTGGGTGGTAGTCGACCGCTTCAGTAAGATGGCTCATTTTGTGCCCTGGAAAGGACTCCCCTCGGCCCAGGAACTGGCCGATTTGTTCATCATCCACGTTCTCCGGCTGCACGGCTTTCCGGAAAACATAGTGTCAGATCGGGGAGTCCAATTCATTTCTAGATTCTGGAGGGCATTTTGCCACCAAATGGGCATGAAGCTGTCATTTTCGTCGGGCTACCACCCACAGACCAATGGTCAGACTGAGAGAGTCAATCAGTCATTGGAGCAGTTTTTGAGGTGCTACGTTGCAGAGGCGCAGAATGACTGGGTCAAATTTCTGCCCTTCGCAGAATTTGCACAAAATAATTTGAAAAGTTCTTCCTCTGGATTTTCTCCGTTTCAGGTAGTGACAGGGAGATTGCCCAAATTCTCCCCATTACCGGTGGCCTCCACTCCGTTTCCAGCTCTGGAGGCCTGGCTAAAGTCTTTTAAAGACATTTGGTGGACCGTGAGAAATAATTTGGAAAAGGCGTTTCAGAGTCAAAAGGGTCAAGCTGACAAGAGATGTTCTTTAGAATGGAGATTCCAACCAGGAGACTTGGTGTGGGTGTCCACACGTCACTTGACTCTGAAACAGCCCTCAGACAAGTTGAGCCCCAGGTTTGTCGGTCCATTTCCGGTGGCTAGAAAGATCAACAATGTTACTTATGCCATTGATCTTCCTGCCAGCATGCGTGGTGTAAGATCTTTCCATGTGTCACTACTCAAGCCAGCAGTCCACGTGGGTCCCACTCCTCCTCCTCCTGTGATGATAGATGACCAACCTGAGTACGAGGTAGAGAAGATTTTAGACTCACGCCTAGTTCAGAACTCAGTACAATATCTAGTTCATTGGAAAGGGTATGGTATTGAGGAGAGATCATGGGTACCTGAATGTCGCATGCATGCTGACAAACTGAAAAGTGAATTACACGCTTTACATCCTGAGAAGCCTGGAAGGAGCTGTCCTGAATCCACTCCTCAGGGGGGGGGGGGTACTGTGAAGAAACGCGGAAAAGCTGCCGCATGGACGCAGGATGAGGCGGCTGTTTCCGCGGCTGGCATAGCAGAACGCGGAGAAACCGCCGCGTCGGACGCAGCGGTTTGTACGCATAGGCCTGCTTCTCTCAGTGGGGCGGGATGCGGAGGAAACGCCGCACGCTAAGACAGCGTGGCGGCGGATTCCGCATCCCATGCAGCGACAACATTTCAACACATGACTGGTGTGGCTGGGACTGATAGTCCACATTGGTTTAGGAGGACGCGTGCGCGCGCAGAGAGGCAGGGCCTTTATGGCAGTCAGAAGAGGGTCAGCTGACCAGGCCGGTCAGCTGACAATTGCAGCAAATTCCATTGGTCCAGCACTTAAGGGAGGTGCCGGTGAGCACTGGTGTATATATACTGGGTGCTGGTCATTCTCTGGTTGTCTGGCGTTGCGATCACAACGTGGTAGCACTCAGGCCTTGTTTGTATCTGTGTTCTAGCATAGTTTCCAAAAGTGTTGACATCAAGGCGTTCACACCTTAGCGTTAGGAATACTACCTGTATTATTTGTTATGACCTTTTGCCTGCCTGACTATTCTCCTGAACTCTGATCCTGTACCTTGCTATTTCTGATATCCTGTTGCTGACCTCTGCTCGTTCCTGAACTCTGTATTTGCCTCCTGACTCTGTACCTCGCTATTCTGATTCCCGTTGCTGAACTCTGCCTGTCTATTGGATTACGTTACCGTCTTCTGAATCTGTACCTTATCTGTCTGTGTGTTAACGACCTGGCTTGTCCGACCTCGAGAACTGGCATTACTGTTAGAGGCAGTTCCCAGACCTGTTAGTGACGCCCTCTCACTGGTGTCAATCACGTTCTGTCCTTCCTACTCTCTGCTTAGCTCCTCCCCCGGGAGAGTCTAGGCCAACGGAAGGATCATACTTCTGTGCAGTACTCCGTACTGCTCCTGTACCTCCTCCTGAGGTGCAGTACTCAGAGTACTACTGTTTCACCAAACACTCTCATATCTCAGGTGTCCAGAGGTTAGTAGATATATCTGATTATCGGTGATACTGCAGATCATCAATAATCAGGTATACTCTGTATTCTCGGTGATACTGCAGTTCACTGGTAATCAGACCCTCTCTGTTACACCGATCGTTAAGTAAACCAAGGTACTAGGTTTACCTTCAGAAACCATAAAAATTGTCTGGCTTGAGTATAACCCTGAAGTAGAAACCCAGGCCGCTACTTTTAATATCCCCATATTGCTTCTTTGGTGGTCTAGTGGTCCCCCCTCCCCATGTAGCATCCCCTGGAGTCTAGTGGTTCCCCCTTCCCTTTCCCATACATTACATGATGTCTAGTGGCCCCCTCCTCCCTCAATTATACAACATACCTGAGGTCTAATGGTCCTCCCTGCTTACTGCGTAACTGGGTACATATGCAATTAACTTTTTCTTCTGACGTGATGATTTCGCAACTTGTCAGTTAAATACCCTTTAAACCACGAGCAAGCAAGAAAATACTCAACATAATTTTTAGCACTTTTTTCACCTACTTTTTGTGCTTTTTTTTTTTAATTGTAAAATGCTGAAAAAATATTTTAAAGGGAAGAAAAAAAATTATCTCCTGGAGAAAACTCAGGAGAAAAAGTTAATTGCATATTGGCCCTGGTATCTAGTGGTCCCCCCTCACTTCCCCAGCATGTCCGGCCCTGGATCAGGTAAGATGCTTTTTTACTGCCTCCACTGCAAGTACTCTGCAAGGGAAGCTGGGTTGTGGACCAATGCATATGCACTGCTCTGGGCTGAGTGCCTCCACTATCATGCTGCCATATCCATGTGTGTTCTGTGCAAGCACAGTTACAGTCTTGATGAACTGTGCATACGAAGATCACTCACAGCCATGGGAACGCAATTGGGTGGTGCGTGTAGCCTGGAACATGCATCACATCTCAGTACAGCTGTGGCTTTCGGTTTTTCGTCACTGGGTAATCCTATATTGTGTCAAACAGTGACTAGCATGGGGTTATAAATGCTGCTGTTCAGCTGTATTAAATTGCTTATGAAATGACTTCATGGCTGACCCAAAAGGTGCACAGCCATCTTTCTTTATGAGGCCTAATAGAGTTGTTTGTGTGTAGCAGAATTTGAGAAGCAGAATGTGTTCAGTTTGATCAGATTTGGAATGCTCTAATTTGCTAGTCCCGATCATTATTTGCTACTGTTTCCTTTGTAGGCTAGAATAGCAAGTGAGCACAGCAAAGAGCCTTACCAATCTCTCACCTGAGCATTCTAATTTCTCACCTAACAACAATGACCTAATGCTTCTCTGAGTCTTGCTACACAAGCAACACTATTGACAGTCTACAGCAGTCTTTCTCAACTGGGGTTCCCTGGAACCCCAGGGCTTCTTGAGGACTTTGCAAGGGTTCCTTGGCATTTTTGCCATCAAAGTGAACTGCCTCAGTTGGAAGGTGGAGAAAGTTTCAAAATTATGCCCTAAGCTTCTCAATGTGCTCTTTACCCATTTTCTGCCCATCCTGAAGTCTAGCTGCCCTACTTTTTCTTCACTGGTGCAATGGCCACAGAACTGTTATGACACATTACATCGGTGATAAATACAATGTGGCTTATGGGATGCTAGAACAAAGGATGTGCTTACAGAAGATGAAGAAGAAAGAGAAAACCCTAACACTGGGCAACTAAAATGGTAAGTGTGATAATGGGGGACATGAAATGGGTGTTGTAATGATCCGCTCAGCTGCCTGCCCAGGCGGGCAGCTTTTTGACCACTGTTCAGGTCTGCATTCTGCAGGTCTCTGGAAGAGAGACCTTTTGTCAGTTTTGCAGCTTGCTGCTGCTAGGGAATTTGCATACGTTGGTCATGCAAATTTCCTAGCCACATCCTCTGGAGGTTTGTACTATAAATACCATGTGATATCACAGACCTGGGCTGGTCATAAGGGTTAGTCCTGTGAAACACTCCTGGAGTGTCAGCCTTGCTCATTGTTTAAAGATTAGCTTAAAGTAATTCCTGGGACTGCACTAGGCAGGTTCCCTAGTGCAGTTTTGCATATCTGTTTTGTTTGTCTGTTGCGATTGTCCTGTCCCAGCGGTGGTCGACAGGAAGTCGTTCTGATCTTTGTTCTTGGAGTATAGCTGGAGCAGCAGTTGCTACCAGCTATCTCATCTGATCTGTCTTGCCTGGATCGCACTCGCCTTGCGCTAGTGCTGTGGATCGTATCTCTCACTTATTCCTGTTTTCGTGTATCTGTCTTGTCTGCTACGAATGCTTGCTGGAGGCTCGGTGAGGTAACCGTTAAGCAAGTGCTCGCGTCCTCTGTTTCAGGTTTGTCTGTCGGGTGTGTTCATCGTCGCAGGGTGGCGACTAGATTGGTGGACACACATACCCTCTGTCACTTTGATCTCTTCCTTTCAGGGCTATCTTGCCCTGCGTTTCTTCCATTCGTGCAATTCCTGTCTTGCATCTGTGGCAGGGCAGAGGAGCTGTTCCTCTGCACTCCACAGCTCCACCTGCCAACAGGAATTTCCCTCTACAGGTGCATTGCACCTTTTGCTGGGTTCCCTCAAATTATACGCTTGTGGAGGATTTCCGTAGTGTCAGCGCACGTCTTGTGCGCTGATCACGGAGAGAATTCCACAACCGTTACAGTATGACCAGCCAAACCGAAATTCCCAGTGTAGAGGGAATTTCCGATTTGTACGATTTGGTCAAATATGGGTCCTGTGTCTTTAAGAGGTTTAAGATACTGGACTCTGAAACCAGAGATGAGTTCATATCAGAATGTTCCAGATTCTTGGCAAATCCTGAATTTCAGGCCACCAATATTTCCACTTGGAGTGGTCAGATTGCTTACAATCTTTTCCAAGGGGATCTGTTCGTGTGGGCTGATGAGTATGCCAGACACAAGAATCTGAGACATAACCCTCGCAGATTTCTGACTCATGTGTTTTCTCGTAAGCTTGGAACTTGCATGCCAAGTTATTTTTATGAGTTTTTTCCTGCAGTGCATGATGCTGATCAGATTAGGTTATGCAACATTTCTGTGTCATTGCCATATGTTAATGAATTGGTGCTTGCAGGCCAATCTGCTGATTCGGCTTGTCAGCCAAAAGATTCGTTGCCCAGAGCAACCACAAATAAAGAGGTTATTTCTGTCAAGTCTGAAATGTGCAAAACCATTCAGTATGATAATCAGTTCAATGTTTCTCTTGCCACTTTAGCTTCTAAGCAGATGCTAGAGAACTGCCTGGATATGTTTCTTGCATTTAAACAGACATGCAAAGTGGCTAAAAAGGGAAAAATTAAAAATCGCAAGCATCTGAATAAAACACTCCCTAATGATGTTTACAATGATGTTGCTCAGTCCCCGGGTTTTTTGCCCCAACCCAAAGCTTATGTGGATCCTATTATAGGTAGGATCGCACACTATATTAAAGCAGTTAAAAAATCTGTTCTTGTTCCGGATTTTCACCCATATGGAGATTATCTAGATACTGGCTTGTTTGAACCTCCATTTGCCTCATGGGACATTGGGGCCTTGATGGAGGAATTTGATTTTGATTGGAAAGCCTTTTGCGATTTTTACATCGCAAAAAGCGAAGATGTCTTGAATGATTGTCTCGATTCTATGTACCTTTTGATTGATTCCGATGAATGTGACGAGGGTGATGTGGATCTGGTGATTTATGTATGGCAGACGATTTTGGACGAGTTGCACACACACCAATCAATTGATTCCAATAAAGAGACATCGTTATCGGATGATTTTCCCTGCCTTTCTGGGGTAAAGCATGTGAGTCTTGGCATTGTGCAATCTGAAATGAATGGGTGTACCACTGTGGTTGATTCCTGTGCGAATCCTGAAAGATTCTCTCCTGACTGTGTGCAGTTTGAATCTATACGATCTAATGCCTGTTTCTCTGATGTTCCTGCAGATTGTGATCAGCATGAATGTGCCAGTTTTCTCAAGGATGTGTGGGACCCCTTGTCATTCAGAGACAGATCTTTAAGATCTTCCATCTGTGATCCTGCTATGGGGAAAATTCCTAAATTATGCACCATCAAAAGTAAAATTAATATGTCTAATAAAGTTTTTCCTGATGTTGTCGCTATTTCTACTGCAAATGCGTCTTTGTCTCATCCTGCTCACACCTGTAAGGGCCCGTTGCCTGGTGACAGTTGCTCCAGTGTTTCTGTCCTGAACGCCTTACAGTCTGCCCCGCAGATCGCGGAGGTTTGCGCTATGGAAGCGTCAGTTTCACAACCTAAAGGGATTTTTGATTTGCAAGTTTTGCGTTCTGACTCCTCGGATTTGACATGGTTAGCCGAATCTAAGAGAGAGACAGCGCTTCGGTTTTGCGAATCTGATGCTGAAGCTTCTTTGCTTTGCCCAGAGAAGCTTTCTCTGAATCTGCCCTGTACCATGAATGAAAACATGATCTCCACTCGCACTGACATTTGTTAGTCCCTTTCTTGTTCTGAGGAAAATGCTGATTCTGCACCCTGTTCTCTGGATGAGTTAATATGGCCTTGTTTAGAGTCTCCTGCAGTGTCCCTAGAGGCTCGTCTAGGTATTGCTACTATACTCACCTGTTTTTCTGCAGTTTTGGAGTTGCAAGCTAGTTTGACTGCTACGCAGAATTCTGGGTGCAGTGAGATTAAAGTTAGGGAGTCAGTGTGTGTTCCCGTAAATATTCCTGTACATTCCGCTCATGATGATGAAATTCAGTCTCAGTTTATGGTGGAGCCTTCCCTGGGACATCTGCCCTGTCCACAAAATAAAGTTCCAGTTTTGCCCTGTAACATGGATAGTTCAGAATCCTTCTTAGAAAACTTGGAAAATGATGTTCCTGAGGTCTTGTCTGATGTCCTGGAGACCTCCGAGTTCCTCCCAAAGGGTGCAGAACTTGTAGGAGATGTCTCCTGCCCCCTAAGTCCTTCTGAGGTGTTGCCCACTTCAGTAGGCATTGCTGTTGTGCTGACTACCTTTGCAGCTCTGGTGGAGCTTCACTCATATGTAGTCAATGATGATATTATTGTCACAGAGATTTCTAGGTTTGAGTCCAAGCCTTCTTTTGAAAGTCCAGTGCTTGAGACCACTGCTCATGATGATTCTCTGCCCGGTTCTGGTTTTGGTCTTGTCGTAACGGAACGTAAATATAAGGAAAAAGGAGGGTCGGGGAGCATATGTCACAAATAACAAAATCAAAAAATAAGTGAAAATTTACAAAAATGTATTAATGTTATAATTAAACATATTAAAAAAACACCAATGTAACCTGCCAAGAAGCCACGTTCGGCCACCAATCACACATCAAACACACCACTGCCTGAGACCACCTAGTATGGTCAGGGATCCCAAATAAAAAATAGGCCTAGACAAGTATGTAGTAAAAAAATGGGGGTAATAGGAAAATGATGGTTGAAGCAAGCCGGTACAAATAACAGAAACAGCGTGAGTCAATGCATCCAGCAGAGGCTAAAAAGCCAATATCGCATCTGCAAAGCAACAGTTCAGATGAAACAGCACAGCCAGCATGGACAGATGGAATGCAAGTAGCAACAAGCACAGATCAAAAGGAATGGCATAAAGCATGAGCCATACTATACCCAATCCTGGTACAGCGATGCGGAGTCCAGTTAGCTCCTGAAGGTTGTCTGGTCGCTCAGCCCCATGTGTAGAAGCCCAAGGCTGGGGGAGCAATTAAGAATCCAGTAGAGGAGTAGGGTCCAATATGCTGGTATAGCAGGCTGTGATGGCTGTAATGATCAAGCAGAGTCCCATATGGCAAAGTCCCATGTGTGCAGGAAGCTAGTAGCCTTTCCAGGTGGAGGTCAGAAAAGTGCCTCAGGCCAGCAGAGGGTGGATGCGGAGGGTGGGCGGGTGGAAAAGCAAGGCAGTCATGTGCTAACACCACGCCGGCAGCCCTGACATGTTTCGCCGGGTCTACCGGCTTTTTCGAAGGGAGGCGTGGCTAGAGACGTGTGCCGCCAGAGGCTCCTTATAGGGCCGCGTCATCAGCCGCGCGCACGCACGCGTAATTACGTACGCGTCAACCAACGCGCACGCATACACATGCGCACTAACGCGGCGACGGACACGCAGCTCAGCCTCGCCCCCACCAGAGCCCAATAGGCAGGCCAGACAAATTAGGTCGGCCTGATGCGTAGGATGGCAAAAATACGTGAAAGGGCAAGGCGGGGGCGAGGGGAAAGGGGGCCATATGGCGGCACACGAGGACAAAAGAGTTTTTTCATTATATGTGTAAACAACCAAACATATATGAAAATAAAATAGTGCAAAATCATGCAAACACAACAGACACAAGCAAACCAAAAGAAATGTATATATAACATAGCTCAGAGTCAGCAAATATTATCATGCTACCATCAGCGACTACAGAAGTTGGATCATGGGGGACTGTGAAAACACAGTGCCAAGATCTAAACCGTGCGAGAAATCAACGCACTCAAAGAGCAAAAAGGTGAGCAACAACATATGCCAGCTATAAGCGGCGAATGTCACAGGGAAAAACACATGGAGGCAACAGTTCGGAGCATGTACAAGCCCGCAAACACAGGGGGCAGTGGAGGAGCAGAGCAGCGGAGGGGGGCAGGGAAAGGGACAGCAGGACAGGTAGGAAAAAGTGATGAGCATCAATTAGGAAGAAAGGCCGCAAAACCGACCGTTTCATTAAGGCCAGGATATTCAGTGGCCTCTAACTCGTAGATCCACCTGGATTCTTTCTGTAACAGTAAGCGATCGAAGTTACCCCCTCTGATCGTAGTATGTATACGGTCGAGACCGACAAAACGTATACCTGAGGGCCTACCACCGTGCTCAGATCTAAAGTGCCTCGCAACGGGTGTGGTGGATGCAATGCTTTTAATATTGGCGATGTGTTCGCCAATTCTAGACTTCAATTCACGTCCGGTCTTACCTATATAGAATGCGCCACAGGGACACAATAGGAGGTAGACCACAAATTTGGTATTACAATTCACAAAATGTTGTAAACGCCAGTGATGACCGTTGGGGAGGACAACCTCCCTCCCAATAAATAAAAAGCGGCAAACAGTGCATCCACCACAGCCGTATGTCCCGGTTAACAGTACAATGGGGGCGCGTGATCTCAGTGCCCCGAAAATGGCTCCTGACGATCAGGTCGCGGAGAGACGGCGCGCGCCTACACGTGATCTTGGGTTCCGGTGTCACCAATGGTTCAATTTTGGGGTCATTGGTAAGAATATACCAATGGCGTTGTAAAACGCATGTGATTTCTTTAAACTGCGCAGAATAGCGCACGCAAAGGCGTGCACATTCCACCACGTCTCTCCGAGACCCACCAGAGGCCAATAGGGCACTTCGATCAGCCATCCGAGCCCGTTGGTACGCCTGTCGTAAAGTGCGATCGGGGTATCCCCGATCCCTAAAGCGTGATCTTAAGGTCACAGCCTCCTCCTCAAAGTTCTCAAGAGAGGAACAATTCCTCCTAACGCGGAGGTATTGCCCTACAGGGATGCCCCTGACAGTATGTCCGGGATGGAAACTATCGGCCCTGAGAAGGGCATTTGTAGCAGTCTCCTTCCTGTACAAGCCCGTGGACAAACAGCCGTGATCATCAATGATGATCCAAATATCCAAAAACGAGATCCTTCTACGATCAAACGTCATCGTGAAACGTAAATTCCTTGTGTTTTTATTAAAGATATCGACGAATTGTCTAAGTTCGCAGGAGGTCCCCGTCCAGACGATAAAGATGTCATCGATGTACCTGTGCCACATCAAAACGTGGCACAGGTACATCGAGAGACCATCATCCGAAAAGGTGACACGTTCCCACTCCCCCAGGTACAGGTTGGCGTAAGAGGGGGCACAGGTGGTCCCCATAGCCGCCCCCTGCACCTGGAGGTAGTGCGACCCGTCGAAAACAAAAATATTATTCAAAAGTAAAAATCTCAGTAAATCCAATAGAAAGATATTGTGGGCCGTTTGTCTAATGTCGAGCTCGCACAGGAAGGTCTTAACAGCAGCAATGCCAAGGTCGTGTGGAATGCTAGAGTACAGCGCCTCCACGTCCAGAGCAACAAGGTATGCACCAGGGGGAACGAACACCCCCTCCAAAATCCTCAACAGGTGCATGGTATCCCTGACATAAGAGGGCAAAGCCTGCACATGAGGCTGAAGATGCCGGTCAATGTACACGCTCGCCCGCTCAGTCAGGGAACCACGGCCGGAAACGATGGGACGGCCAGGAGGATTAGTCCTGGACTTGTGAATCTTTGGTAAAGCATAGAAAGTGGGTGTTATGGGGTGTGTAACTTTCAAAAACTGTACAATATCCTCCCCTATAACACTCCGCCTAAGGGCGTCATCAATGATGGTAAAAAGTTGCTTTTGGCACCTTGCGACCCTGGACGCGGAGACGCGCACATAACACTCCTGCCGAGTTAGTATATCAAGGCACATATCCCTGTAGGCCTGCACATCCATCACAACAACGTTGCCCCCCTTATCAGAGGGCTTGATCTCCCACCTGGTCTGCCGCCCCAGCTCCCCCAGCGCTGCCAGCTCCTCGGCAGAGAGGTTATGGGAGCGAGAGATTCTCCCAGAGAGACGTTTAATATCACGTTCAACCACAGAGATGAACGTCCTTAGACTAGGGCTGACGGAGAAGGGCAGGAATCGGTGCGACCTATTCCTAAGCTCAAGCTCATTTAAAGTGGGTTGGTATGTCACAGGTAATGTATCAGGTATAGAGCTAAAAGAGCCTTCGCCCAAAAATTGGGGGTCCTCATCAGTCTGTAAATCGATCAAATCGGCCAGTGCCCGCCGGTCCCGACCCGACAACTCAATTCTAGGCGGAGACGATATGGCATCTCTCGTAGAACCATCATGGAGCAATTTCATAAGGATCTTGCGTCCAAAGATGTGTATATCTGTTATAACTTCGAAAATGTCAGAATCATATGTCGGGCAGAACCCCAGGCCTCTGGCCAAGAGTGAACGCACAGACTCAGAGAGTATTTCGCCTGTAAGATTGATGACCTGTAACTCAATACCACCCCCATCAGGAGCATCAACAACCCGACCGTCCCCCTCCGTCAGCCCACTCACCCCAAAAAAGGTGAAGACGAGGGCCCAGAAGAAGGGCAGTCTCCCTCGTCCTCCGCCTGGGTGAGGTCCGAGCCCTCGCCACATATCCCACCGGTAGCTCCTCCAGGTGGGTGTTTATTCTGTTTGGGGCGTTGGCCCCTTTTAGTATTGTTCTGTCTAAGATTGTACTTTTTGGGACTTCTACGAGGAGGAGGAACCGTATCTCCTGCTGGAGCAGAGCTTCCACTCGCAACTGAGGAATCAGATTCAACGGGGGCCGGTTGCACAGGAGGCAACCGGACAGGGATAGGTTTGCCACCCTTTGGTTTAAATGGCTTCGATGGGCGGTAGCCCCACCTATAAGCAGAACCTGTCTTGTAAGCCACGCGATCTCTCAATAGTTTCTGATCGCGTTGGATCACAAGGTCCTTATTGAATTTTTTAATGTGAGCTTCAAGCTCTTGGTTACGCTTTTTGTATAGGGGATCAGTTTTAAAAGGTTCAATTGATAAGGTTGTCTTAACTATCTCGGCTTCTGTGCTGGTAAGGTCAGTTCCGTCCAATTCGTTCATTAGACCCAGACAGACCCTCGCACAACTCTCAAAGTTAGTTTCCCAACGTTTTTTAAAATCCTCAGAAATATTTTTTCTATGAGGAAAAACTTGAAAGCGGAGCCACATGGGACTATAATGTTCCTCTAAATAAATTTTGTTATATTTCACATTCCACCAAAGACGGGATTTTTTCTCGTACAATCTGGTAAGTCTACGAAAAGCCCCATTAATTTGCTGCTCAGAATCTCTCGCCCCCCGTGTCTGCGAGCAATCACTCTCGACCTGCGAGACCAGGTCATCCCACTGCAGCATCGCCGAACAGCCAGACTCAGAGCAAAGACAGCAATAGTCAAGGTAAATCTAATTAATCATGCATGCAACATGTCCACCAGGGCTGATTGCCCTACTTAACCTATCTCAAAAAGGTATTATTTCCTTAGCGGAGGACATGCGGCCGCACGAGAAAAAAACAAAAGTAATATTAAGTGACATTGCCCCCCAAATGAAATATAACGTAAATATAAGGAAAAAGGAGGGTCGGGGAGCATATGTCACAAATAACAAAATCAAAAAATAAGTGAAAATTTACAAAAATTTATTAATGTTATAATTAAACATTTTAAAAAAACACCAATGTAACCTGCCAAGAAGCCACGTTCGGCGTAACGGACTCTGCGTAACGGACTCTGAGGTTGGCAGTTCCTCGACGTGTCCTGAGGTTCCCCTTGGGCTAGTGTACCCCGATGTGTTCTGTGACCCAGAAAGCCCAAGTGTGTCTCGGTTGCCAGCCTGCTCAGATGCTTCCTCGGTGGAAACCTGTTCTGATGTTGCCTGCCTGCCTGCATGCCCAGAGGTGGTCCCTGAAGGCCCTGGTCTTGATGCTTGTCCTGGTAATTCTGAATCCGGAATTGTCATTGGTTCCATAGGGGTTCTTGATAGTTCTCCGTGTGAGCCTGGTGATCGTTCTGCCCTCCTGGGATCTCTGCGGAGCTTCAAAGTGTTCTGGGAGATCCTGGGAGAAATACTTGGTACCTTGGATGAGATCAGCAGTGGGTGCTTTGTGGAAAGGGACACTTCGAATGGGTATTGTGGCAGGTTTGGTATTTTTGGACGGTCCCTGGAAGGTGGTGGGCATGGCTCGGTGGGTGTCGATGGCTTCTTCTCTGGCATTCACAGTCCTGATGGGTGTTACACTGAAACTTGTGGTACTGATGGGCATGTTTCGGTGGCTTCTCCTTCCAACGAGGTCAGTTTCGGGTGGGCTGACTCTGGAATTGGGCCTTGTCGGGCTGTCTCGACCTTCATGAGTCTTCAGTTAGAGTCTTTTGCAAATATCAGTTTAGAGGCTCGCCTGGAATCCGACCCTAGAGGAGGGGGTACTGTAATGATCCGATCAGCTGCCTGCGCAGGCGGGCAGCTTTTTGACCACTGTTCAGGTCTGCATTCTGCAGGTCTCTGGAAGAGAGACCTTTTGTCAGTTTTGCAGCTTGCTGCTGCTAGGGAATTTGCATACGTTGGTCATGCAAATTTCCTAGCCACATCCTCTGGAGGTTTGTACTATAAATACCATGTGATATCACAGACCTGGGCTGGTCATAAGGGTTAGTCCTGTGAAACACTCCTGGAGTGTCAGCCTTGCTCATTGTTTAAAGATTAGCTTAAAGTAATTCCTGGGACTGCACTAGGCAGGTTCCCTAGTGCAGTTTTGCATATCTGTTTTGTTTGTCTGTTGCGATTGTCCTGTCCCAGCGGTGGTCGACAGGAAGTCGTTCTGATCTTTGTTCTTGGAGTATAGCTGGAGCAGCAGTTGCTACCAGCTATCTCATCTGATCTGTCTTGCCTGGATCGCACTCGCCTTGCGCTAGTGCTGTGGATCGTATCTCTCACTTATTCCTGTTTTCGTGTATCTGTCTTGTCTGCTACGAACGCTTTCTGGAGGCTCGGTGAGGTAACCGTTAAGCAAGTGCTCGCGTCCTCTGTTTCAGGTTTGTCTGTCGGTGGTTAGTTAGGCATGCTTGTCTCTGTTGTGCTTAACACGCGGAGACCGCGCATAAACGCGTGCACTGTTGCGAATGAGTGCGGTGTTCGCGTTTAGTTAGCGTTTGTTATTTTCCTTACCTTCTCATTGTATGATTTGCTGTGCCTTTGCTACTCTCATGCTCAACCTTGCCGTAGCCTTGTGTCACCTCTGGCAATCGCCTCTCCCGCGATTGCGTTCCTACTTCATATCTGCTGTTGTGTATGCATTGTCACGGGTTGGCGACTAGTTTGGTGCACACACATACAATCTGTCCCTTTGCTCAATCTCATTTGCAATCGCTTCTCAGGCGATTGCGTTCTTACTCGGTTTCCTTTGTTGTGTGTCCGCCGTCGCAGGGTGGCGGCTAGATTGGTGGACATACATACATTCCTCATCTGTGCTTATTCAGTCTTGTGTCGCTGTTAGCAATCGCCATCTCTGGCAATTGCCTTCTCACCTGTCCTTCATGGTTGTGTGTTCATCATCGCAGGGTGGCGACTAGATTGGTGGACACACATACCCTCTGTCACTTTGATCTCTTCCTTTCAGGGCTATCTTGCCCTGCGTTTCTTCCCTTCGTGCAATTCCTGTCTTGCGTCTGTGGCAGGGCAGAGGAGCTGTTCCTCTGCACTCCACAGCTCCACCTGCCGACAGGAATTTCCCTCTACAGGTGCATTGCACCTTTTGCTGGGTTCCCTCAAATTATACGCTTGTGGAGGATTTCCGCAGTGTCAGCGCACAAGACCACGGAGAGAATTCCACAACCGTTACAGGTGTCTTGTAAAGAAGAAACATGGAACAGGGACTATTACAGTGATAAAGTGTTTAGCCTCACCCACTTTCAATGACAAATCCTACTATAGAATAAATTCCCTTTCCCTCCATTAATGCTGGGGTTCCCTGAGATCCGAAAATTATTTCAGGGTAAATAGGTTGAGAAAGGCTGGTAAAAAGAAACCATGGTCATAGTCCCTAACCATGTAGGCATAGCCCCCAACCGTCCTGTTTTCGTCGGGATTCTCCCGATTTTGGGGGGCTCTCCCGCTAGCCCGGTATGAGCCCCCAAGTCCCGGGTGGCTGTCAGTGTTGACAGCCACCCATAACAGGAGGGGAGCAGTGCAGTGGAGGGAGAGCTGTGAGCAGCGGTGGAGAAGGGGCGCCATCTCCCCCCTTCCCTCACCTTAGGGTGCTCTCCCTCCCTCGCTCTCCCCTCGGAAACTAAGTGCAGTGGCATTTGGCAGCGAGCGGGACTTACCTTCTGTGTCGCTCCAAACGCCGGAAGTTCTGGTGCCACAGCCGCTGCTCTGGTCTGGATCAGACCAGAGTAGTGGCAAATCATCCCGCGTGGCTGCGCCTACGACGAGACCAGACGGAGACACGGAAGGTAAGTTCTGCCCGCTGCCAGCCACCGCACTTAGTTCCGGAGGAGAGAGCGAGGGAGGGAGAGCACCCTAAGGTGTGGGAAGGGGGGGGACATGGCCCCCCTTCTCCGCTGCTGTGCCCACCGCTCTCCCTCCACTGCGCTGCTCTCCTCCTGCTGGGGGGACACCTGGCTACCTATTCTGGGGACATATACCCCTGGCTACATATACTGGGACATATACCCCTGCCTACATATACTGGGACATATACTCCTGCCTACATATACTGGGACATATACCCCTGCCTACATATACTGGGACATATACCCCTGGCTACATATACTGGGGACATATACCCCTGGCTACATTTACTGGGACATATACCCCTGGCTACATATACTGGGACATATACTCCCTGACTACATATACTGGGAACATATACCCCCTGACTACATATACTGGGACATATACCCCCTGACTACATATATACTGGGACATATACCCCCTGACTACATATACTGGGACATATACTGGGACATATACACCTGGCTACATATACTGGGATATATACCCCCTGACTACATATACTGGGCACATATACCCCTGACTACATATACTGGGGACATATACCTCTGGCTACATATACTGGGCACATATATCTCTGGCTACATACACTGGGCACATATACCCCTGCCTACATATACTGGGGACATATACCTCTGGCTACATATACTGGGAACATATACCCCCTGACTACATATACTGGAAACATATACCCCCTGACTACATATACTGGGACATATACTCCCTGACTACATATACTGGGACATATACCCCCTGACTTCATATACTCGGACATATACCCCCTGGCTACATATACTGGGCACATATATCCCTGGCTACATATACTGGGCACATATATCCCTGAATACATATACTGGGCACATATATACCTGGATACATATACTGGGGACACTGGCTGTTTGTCATTATGTGCATTTACTGGTGAAAAGCTGTCTTTTATGATGTGGATTTACTGGTGAAAAGCTGTCTCTTATTATGTGCATTTACTGGTGAAAAGCTGTCTCTTATGTGCATTTACTGGTGAAAAGCTGTCTCTTATGTGCATTTATTGGTGAAAAGCTGTCTCTTATTATGTGCATTTACTGGTGAAAAGCTGTCTCTTATTATGTGCATTTACTGGTGAAAAGCTGTCTCTTATTATGTGCATTTACTGGTGAAAAGCTGTCTCTTATTATGTGCATTTACTGG
The DNA here is from genome assembly GCF_040937935.1 of Hyperolius riggenbachi. Classification (NCBI taxonomy): domain Eukaryota; kingdom Metazoa; phylum Chordata; class Amphibia; order Anura; family Hyperoliidae; genus Hyperolius; species Hyperolius riggenbachi. Next base: position 297,351,073 of record NC_090647.1, read on the forward strand.
TGAAAAGCTGTCTCTTATTATGTGCATTTACTGGTGAAAAGCTGTCTCTTATTATGTGCATTTACTGGTGAAAAGCTGTCTCCTATTATGTGCATTTACTGGTGAAAAGCTGTCTCTTATTATGTGCATTTACTGGTGAAAAGCTGTCTGTTATGTGCATTTACTGGTGAAAAGCTGTCTCTTATTATGTGCATTTACTGGTGAAAAGCTGTCTCTTATTATGTGCATTTACTGGTGAAAAGCTGTCTCTTATTATGTGCATTTACTGGTAAACAGCTAACTCTTATTATGTGCATTTACTGGTGAAAAGCTGTCTCTTATTATGTGCATTTACTGGTGAAAAGCTGTCTCTTATTATGTGCATTTACTGGTGAAAAGCTGTCTCTTATTATGTGCATTTACTGGTGAAAAGCTGTCTCTTATTATGTGCATTTACTGGTGAAAAGCTGTCTCTTATTATGTGCATTTACTGGTGAAAAGCTGTCTCTTATTATGTGCATTTACTGGGGAAACGCTGTCTCTCATTATGTGCATTTACTGGTGAAAGGCTGTCTGTCATTACCTGCATTTACTGGTGAAACGCTGTCTCTCATTACATGCATTTACTGGTGAAACGCTGTCTGTCTTTATTGCATTTACTTCATATTTTTTTTATGTAACTACATTAGCTGGTAAAACTACATGAGGGATATACAGTGGGTTGCAAAAGTATTCGGACCCTTGAAGTTTTCCACATTTTGTCATATTACTGCCACAAACATGAATCAATTTTATTGAAAGACCAACACAAGACATGAAAGACCAACACAAAATGGTGTACACATGAGAAGTGGAACGAAAATCATACATGATTCCAAACATTTTTTACAATTAAATAACTGCAAAGTGGTGTGTGCATAATTATTCGGCCCCCTTTGATCTGAGTGCAGTCAGTTGCCTATAGACATTGCCTGATGAGTGCTAATGACTAAATAGAGTGCACCTGTGTGTAATCTAATGTCAGTACAAATACAGCTGCTCTGTGAGGGCCTCAGAGGTTGTCTAAGAGAATATTGGGAGCAACAACACCATGAAGTCCAAAGTACACACAAGACAGGTCAGGGATCAAGTTATTGAGAAATTTAAAGCAGGCTTAGGCTACAAAAAGATTTCCAAAGCCTTGAACATCCCACGGAGCACTGTTCAAGCGATCATTCAGAAATGGAAGGAGTATGGCACAACTGTAAACCTACCAAGACAAGGCCATCCACCTAAACTCACAGGCCGAACAAGGAGAGCGCTGATCAGAAATGCAGTCAAGAGGCCCATGGTGACTCTGGACGAGCTGCAGAGATCTACAGCTCAGGTGGGAGACTCTGTCCATAGGACAACTATTAGTCATGCACTGTACAAAGTTGGCCTTTATGGAAGAGTGGCAAGAAGAAAGGCATTGTTAACAGAAAGCATAAGAAGTCCCGTTTGCAGTTTGCCACAAGCCATGTGGGGGACACAGCAACCATGTGGAAGAAGGTGCTCTGGTCAGATGAGACCAAAATGGAACTTTTTGGCCAAAATGCAAAACGCTATGTGTGGCGGAAAACTAACACTGCACATCACTCTGAACACACCATCCCCGCTGTCAAATTTGGTGGTGGCAGCATCAAGCTCGGGGGGTGCATCTCTTCAGCAGGGACAGGGAAGATGGTCAGAGTTGATGGGAAGATGGATGGAGCCAAATACAGGGCAAACTTGGAAGAAAACCTCTTGGAGACTGCAAAATACTTGAGACTGGGGCGGAGGTTCACCTTCCAGCAGGACAACGACCCTAAACATAAAGCCAGGGCAACAATGGAATCGTTTAAAACAAAACATATCTATGTGTTAGAATGGCCCAGTCAAAGTCCAGATCTAAATCCAATCGAGAATCTGTGGCAAGATCTGAAAACTGGTGTTCACAAACGCTGTCCATCTAATCTGACTGAGCTGGAGCTGTTTTGCAAAGAAGAATGGGCAAGGATTTCAGTCTCGAGATGTGCAAAGCTGGTAGAGACATACCCTAAAAGACTGGCAGCTGTAATTGCAGCAAAAGGTGGTTCTACAAAGTATTGACTCAGGGGGCCGAATAATTACGCACACCCCACTTTATTTATTTATTTATTTGTAAAAAATGTTTGGAATCATGTATGACTTTTGTTCCACTTCTCACGTGTACACCACTTTGTATTGGTCTTTCACGTGGAATTCCAATGAAATTGATGCATGTTTGTGGCAGTAATGTGACAAAATGTGGAAAACGTCAAGGGGGTCGAATACTTTTGCAACCCACTGTATGTATATATGTATATACATATATACAACCTTTTAGCCTATCACATTGTTACTAGGCGTGGGTGAGGTTGAAGATAATGGCAGCCCTGCTGATCCTCTGCCTCTAATTTTTTTAGCTATAGACCGTGAACAAGCATGCAGCAGATCAGGTGTTTCTGACAATGTTTGTCAGATCTGTCAAGATTAGCTGCATGCTTGTTCCTGGTGTGATTCAGACACTACTGCAGCCAAATAGATCAGCAGGGCTGCCGGGCAACTGTTATTTTTTAAAAGGAAATAAACATGACAGCCTTCATATACCTCTCACTTCAGTTGTCCTTCAAAATAATTTAAAAAATAAATGTGGACATGCAAATTAAGTGTGTGCGTTGAGTAAACTGTGAGACATTTATATAGCATGCACAGAAAATATTAATTACAAGCTGCTTCCCACAGCCCATTGTAAACTATTCTGCTACACAATGACCATATGCAAAAATAATCTGTTCTTCCAAACACAAATTAAGACTAATCCAACAATGGTTTCCACTTGTAAACAGAGATAAAAATAGCAAGGGATCCAAGTAGACTGATTCCCCTACATCAGGAACATTTCTATGGCATGTCTGTGGAACTGAGTGGGTTAGCTGAGCCATTTACATGTAGCCGGAAGCAATGTCATGTTGCACACACATTGATTTTTATACGCTGAGCATAAGTTGAACACAGAGCGCTGTCTTGCTTTCCCCAACACAATGATAGCTTCACAGCACATTAGCAGGACTGCTCTATGGAGTCCTACCTGAGTCATGGTGAAACAAGCAGGTATGTCTACAAATCTTATATGTTTATTATGATTCTGACCAGTGGAACAATCCATTTATGCATGTGCAGATTTGTCATTATTATATTGTGTATGAATGTAAATGCAGGTGTTACACTACAACTATTTGCTTTGCACTAGCTGTTTCTTTGCAGAACGATGTAACCAGAACACTTGTACAATTTCATTGTGTTCACTTCAATTTTCTAATGTATAGACGCTCTACAAAGTAGGTGAATATAACAAAAGTATAAAGAAAATGTACTTTATATAGAAAAAGAAAAGAAAATCGTAACACATTTGGCAGCTAGATTATATGCATTTCTGCAAAGCAATGTGGCCACTTTTAAAACTGCAGGTTCTTTGGTGGGCTAAACAAGGTACAATACAATCACAAAACGGAAAGCTATCCAGAATAGAAATGGTGTGTTGATTATGGTTGTTTTCTAGATAAAATCAAGAAAAACACTGATTGGGAGCATAAAAAAATATATTGATTGTTTTTGAGACAGAATGAACAGTCAATGTTGTATTGCTGAGATGATTGTCTCCTTCATTACAATAGTTTCTGAATTGATCATTTAAGATCTTTCAACAATCTGTTAAAAACAGTATTAGATGATACTGCATCCCGAAAGGACTGTGGCCAAGTCCTCTATGTCCAGTTAAATAACCTGATGCTGCTGAACCAAATCACCAACAATTCTGGGGGTCAGAACCAAAGCTATTTATGAGTGCATACTAGTGTAGATGTTTCAACTACTCACACATATCTCTACCTAAGTTATCCACCCATAAAGCCTTTCTATGAGCAAGAAGCTTCTTTCCATATAATTTATATAAAAATATAAAATCCATTTTTTTTGGGGGGGGGGGGGATGCAATCTCCTAATCTTCGATACATTCATATAATTTCTGCATACATAAATATGCCCTTACTAAGTTCATGTACTGACACAGTGTACCACAATTAGCTGTGTAATAGCCATATAGGTAATCTGTCACTCGGTGTTATTATTAACAAGGGTCCTTGATACCTTAACTAAAATTGTATTACAAATGGGAAGACCAGAATAGTGAGTACTTACATGGTGCTCGTAAATAGTAAATGAAATAATAGCAGTGCTAGCATTGTCTTCTTGATCTTGTTAACATTTCCATACCTATCTACAAACCAAAATGTTTCTAAACATAGATGTAACGATACAAAGTATACATAAATGCTCAGAAATATATACCTAGCTATGCTACTGTCATATGCAAATATTATAATGTCACTCTTTTACAGAGATATCAATTATATCAACCATAAATACCCATATAAATATATAGGTAGAGATAAAGTATATAGAGGATACAATGTTATTACCTATGCTTAATCTACATTTGCTGTTCAATCTATATACTGCAAGGACTAATGGCAAACATTTCAGCTTGCTTACTTTGTTTTATGGGCATATAACACACAGTCATTTCAAATTTGTTTTAACTGGAACTGACAGATCAGTGCAGGTAATCGTTCCTGCAGCAAGGTGAGAGTTTTTCAACACACTTATGACAAAAGTATTCCAAACAGTGTATGGTTGCCAAGGTTGCCAAAAAGAGCAATTTGAGTTTACTGACAGTTTTTTTCTTGTAATTCCCCAAATGACTTGTACAGCACTAATTCATGTTTATAGCAATTTTAGCACAAGCCTGGAACGTACCTCTAGTCTAATAAGTCTGTGTTTATCTAATGTAGCTTGAAAATGCCTTAAAATTAATAATAATAAAGTATTATAGACAGATCAATTGAACAAATCCATGATATTTTGAGAACATACCTTCAACCACTTCAGTTAATTATATGATATGTACACATCCTGTTAATTGTGCGTTATGCATGAATTGCCGTGTAGCTTACAACCATCGCTAGCTGATCAGCAAGTGCTGTGCCAAGGATCAGGACCAACCATTGCTGCAGTCTAATACACTGTGAACTGGCCAAAGTTGAACACAATAGCATGTAATGTGTTCTATATAAAATAATATGTATTATATTTTTCAGATATATTAATATCATCCGTGATAGTGGTGGCCAATAACGTGAGGTAAGCTACAAGTAAGTTCTGATAAATTAAAAAAAACAAAACAGTGATTGTACAATGACTTTATGACATTACTTTTTTTTGGATAAATTTAAAGCAAATCTGAAGGGGATTTAAAAAACAAAACAAAAACAGATGCTCACCTATGGAGAGGGAGGAACCCTAATTCCAGCGCTATCACCCATGTGAAAATCAGCTGCCATGAGAGATTTTGAAGGGCTTTGGGAGCCCAAGAGCTCCCAGAGACAGGCGGCTCCGTACTCGGGTCTAGATTTCTAGAAAAGTCACAAAGGCCTGTGCCTTAGGCGGTTGAAGGCCAAGGGCACCTGGACATGAAAGAGGGGTTACTACATATGGAAGAGGAGGCTTAAAATGGGGAGCAATACATGAAAAAGGAAACTGATGACCACGGTAGCTGTTGATGAAAGAAAGGGTCTACAGTACATGGATGATACACATGGAAGAGAGGGCTGCACATGTAATGGGAGGGGTGCAGCTGCACAAGAAAGGGGAGATGCAGCATACTTGGCCTAGGGGCACAAAAAGTATAAATCTGGCCTTGGGTACAGATAACCAGTGTAGGCTCTAAGAATAGATATTTATGTCAGCCAGCAGTGGAAGAAGGTAACATAACCTTTTCATGAGGTTGATTATTAATACTTGATAGTTGATTAATGATACTTAACCACCTTAGCGGTATGGACGAGCTCAGCTCGTCCATCACCGCCGGTGGCTGCCGCTCAGGCCCTGCTGGGCCGATTTGCTCGCTGTAAAAAGCAGCACACGCAGCCGGCACTTTGCCAGCCGCGTGTGCTGCCTGATCGCCGCTGCAGCGCGGCGATCCGCCGCGTGCAGTGGCGAAAGAGGGTCCCCCCAGCCGCCCGAGCCCTGCGCAGCCGGAACAAACAGTTCCGGCCAGCGCTGAGGGCTGGATCGGAGGCGGCTGACGTCAAGGACGAAACAAGGAAGGCCGCTCATTGCGGCCTTCCTTGTTACTGCGGATCGCCGGAGGCGATCAGAAATATGGATTAGGAGCGCCCTCTAGTGGGCTTTCATGCAGCCAACTTTCAGTTGGCTGCATGAAATCGTTTTTTTTTTATTAAAAAAAAACCCTCCCGCAGCTGCCCTGGCGATCTTAATAGAACGCCAGGGTGGTTAATAGATACTCAGACATTCTTACTTACTTACATTATTTTTGTTTATCTTTAAAGGGACACTTAAGTCTCTGAGAAAAAAATGAGTTTTACTCACCTGGGGCTTCCAGCAGCTTCACGTTCCCAGCCACAATAGCGCCCTCTATGCTGTTATATGTTATAGCAGCATACAGGGCGCTTTTGTAGCCGGAACCGCGAAGAATCACTCGTGTTCCCGGCCTGTCGGCACCTGTTGCTGAAACCGGAAGTGGCTGCTGGCGGGGCCAGGAGCATCTGATGGAGTCGGCATGGACACGATACAGCTGCTGGAAGCCCCAGATGAGTAAAACTAATTTTTTTCAGAGACTTAAGTGTCCCTTTAAAGCAAATCTGAAGTGGATTCAATTTCTCTCATGCTCCCATCGTTCCAGGACTGTCACCCCCGTTAAAAGTATTCGACACAATGGTCAAAATACTGCTCTGTGAGGCTTTGAAAGGCTTCGGAAGCCCATGTGTGCCTGAAGACAGGCCGCCCCGTACTACACATGCTAGAGCGCACTGGTGCATGCACAGAACAGATAAGGCCTGGATTCATACTTTTTGTGCACCTAAGCCAAGTATGCTGTGACCACCCTTTCTTGTGCCACTGCGCCCCTCCCATTCCATGTGCAGCCCCTTTTTCAATCTGCTACAGTGCCTTTTCAGAGTAGCAAACAAAATAGTCAAAAACAAGGTTATGTCCAACATAGACTTGGGCCAATTTGTAATGACTAAATGACTTGTTAGAGCAGCTTCAAAATGGCTTGTGGAGTGTTCCCAGTATGCAGTGGTTACTACATAAGTGTCAAAGGAAGTAAAACTAGTAACCCAGCGATAGGGTCCTTCTGAAGACCTGTGGAGTACAAGCCTTGATAGGTCAAATTTAATTTGGTGCTGCAATAATTTTAGACAGATGGACTTAACATATGGGAATGTAATTTCACAGTGCGAAATAAGGTTTAGTCATCAACATCCAAGTTCACCAAGTCAGGACATCTGGCTTCAGCAATTTTAGGGAACAGTGAAGCAAGGAGTTTTTCTGTTTACAAAATTTGCCAAAAAAACACATTTATTTGTTATAATTGACATGTCCGTGTGGAAGTACAGCATTACTTTTCAACGTCCAAGCATAACTAAAATATCAAAAATATCATACATTCTCTGCTGAGTTAATGTACAACATATAAGAAAAGGCACTGGCAAATCAGTAAAGTCCTTTTGATCACTCATGAAGACATCTGGTAGATTGTCGGTCTGCATCATGAAAAATCATAGTCTTATAATAATTTACAGGGCTGTCTTTTTTTTTACACATCAATGTTTCCATTCAGCCAGTTATTGATCTGATGCCCGAGAAAGGATCCTTTTGGATGCAAAATGAGTGATGACACTGTTACTTACAAACAAGTGACCCATCCATTCTAGATGTTGAGGAATAAATGAATGAATCACTTTCTGTAAAGTAAACTGGGATATGTGAGGATGCAGGCCAGTGTTGTACCATATTTCTGGTTGAACATGAATGACAGATATCTTTTTCAACCTAACTATGTAAACTTTAGAAGTACAGTTATGCAAATACCTTCTATCTTGCTCCCAGTTAGTAGTCTATAATTAATGTGTTAATTTGCTAAGTAATAATAATTAATTTCCATGACATGCATGAATTTCTACTAGAATGTTTTTTTCGCATAAACTATCCAGAAATTAGGATGAAAAAAACAGATACATACTATCTTGTCATAGTGACCAGTTTCACAATGCTTACACTATATATATGCATAAACCATAAACGAAAGACACAACAAAGTAACAATTTCTCTGTTTTCACAGTGTTGAGATGGTTGACTAAAAATGGGAGACTGGAATTTCCTTGGGGTCATCCTGGAGGAAGTCCATGTACACTCTACAATAGTTGGAAAGATCTGGCTTACTATTTTGTTTATATTTCGAATGCTGGTCTTAGGGGTGGCAGCTGAAGAAGTTTGGAACGATGAACAATCTCAGTTTGTTTGCAACACAGACCAACCTGGATGCAAAAATGTGTGTTATGATCAAGCCTTTCCTATATCTTTGATCAGATACTGGGTACTTCAGGTTATCTTTGTTTCTTCACCGTCACTGGTATATATGGGTCATGCAATATACAGACTAAGAGCTCTTGAGAAGGAAAGGCACAGAAAGAAAGCACAATTGAAAGGGGAGCTTGAAGGTGTAGAATATGACTTGACTGAGGATCGTAGGCGATTGGAGAGAGAACTCAGACAACTTGAACAAAGAAAACTCAATAAGGCTCCTCTTCGTGGGTCTTTGCTTTGTACCTATGTTATACATATTTTTACTAGATCTGCTGTTGAAGTTGGTTTTATGGTTGGTCAGCATTTACTGTATGGTCTTCAGTTGAAACCACTCTACAAATGTGAAAGAGACCCTTGCCCAAATGTGGTTGACTGCTTTGTATCAAGACCTACAGAAAAGTCAGTATTCATGATATTTATGCAGAGCATTGCAGGAGTCTCTCTGTTTCTTAATATCCTAGAAATAGGACATCTTGGTGTAAAAAAGATCAGAAAAGCATGTATGGTAAGATATAAATACAACGATGAATTTGATGATTTTTATGCAGCTAAACCTAAGAAACACTCCACAGCAACTCATATGGGAATTGGGGTATCTTCCACTCCACAAAAGACATTTCCATCAGCCCCTAGTAATTACACATTGTTGATGGATAAACAAGACGATCCAGTTGTATATCCAATACTTAATCCTCCTTGTGGATTTCACCCAATAGTAGATATGAACACAGAGAACAATAATACATGCACTCCTGATGAACAAGAAACCAAATCTGCTAATGAAATCAATTCTGCAAACACCGCAGACAGCCAGTTTCACAACAGCAGTTCTAATAACAATGAAAAGATCACCAAAACCTACATTGCTGAAAATAAGACTCCCAGAAGCCATGCACAAAGAAGAACTGGATGCATAAGAAGTATTCGCGCTAGTGCTGAAAGTGCACCAAATATGCAGATGGAAAAAATGGCTGAAGTATCTTCGGAGGATACAGTGGATTCCTATGTACACAATAGTATTTACTCTGCAGCCAGTAATGCTGTACGGAAAACCCGGAGAATTAGTGCCCCGTGGCACATTTCTAGGATGAATGAAAGAAGTGGGTTTGTTCAGGAATCTATATGCGGTAATAGAGGGCGGTACAGCCTCAGTGCTAATAGAACACGGACCCTTTCCAAGTCAGACTTGAAGAGAAGCAGTCGGCCAGCTACACCAGAAGCTCTGGAGGAGAAAAGTTTAGAGCATAAGCAGAATAAGGAGTGTGATGGACCAGTGGCCTTTTCTCCATCTCGACGAATGTCAGTGGCAAGTAATGCCAGTAGTCGGCGAGTGACTTCAGATCTTCAGATTTAAAAGTTGTCCACTTCACCTACACATTCCACTAACAAAGTGAAATATTATATACTGCAATTAGCTTACAAGACACTTTAAGAACTTGGTTTGTAAGAATGTTGTAAAAAATCATAAAGATTCATGTGCATTCCTCCATAGGTGAACTACTGGGAATGTTTGCACAGGGTGGAACAAGTGATTAAGTGTTCGAGTGATAATCATTGCTAATATTTTTGTAAGTGTATGCCATTTAGGAATATTGATGCCAATACTGAGGTCCTGTTCCTCTTCAGGGTGACTCAGATACTTGTCCATAGAGGGTTCCTGTCTGCCTCTCTGCCTTCTGACCCCATGGTTGTACTTTCTGCAAGTAGAAAACAGGAATCTCGGATCCTAGAGACTAATTGGTAACCATCCACAGTATTAATTCCTCTTGAACCAGGAAAAAACTCCATAGAAAAGCCTTTGAAAGCCTGCAGGCTTTTTGTGGAATTATACTTCCTGTATTTTTAATGGGCTTCTCATGTCCTTTTTTAGGATGGTGTTTGATAGACTTCACTTAAACAGCATTGCTATCACATGTTGGACTACTGATTACTGATGAGTAATTTTTATACTATCTACATGAATGAAGTGAAAGCTAGCATATGAAGATACTGTACTTATTTTAGACAATTCTCTCCATAAAGTTAAAGGCAGTAAAATGAATGGAAGTGTGCATTTTGTGGCTTATAAATAAACTGGTGGAAAATCTCCAATGCTAAAAATGTAATAAAATTGACTTTTAATATAGAACCTAGGCTCTCAACGTTTGGTACATTACCCCTGGGTGTAGCTAGGTTCTATTAAAGCAAATCTGTAGTGAAAATGAAAAAAGTCAGATACTTACCTATGGAAAGGGAAGGCTCTGGATCCTAAAGAGCCTTCCCATTCCTCCCTTGGTAACCCGGTTCCTGCGATGTCACCCCCATTTGAGTTTTCCAACTCCATGGGCCCTCATAAGGCATCGGGAGCACTCATGTCCAAGTGCTCCCAAAGATGGGTGGCTCGCGCATGTGCAGTACAAAGCCACGTGTTTTGGGGACTTAAGTGCTTCCTAACCTGAGGGCTCATGGAGGTGTATTGGACCAGTTGGTCGAATAGCTCCAACTGGGGGTGACAGCGCTGGAACGACTGGACCAAGGGAGGAACGGTAAAGCTCTTTAGGATCCAGAACCTTCCCTCTCCATAGGTAAGTATCTGACTTTTTTTTTTCATTTCAGTTTTACTTAAAAAATCTATGTTGAGGGTAAAATGGTGTTATTTACAAAAGAGGATAATCCCCATTTTTCATAAAGGGGGACATAGTGTAGCAATGTTAAAAATTTTTTTGAAAAGAAGATAGCTATTCAGTATGTAGTAGTACAGTAGGTATGTCAACACACATTTACCACGTAGTAGCACTGAGGATTGATTTGGCTTTATTAGTCAAGCAGAGATCAGCTCACACTGTGGCTTGTCTGAATATCAGTGAAGGCAGAGATTGCATCTTATACTGTGCATACTAACGTTGACAAGAATGATTTTATCCTAAAAAAAGGCGGTGAAATAAACAATGCAAATTCAAAATATAGACATTGAGACAATAAACCACAAGAGGGTTGTAAACTTGTACTTATTCCCCTTGCAGACCTGCACACTACATAGCAGTGGGTTACCCTTCCACGCCGTTTCACTGCTGCAAGGGCCATGCAGTCTATGGAGATTTGCCCACTGCACGCGATGTGAGGCGGTGCACCGGAAGTATCCCAATCGCTGCAATACCATCGCAAAGGCTGCAGTGTGTCACTGCATGATCCGTGCCTACAGCACAGATTATGCAGTAAAACAAGTCAATGAGTGACACAGGCGCTGTGCATGCTGGGAGCGCGGTGTGACAACTGGTGCATGCGCAGAGTGACTGGAATCCCAGTGATGTACTTCCTGTACAGCAGGGAGTATGTCACTAGCTGGGGGGAGGGGCAATGCATATGACCCTATCCCTGCACCGTGGCACAGGGTCATATCAAGGCTGATTTCTGTGGAGCAATGTGGTGCTTGCATCGCACCACTAATATTAGGTGTGCAATCTGCCTCAAGTTGGTGGATAGTTGTAGGGCTCTTCTCTAGCATCTCATCTTGATCCACTGTCTGCTCTGCGTTGTTAGAACTCTTTTATCTTGCTTGAAGCCAGCATTCTCTTTGTTCTAATATGTATTGACTGAATAGACTGTGATTCCAGTGTCCATCTTCTCTGAGCTCTTAGGCTCCTTTCACACTTGCTGTGCTGTGTTGCATAAAAGTGGTGCATACCATCACAGAAGCAATGATAGTCCTATGGGGCTATCACATTGATTGCAATGCAGCAGGTCCTGATGCAGTAACACACTTACATTATCAGTAACATATTCTCATTGTACTGTATGCCTCACTTTACGATCACACTGCAACGGCAATGTGCGGTGCAACATTTTGAGACTGGTGCGGTGCGATTGTAGAATAATCGCACCACAATGGAATATAACAAGTGTGGAAGGGGCCTGATACTCAGCTGATAAGATGAAAGGAGCCTTTTATGAACATTACTCATTACTAGGCACCCCACCAAGCTAAGGGGCATCCCTAGGGATGGCCAACAAGGTGCAAATAATTCTGAGTTGATGCAGGGTTATGTAAATGTTGTATGCAAATGAAAGAAGCTTGAAAATAGACCAATCAAATCCCACCGAGGTGTATTGTTGGGCGAACACCTAGATGTTCGGGTTCGCGAACGTTCGCCGAACATCGCCGCGATGTTCGGGTGTTCGACCCGAACTCCGAACATAATGGAAGTCAATGGGGACCCGAACTTTCGTGCTTTGTAAAGCTTCCTTACATGCTACATACCCCAAATTTGCAGGGTATGTGCACCTTGGGAGTGGGTACAAGAGGAAAAAAAAATTAGCAAAAAGAGCTTATAGTTTTTGAGAAAATCGATTTTAAAGTTTCAAAGGGAAAACTGTCTTTTAAATGCGGGAAATGTCTGTTTTCTTTGCACAGGTAACATGCTTTTTGACGGCATGCAGTCATAAATGTAATACATATAAGAGGTTCCAGGAAAAGGGACCGGTAACGCTAACCCAGCAGCAGCACACGTGATGGAACAGGAGGAGGGTGGCGCAGGAGGAGAAGGCCACGCTTTGAGACACAACAACCCAGGCCTTGCATGAGGACAAGAAGCGTGCGGATAGCAATTTGCATTTTGTCGCCATGCAGTCATAAATGTAATACAGATGAGAGGTTCAATAAACAGGGACCGGAAACGCTAACCCATCACAGATGTTCATTGTTCATGTTACTTGGTTGGGGTCCGGGAGTGTTGCGTAGTCGTTTCCAATCCAGGATTGATTCATTTTAATTTGAGTCAGACGGTCTGCATTTTCTGTGGAGAGGCGGATACGCCGATCTGTGACGATGCCTCCGGCAGCACTAAAACAGCGTTCCGACATAACGCTGGCTGCCGGGCAAGCCAGCACCTCTATTGCGTACATTGCCAGTTTGTGCCAGGTGTCTAGCTTCGATACCCAATAGTTGAAGGGTGCAGATGGATTGTTCAACACAGCTATGCCATCTGACATGTAGTCCTCGACCATCTTCTCCAGACGATCGGTGTTGGAGGTGGATCTGCACGCTTGCTGTTCTGTGTGCTGCTGCATGGGTGTCAGAAAATTTTCCCACTCCAAGGACACTGCCGATACCATTCCCTTTTGGGCACTAGCTGCGGCTTGTGTTGTTTGCTGCCCTCCTGGTCGTCCTGGGTTTGCGGAAGTCAGTCTGTCGGCGTACAACTGGCTAGAGGAGGGGGAGGATGTCAATCTCCTCTTTAAAGTCTCCACAAGGGCCTGCTGGTATTCTTCCATTTTGACCTGTCGGACTCTTTCTTCAAGCAGTTTTGGAATATTGTGTTTGTACCGTGGATCCAGAAGGGTATAAACCCAGTAATTGGTGTTGTCCAGAATGCGCACAATGCCTGGGTCGCGTTCAATGCAGTCCTAGGCCGAAAAGGTCATAGCCTAGGGTCACAAAAACCTGTTTATTTGGGCTATTTCAATGGTAGTGATGGTGACGTACATAAATCTCAGCCATGGCCGTTAGCAACGTCTGAATTTCACGAAATGTCTCATGCAGGTAGAAGACATATTGTTAGACTTGGATTCCAAAGATGGGGTCCCTACATCTCTGCAAACCAGAGTTACAGGGGTCCAAAATTGGTAACATCCCCCATAGACTTTCATTGCCTCCCTATTTCACTTTCCAAAATCTCACATCTTTTCAAAGGGCAATGGCTCAGCAGTACCAAATTTTCTAGCATTGTAGGGACCCTTAGGGGGAACATGACTGGTGAGTTTCGGGCCCCTAGGCCAAAGAGGTCATAGCCTAGGGTCACAAAAACCTGTTTATTTGGGCTATTTCAATGGTAGTGATGGTGACGTACATAAATCTCAGCTATGGCCGTTAGCAACGTCTGAATTTCACGAAATGTCTCATGCAGGTAGAAGACATATTGTTAGACTTGGATTCCAAAGATGGGGTCCCTACATCTCTGCAAACTAGAGTTACAGAGGTCCAAAATTGGACCCCTGTAAAATCCCCCATAGACTTTCATTGCCTCCCTACTTCACTTTCCAAAATCTCACATCTTGTCAAAGGGCAATGGCTCAGCAGTACCAAATTTTCTAGCATTGTAGGGGATTTTACCAATTTTGGACCCCTGTAACTCTGGTTTGCAGAGATGTAGGGACCCCATCTTTGGAATCCAAGTCTAACAATATGTCTTCTACCTGCATGAGACATTTCGTGAAATTCAGACGTTGCTAACGGCCATAGCTGAGATTTATGTACGTCACCATCACTACCATTGAAATAGCCCAAATAAACAGGTTTTTGTGACCCTAGGCTATGACCTCTTTGGCCTAGGGGCCCGGAACTCACCAGTCATGTTCCCCCTAAAGGTCCCTACAATGCTAGAAAATTTGGTACTGCTGAGCCATTGCCCTTTGAAAAGATGTGAGATTTTGGAAAGTGAAATAGGGAGGCAATGAAAGTCTATGGGGGATTTTACCAATTTTGGACCCCTGTAACTCTGGTTTGCAGAGATGTAGGGACCCCATCTTTGGAATCCAAGTCTAACAATATGTCTTCTACCTGCATGAGACATTTCGTGAAATTCAGACGTTGCTAACGGCCATAGCTGAGATTTATGTACGTCACCATCACTACCATTGAAATAGCCCAAATAAACAGGTTTTTGTGACCCTAGGCTATGACCTCTTTGGCCTAGGGGCCCGAAACTCACCAGTCATGTTCCCCCTAAGGGTCCCTACAATGCTAGAAAATTTGGTACTGCTGAGCCATTGCCCTTTGAAAAGATGTGAGATTTTGGAAAGTGAAATAGGGAGGCAATGAAAGTCTATGGGGGATTTTACCAATTTTGGACCCCTGTAACTCTGGTTTGCAGAGATGTAGGGACCCCATCTTTGGAATCCAAGTCTAACAATATGTCTTCTACTTGCATGAGACATTTCGTGAAATTCAGACGTTGCTAACGGCCATAGCTGAGATTTATGTACGTCACCATCACTACCATTGAAATAGCCCAAATAAACAGGTTTTTGTGACCCTAGGCTATGACCTCTTTGGCCTAGGGGCCCGAAACTCACCAGTCATGTTCCCCCTAAGGGTCCCTACAATGCTAGAAAATTTGGTACTGCTGAGCCATTGCCCTTTGAAAAGATGTGAGATTTTGGAAAGTGAAATAGGGAGGCAATGAAAGTCTATGGGGGATTTTACCAATTTTGGACCCCTGTAACTCTGGTTTGCAGAGATGTAGGGACCCCATCTTTGGAATCCAAGTCTAACAATATGTCTTCTACCTGCATGAGACATTTCGTGAAATTCAGACGTTGCTAACGGCCATAGCTGAGATTTATGTACGTCACCATCACTACCATTGAAATAGCCCAAATAAACAGGGTTTTGTGACCCTAGGCTATGACCTCTTTGGCCTAGGGGCCCGAAACTCACCAGTCATGTTCCCCCTAAGGGTCCCTACAATGCTAGAAAATTTGGTACTGCTGAGCCATTGCCCTTTGAAAAGATGTGAGATTTTGGAAAGTGAAATAGGGAGGCAATGAAAGTTTATGGGGGATTTTACCAATTTTGGACCCCTGTAACTCTAGTTTGCAGAGATGTAGGGACCCCATCTTTGGAATCCAAGTCTAACAATATGTCTTCTACCTGCATGAGACATTTCGTGAAATTCAGACGTTGCTAACGGCCATGGCTGAGATTTATGTACGTCACCATCACTACCATTGAAATAACCCAAATAAACAGGTTTTTGTGACCCTAGGCTATGACCTCTTTGGCCTAGGGGCCCGAAACTCACCAGTCATGTTCCCCCTTAAGGGTCCCTACAATGCTAGAAAATTTGCCACTGCTGATCAATTGCCCTTTGAAAAGATGTGAGATTTTGGAACTGTAAATAGGAGGCCCAATGAAAGCCTATGGGGGATTTTACCAATTTTGGACCCCTGTAACTCTGGTTTGCAGAGATGTAGGGACCCCATCTCTGGAATCCAAGTCTAACAATATGTCTTCTACCTGCATGAGACATTTCGTGAAATTCAGACGTTGCTAACGGCCATGGCTGAGATTTATGTACGTCACCATCACTACCATTGAAATAGCCCAAATAAACAGGTTTTTGTGACCCTAGGCTATGACCTCTTCGGCCTAGGACTGCATTGAACGCGACCCACGCATTGTGCGCATTCTGAACAACACCAATTACTGGGTTTATACCCTTCTGGATCCACGGTACAAACACAATGTTCCAAAACTGCTTGAAGAAAGAGTCCGACAGGTCAAAATGGAAGAATACCAGCAGGCCCTTGTGGAGACTTTAAAGAGGAGATTGACATCCTCCCCCTCCTCTAGCCAGTTGTTCGCCGACAGACTGACTTCCGCAAACCCAGGACGACCAGGAGGGCAGCAAACAACACAAGCCGCAGCTAGTGCCCAAAAGGGAATGGTATCGGCAGTGTCCTTGGAGTGGGAAAATTTTCTGACACCCATGCAGCAGCACACAGAACAGCAAGTGTGCAGATCCACCTCCAACACCGATCGCCTGGAGAAGATGGTCAAGGACTACATGTCAGATGGCATAGCTGTGTTGAACAATCCATCTGCACCCTTCAACTATTGGGTATCGAAGCTAGACACCTGGCACAAACTGGCAATGTACGCAATAGAGGTGCTGGCTTGCCCGGCAGCCAGCGTTATGTCGGAACGCTGTTTCAGTGCTGCCGGAGGCATCGTCACAGATCGGCGTATCCGCCTCTCCACAGAAAATGCAGACCGTCTGACTCAAATTAAAATGAATCAATCCTGGATTGGAAACGACTACGCAACACTCCCGGACCCCAACCAAGTAACATGAACAATGAACATCTGTGATGGGTTAGCGTTTCCGGTCCCTGTTTATTGAACCTCTCATCTGTATTACATTTATGACTGCATGGCGACAAAACGCAAATTGCTATCCGCACGCTTCTTGTCCTCATGCAAGGCCTGGGTTGTTGTGTCTCAAAGCGTGGCCTTCTCCTCCTGCGCCACCCTCCTCCTGTTCCATCACGTGTGCTGCTGCTGGGTTAGCGTTACCGGTCCCTTTTCCTGGAACCTCTTATATGTATTACATTTATGACTGCATGCCGACAAAAAGCATGTTACCTGTGCAAAGAAAACAGACATTTCCCGCATTTAAAAGACAGTTTTCCCTTTGAAACTTTAAAATCGATTTTCTCAAAAACTATAAGCTCTTTTTGCTAATTTTTTTTTCTTCTTGTACCCACTCCCAAGGTGCATATACCCTGTAAATTTGGGGTATGTAGCATATAAGGAGGCTTTACAAAGCACGAAAGTTCGGGTCCCCATTGACTTCCATTATGTTCGGAGTTCGGCTCGAACACCCGAACATCGCGGCCATGTTCGGCCCGAACCCGAAAATCTAGATGTTCGCCCAACACTACACGTGACCCGTTCGGCCAATCACAGCGCTAGCCGAACGTTCGGGGAACGTTCGGCCATGCGCTCTTAGTTCGGCCATATGGCCGAACAGTTTGGCCGAACACCATTAGGTGTTCGGCCGAACCCGAACATCACCCGAACAGGGTGATGTTCTGCAGAACCCGAACAGTGGCGAACACTGTTCGCCCAACACTACCGAGGTGGTCCATTTGAGAGCTGCATACATTTTCTTACAGAATTTGCATAATCCTTTATCAACTCAGAATTATTTGGATCTCATTGACCATCATCATTCAGAGAACTTCCGTGCCCACCAACAATGGGCATGTACTGTACTTTGTGTACAATACAGGCTTTATCCCATCCCTGGTAGACAACCTCCCCGACCCCACCCACACACACTTGAAATGGAGACTAACATAACTTATATAGTTTGGAGTGGAACCAACACACATGTATACTTTAAACTGTTGTAACAGAGTTTGAAGGCTTGGATGGCTGCATTATTATAATGAGTGGAACTTCTGGCTAATTACTCCTGCCCTCATGTGGGATAAATCTCATGTTAAATAACAAATCCAGTGTGTAATTTATACAGTGGAAATAGCAATTTTACTGAACTTTAGTTCCTAAGGCCTGGGGCCCACTATGAGTCCACGCCCAATTGCATAAAGCCTTCAATCCACGCCATGCACTCAAGAGTAGCAAAGTCTGAAACAGGCTGTATGGATTGATGTGGCTCTGTAAAATGTATAAGCTATACACTCACTATACACCAGTGGTTCTGGATGTGTGCCTGGCTTTCAGGGGGATAAAAAGATGATTTGCATATTTGGGTGCGATGCATCACAGTTGCTCGCTTGAGGCCTGTAACCCACCACAAAACGCTATCGCTAATCACAATCGCTAGCGTTTTTAACCACTTAATGACAATCTATCATATTAAAACGTCATGTTTTACCCTGTTAATGGCAACATGGCGTTTTAATACGTTGCACGTTCCTGCCGCCGCTTCGCACGTGTGCGCGCTGCTCCCGCTGCCGTTTCCATCGGGATTCCGTGTTGAGTGATTGGGGAAGAGGACCGAGTGGTCCTCTACCCAATCGCAATGCCTGGAGTGAATGGACGTGACCACGAACAGCGGCCGCGTCCATTCATAAAACAGGAAGCCGTCACAGTGTAATAAAATGTAAAAAGAAAAAAGAAGTGATCACTTCCTATAACGGGAGAGTGTTCACTAGCACCATCTTGTGGCCAAAAAGCATATTACACATACAGGGACATACACACATACACAATAATAAAAAAATAATAACTTACACTTCCAAAGCTAAAAAAAAATAAATAAAAATAAATACTTGTAAGAAAAAAAAATCAGCTTAAAAAAAAATACAGAAATAGTTGCCTTAGGGACTCAGCTTTTTTAATCTATATTTTATGAGGGAAAATTACTTTTACTTTACTACATAGGGGCTTGTAATTATGGACTGGACAACAAAAAATCAAAACAGAAAAATAACACCTATATTTCAAAATAATAAATTGTCACCATACATTGTGATAGGGACATCATTTAAACGGGTTTAACAATCAGGACAACTGGGCAAATAAAATGTGTTGGCTTTATCCACAGGAGAACATTTAATTTCAAAACTATAATGGCTGAAAACTGTAATGATAGGTGTCAGCAACCAGAGAGAATCTGATTATTGGTGATCTGCAGTATCACCAAGAATACAGACCTATACCTGATTATGGATGATCTGCAGAATCACCAATAATACAGATATAGTACTAACCTCTAGACACCTGAAGCATGTAAGTGTTTGGTGTAACAGTAGGAATTGGGTAGCAGGTGGTCCAATTAGTAGAGAAAGACTCTACTGCAGTCAAGGGCTCCAGGAGGGAGAGTCCCCGACTGGTTTTGCAGCAGGGCCCCCCTCTGAGGAGCGGGGGACCCCTGCAGGAGGACTGAGCACCCAAAGGTTGGGTGACAGCCAGAAGGGTCGGGCAGGCCGGGTCTGCAACACACAGGCAGATAAAATACAGAGACAGGAGACAGATTCAGTAACCAGGGACAGGCAGGGTTGGCAACAGTAGATCAGTTGTGCGAAGGTACCGAATCAGAAAACAGAAGAGAAGTCAGGAGAGATATAATTCATAAACAGATATCCAATAATGCCTAGTCTTGAGTGTGAGGTCCGTGGTCTCACACCCTGGAACTGGTCTAAGGAATAACACAGATGACATACAATATTCCTAGTCTGGGGTGTGAGGTCCGTGGTCTCTACACCCTGGAACTATGCTAGAGAACAACACAGATAATAATACAGTGAACTGGCTAAGTGTGGATTCCCAGGTCCTCCTGGTTCCACCACACTGAAGGATCTGACTAAGGTCTGAGTGCTAACACATAGGTATTCGCAACGCCAGACAACCAGCAACTGAACAGCAAGAGATATATATAGTAAAGCGCTTCACAGCGCCGCCCAGCTCCCATCAACCAATCACCTGCTGAGCTGGGATCAGCTGACCCTTCTCCTATTGGCATAAAGAGCCTGTCTTGCGGCTCTCCATCTATGTGCACTACTAGGTCCAGACAAACCAGAAGCATGTTGTTGCAGGGAAACCGCTGCTCTGTGCGTGGATTCCACCGCCTCACTGCCAGAACGCGTGGCGGTTCCTCCGCAATCCGTTACGAAAACTGAGAAATAATGAATTTTTTTTACATTATTTTGGTATTTTTCCCATTAAAACACATTTAGAAGAAAAAAATTCTTAGCAAAATATACTACCCACAGAAAGCCTAATTGGTGGCGAAAAAAACGAGGTATAGATAATTTTCATGTGATAAGTAGTAATAAAGTTATTAGGGAATAAAAGGGAGGAGCACTGACTGGTGAAAATTGCTCTGGTCCGTCAGGGTAAAAACCCTTGGGGGTGAACTGGTTAATGAGCGTTTTGTAAGCGATTTCATGAGCGCTTTCAAGCGATTTTGGTAGCAATTTTAAAAAGTGTCAGCGTTTTGCCAGCGATTAGCATTTTTAATTCTGATTGGTCCTTTCAATTAATTTTAATTTTTTTACAGTGTGCAGTAATTTAAACACGTTAACAAAATTGCTGTGTGTAGGTTTTGACGAGCAATTACGCCAGCGTTTATATACTTTACATTGCAGAAACGCTAACCTTTAAAAATGCTGCATGTCCTGCATTTGCAATTTTGGTAATCGCAATCACTCCAGTGGAATTTGGCCCATCCATTAACATTAACTGAGAGTTTAGGGAAATCGCTAGCGTTTTGAATCGCTCCCTAAATCGCTCTAGTGGGTTCCAGCTGTATAATCGCAAATAACTTGTCACGTTTATATTCAGCATTTTTTTTAGTAAAGGGATCTCCTGTCTCTTTTAGCCCTTTATACGGTCCTGTTGGTTCTAGATCACCATGAGTTGTCTGGGAACTCGTTTCATTGTACGCTCATAGTCCTAACATGTGTTGCTGTGATGCAAATTTTGTAAAAGTCTGTATACAAATTGGTACTGAACCAGTCAAAATTGGTAGCAACTGCATTTGACTTAACCAGTTTCAAGCTGCATACACATTACTACACAGTTTGCTTCTACTCCTACTCCTACTGCTTCTACTACTACTGAAAATTAAAATTTCCTTGATTATCTAATACTGGGAATACACGGCTCGATTCTGAGCTGATTGGATGGTTAGATAGATAATTTCCGACATGTTCGATCACAGTTCGATTATTTTGCCGCTCGATTTGTCATTGAAGTGAATGTAAAAAAGATAAGCAACGAGCAGAAGATCGAGCGGGCAAAACGATTGGGCGCAGAATTGAGCGGCAGAATCGCCCCGTGCCGTGTATTCCCAGCATTACATTTGAGAAACAGTAGACATAACATTGTACATTTCTTTATGCTAATTAAACAAACAAGATTTGCAGATAGCTGCACTAAGAGCTGGTAGTAAAGTTGCACGCTATGTTGTCTTATCACTAGGAGGGCCAATATATTCAGTTGAAAATCTGACTTTAGACCAGGGCTGGGCAAAGAACAACCCATGACCATTACACACAACACCACAAATCACTCACCCAATCACTTGTTGTAGCGGCAATCTCTATGGCATATGCCTCCATTATGTACCAGTGTGTCACATGACACCCACTGTCGCCAAGGGGACCGCCGATGGAACGAGTGATTGGGTGAGTTAAAACCAATTGCCGTCTGTCTGGAGGGAGTAAGCGTGGGAAAGTTGTAGTGAGCTGCATTGTAGAGGCGTGTGGTCTGATCCTGCAAAAGTTTGCCCACCCCTGCTACAGACCCAACTACAGAACAGACCTGACTCCAGCTTGCTGTTTGGTCTGGTGAAGGCATGGCTATATCTCCATAAAAGAATTGAGGCCATTGTGGTTACTCTGCATGGTATACAAACTTGCCATTAGTTTGTGCTACAGCAATTTGCTTCAGACTACAGATTGGCAGCAGCGTACTGCAGTCAGTAGATGCAGTCCGGGGGCCTAACCACCAAAAACAGGCCTTGGGTATTACCACGTTAGTATGGGGTAGTCCCTTTCTGGCTCAGATTCAAACCGAAAGTGACTGTTTGGGAAATATGGAAGTACACGGAAGCGTATTATAAAAAATATGCTTCTGCGCATACGCGCCACACCTTCCTTGTTAAAATCCCTGCGTCGCCATAGACTGACATGATTTCTGGTCGCATGTCGCCACAGAGGTCGCACGGTAACGTCGGTATGAGCTCATGGTAGATTGTTTCGGGGTACCGCATGCTGTATGAAAGCACCCATAGGCTTTCATTAGCATAGCAGTGAGATGCGGTAAAATGACCCACCACACCAGTGTGAAAGGGCCCTCAGGGTCAGTTTAAACTTGTTTCCCATTGGCAGGTAGCCATTCATATGTTGGTTTAATTACGTCTCAGCGATGTGATTTAGCTGCCTGTGTGCATATGCACAAAATATGGGCTGAAATCCAATGGAGTATGATTTTTTCCTCTCAAATATTCACATATGCAGGAAGAAAAGCAAAGGTGAAGAAACTTTTGACAATTGACTACCTTGAGGCAGGGAACACACTTGCAGGGCCGTTTTCCCCTGCGTTTCCCAGGTTTCCGTCGGGTTTTGCATTTGCATCTAACGCGTGCATTTTTCCGTGTGCATTTCCACATTTGCATGGCATGTACTGCCATGCAACGTGCGGGAAAAAGCAGAAAATTGTGCAAACGCAAAAAAAAGCGCACAAACGGACGCAGCACACTCGTTTCCCGCACTAGGCTATTGACTTCAACAGCCTTTACAATTGTACAATTTTGCCATTTGCAGCAAAACGCGCAAAAACGCATGTAGTGTGTTCCTTGCCTAAAGTGCACTGTAGGAAGGTCCTGGTAATCTAAGCGAAAAATAAAGAGAGACCAAGAAACCCAATGGTGCATTATCATTAGATGACTGGGTAACTGTAAGTATACAGTATGTAACAAAAATGGGTTGCAGATTAATGCAACCACCTTATAAGCCTGCAGGAAAATCCATCCCCATCCCCGCTCAGTTTTCTAGATCCCACCGCATGTTCGCTCTCCTGTGGGTCTTTATAGTTTACAGAAACTGCAAAGCTACTAGCTCCAAAGGAAGTCTGACTGAATAGTGGGATGGAGGTGCCTGATGTATGTATTAGTAGTGCAAGCTGAGTTTAGGCGCCTCTGATGGTGCCTACACTCTACTAGCAATGCTAATGAAGCACTGTATATTGACATGAGGAAGCGGGCCAGTACCCGTGAAACACATAGTCTAATTATGTTATGAATAATATGCTTCCAGTTGAACGGGTGTTCTTATCTTAAGCTATTACCTCTTTTTCTGTATTGGATGTTATGTACTCAATACATTGGGCGCCTCCATCACACTATTTAAGACACTGAGCACCCAGGAAAGATTTTTTTCATTTTTTTTACAATGGACCTCCCACTAAGTTTTGTAATGCAGTGTGCCATTGGGGGCGGAGGGGGGTGGGGGGGGGGGTTGGTGGGAGCACCTTAACTTATGTAGGAGGGGCATCTCCTCTAGCCCAACGTCTGTGTGTAGTGCACCATGGTCACAACAAGAGATGTACTCACATCTATGGAATACATCTTCTGACATGCATTGAGGCGACCGGTAGCGTGCCACGAAGGTAGCTCTGAGCTGCTGGTTGCCTGGGTGCTCAATGCCCTTTAAAGAGTTTTTGGAGTGACTTGTGACATGATTAGGTATGTATGTGCAGTCCAAAACCTACATATAACTAGACTGCGTTCCTTTTTTTTTCTAACTGTAACGCTACAGTATTCATATACTTATCAAGTATGAGAGCTTACCTACCCCATCTGTTCATAGTATTCAATATTGGCCATTATACTACTCGAAAGTAGGAAAAATTGACCACACATTGGATATGTGTGCACACCATAATAACTCTCTGTAACTAATAATTAAGATTGTAACTGTGCAACATTAAAAGACTGTGTCATTCAGGGGTTCCTGTAAAGTCCTATTGAGGAGTAGAACTATAGATACAGTACAAATGTTTATCCCATCAGTTTATTTTCACTTCAGGTTTGCTTTAAATCAAAAGTCAACAACTTAGCATATTACACATTCAAAACCGTATCAATGTTAAAAATCTTCTCTTTTAAAATGAAATGCCTATAATATTGTTTATAAGTCTATATGCTATGTTCCTACTACGCTGATATAAATAGATCCTGCAGGGGATCACAGTATATAAATCCACTACTATATCCTTAACCCCCTCCTTGAATGTAACCCTAACCCACAGCCATAACATTATCTTCTTCCTCACACCTAACTCTAATCACCACCTTTCAAGCAAATCTCAAATGAAAAACTTGGGAATGGGAGTAGTTCAGAGGATTGCACGAGGAGTGCTGAAGTTAGCTTCACCAGGGGATGGCCCAGCAATGATGGGACGGACCAAGGATCAGGAACGCTATGGTATCTACATAGGTGTGTATGAAAACCCAAGTGAATTTTTCACTTCAGTTTCTCTTTAATGTTAGCACCATTCTGATGTCTAACTGTAACCTCCTCCATTAATGTTAATCCTTTTCTAAACCTATCCTTAACCTTATGACATTACTAACTACACTTAAAGTTCCCTTAACTATTTCCTAACCTTCCTAATCTATGCCTAACCCTAATCGATACTTACCAGCCATCATCTTCAGTAATGGATTTTTTTTTCATTGACCAAAACTTTGACATATTGGCAATACATATTAACACATTTGAAGTATTACATTTTTGGGAAGAAGATACTGTATCGAAAAGAACAGAATACAACATAAAAGTAGCAATAAAAGGGTACCTGAGGATAATCAGATCGAACCAAACCTGGCGGTGTGTGGGTGTATCTTTAAGTTAGGATTGGATATAGTAATGGATGTTTAATAGGTTAATGCTTGGCACTAAAATGAATCCCCAAAAAACCACCAAGTGTGCAAGAAGACATTTTGCGAAAAATAAACCCAGGAGGAAGAAGACAGCATTGAGTTATATGGTTGTAGCTCCTAGTGATTTGCCATTGCCAAAAACATTGCCACTGAAATAAGCTGATCTCCTCTACCAAAACCAAAAAGCTGTTATAGGAGATTTAACACACTGATTTATCTGGGTCATTTTGCACCAATTGTGCATCAATACGATATAATGTATAAAAGCCCTAAGTCCTGGGTTGTGTTCTCTGATTTATATTGTGTAGAAAACATGCTAAAAGTTTAATGTATTTTTGCATTATTCATTTATTTTTTACGTCTTTCTACATTACTGTAACCTGTATTTCTGCATCACCGTCTTCCTGTGCCAAAATCTGATGCTGTTTGGTTATAACAGCAGTCTGTATTTTGTGCAGACTTCTCTCCCTACCTCCATCATAACCCACATGAGCTAGTCAAGTTGAAGCTGAGATGGGTCCATAGCTAGTGTTTTACTGTAAGCACATAAAGTAGCTACGGTAATTATCTTACCCCTGCCAACCTCTCTATGCTTCTGCTGAAAGATTATCTCTTCGGGCTTGATTCACAAAGCGGCGATAAGCCTTAGCGCCGCTGTGAATAGCCACTTAGTGCCCCATAAGTAGCTTTGCAGGCACTAATAGCCCGCAAGCTACTTCACGCGCAGGACCCCACACAGTGCGCGCAGTGCAGCTGCGTTAAGGGCTCTTTTCCACTATGAAATGCGTTTCAATTTCCACCATGCAATTGCGATTGAGCTACTATACTCATTATAGTATAGCTAAATCGCATACAAAACGCGGCAGGACGACGATTGCGATTTGATCAAAATTGCATCGCAATCGGATCGCACTAATGGAAATTGCTGCTGCAGTTTCCATTAGTTTAATGTACCTGGCGATTTGCGATCAGAATCAAATCGCAAATTGCAGGGTAGTGGAAAAAGGCCCTTAGTGCACGATGCAACGATAACGGCGCACCCGCTGCCCTTTAACCGGCGCACCTGGTGCAACGAAAACAGCGCATCGGGTGGCCGCCGCTTTGGTGCCACCCGATGCGCCATTATTGTCGTACTGGGTGCGCCGGTTAAAGGGCAGCAGGTGCGACGTTATCGTCGCATTGCGCACTAACCATAGGCTGCCACGCTGTGTAGGGTTATATGGGCGCAAACCTTAGCGCTGTGGTTTGCGCCCACTATCTATTTGGGCTCACTGACCAGCTTAGCTCAGGTTAGTGAATGAAGCCCTTTGTGGCTAGCACTGCAATGTTGTTTCCATCTCTGCATGGTATGGATATCCAAATGTACTTTCACAGTGCATTTCTGTATAAAGTGTGTGATAATGTCTTTTGTAATATGGGAACAATATAAGTGTGTTCTGGTAAAGCTGTGTATACAAATTCTGCATCATACCTGTTGTGTATGGGAGGAATGTTAGTTCAGTAACAGGTTGTGTGTAGGTATTCAATTCTACTGAAGTCGCAAAAAAAAAAAAAAAAAAACACAAATTAATAATAATGAACATGACTGTAAAGCAAAGCATGTGTCTAAAAATGTCCTAACAGGTGACAGTAAATTTATATATCTTTAGAAACAAACACATGCCAAATAGCAAGTGGAAATCTCATCTGCAACTACAGTACAGAGGACTGAAGCATTCCAAATAATCTCACACCAGTGGAATTTATGATTTGTTTTTCTTGCAGCTATCCTCGTAGTTTAGAAAATAATTTATGTGACTACAAATAAGCAGCTTTCAATATTTGTTAAATGATAAACTTTTCACATCAGCGGTGCGACGGAACTATGAATACAGGACTTTATTATCAGAGGCAGATTTTGTAAAACATAGCAACAACAATAAAACAACAAAAAGACTTGTTTAATACAATGAAGAATATTCTCATATTCTCATGATATTTTTCTCGATGGCATGAAATACTTGTGTTTGTAGAAGGGAACTGCCGTTAAGCCTATGCATTCAGTATTGTGGGGTTTGAAAGAAAATAAAAGAAATGTAATATTTTGCAACCTGCTTTCTTTCATTAATTGAAGTCTCACAAAGGACAACTTTTGCCTAAAGCTACAGACATAGTAAGGGGGAAGGGAGTTTGGCTTTTGTATGCTTGATGAATGGTTGACTGATGAGCCACCAGAGGGCTAGACATTTCATTTTCTGTGCAGCTTGCAAATACGCTTACAGTGAAATTCCAATCTCACTAATATTTGCTGTATTGTTATTATGCATTTATATAGTGCTGAGATCTTCCTCAGTGCTTTTACAGAAGACATGATAAGGTCACTCACTGACCCTCAATGTTAGTGGTTGCTTTTATCGATATTAAAAAATAATAATACTATAATTGAAAATTACCATACGTTTCATTTTCATTCAGCTAGCTATCAATTTTCAATACAGAATTTTGGAAATGTGCGAGAATACAGCATAGTAATTGAGAATAGCAGCCAAGGACAAACAAGTCAGTCCTACTGAATTACTAGGGTTGTCCAGAAAGGGACAGTCGTTTGCCTTTATCTGCCATGCAAGATATTCTCTTCTCTCACTGCCATGCTTGTCATGTGATTGCAGAATGCCATTAACATGAAGCCCCCCAGTTCCTCCAACCCATAGGGGAGGAGTGCAATGTTACTACAACAAGGGGATTGAAGTCTTTGTATAAAGATACCACAAATGTATAAATAAAGGAGGTGATCATGTGGAGAAGAACCTAAAGTGACACTAAGGTCCCCAGTTTAACTTGCCTATGGCTTCTTCCAGCCCCTGGAGTCCTTCTGGTCCTTGCTGTCTTTCCACTCTTCTCCCTTCAGCTGCTGTGCCCATCCAAAATCTGGGCAACTCAGACAGTCGCAGGGTACTTCATGAGCCTTGATCGTGCTCCCATTGCTGGGAGTGTTATGCGCATGTGCAACCATGGTGAGCGTCCACATCTGTAGCTTTCGGACGGGCACAGCCACTGAAGGGAGAAGAGTGGAAAGACAGCGAGGGATCAGGACAACTACAGGGGGCTGAAAGAAGCCCCAAGCAAGTAAAATTGAGGACCTTAGTGAAACTTTAGGTTCCCTTCTATGCAGAACTGAGATCCAAACGCATGCCAGGTCTTTTAAAGCGGTATTGTCACCATAAAAATCTAATTTCAACAGCAACTGGTCTGAGTGTATTAAGTGATAAAGATGCTAATCATGCATTCAAAACTTGCAAAACTTTTCCTGCTGTTATGGTTTGGAGTTATCACATACTTTAGGAGCGGTGACCCTTTAGTAGTCAGTGTGTAACGATCGGTGAAGCACAGAGAGGTCTGATTACCGGTGATCTGCAGTATCACGGGGAATACAGACGTATACCAGATTATAAGTGATCTGCAGTCTCACCGATAATCCCATATACTAGCTAACCTCTGTTCACCTGAGTAGAGTGTGGTGTTTGGTGTAACAGTAACACTTAGAGGACTAGGCCTCAGTGCAGCAAGGAGTACTGCACAGATTCCTTCCGCAGACCTGAGCTCTCCGAGACGGGAGGAGTCAGACTGACAGTAGGAAGGATAGTCTGAGAGTGACACTCAGGAGGAGATGTCACTGACAGGACGAGGAACCGCCTCCAAGCGTAAGGTCGGTTCTCGAGGTCGGACAAGCCAGGTCGTACACACACGGACAGACAAAGTACAAGATCATAAGGCAGAGGCGGAGTCTAGGTACAGGCAGAGTTCGGCAACAGGGTATCAGAAATATCGAGGTACAAGATCAGGAGGCAGAAGCGGAGTCTAAGGACGAGCCGGGGTTCGGCAACAGAGTATCAGAAATATCGAGGTACAAGATCAGAGTTCAGGAGGATAGTCAGGCAAGCAGGAAGTCATAACAGATAATCACAATCAAACTAGTACTTTAGCTATCAACAGAATCTAGCTAAGTGTAGGATTACAGCTCCAGCTGGTCCCGGCACACTTACGGATCTGACTACGGATCTGGGTACTCCCACATGTGTGATCGCACGCCAGACAAGGAACAAGTGAACAGCCAGCAGTATATATATACTCAAGGACCTTTCCAGGACCTTCCTAATTGCTGGACCAATGAAAGTTGTGGAAAATGTCAGCTGACCAGCCTGGTCAGCTGACTACTTCTGGCTGTTATATAAGCTCTGTCTCTGTGCGCGCGCGCGCGTCACTCTGAATCCTGGTGGACTATCAGTCCCAGCCACACCAGAACTGTCTTGCAATGTATCTTGAGCACCGCGTGTGGGGGCCGCTTCCAATGCGGATTCCGCCGTTTTCAATGCGGATTCCGCCGTTTCCAATGCGGATTCCGCCGCTCTGCCTAAGCGGCATGCGGCGTTTTTTCCGCATTGTGATGCCCTGCTGGACGCGGAAACAGCCGCCTCACCGGCTTTTCCGAGTTTCATCACAGTACCCCCCCCCCCCCCCCCCCCCGAGGAGTGGACTCCGGACAACTCCTACCAGGTTTCTCGGGGTGTAAGACATGAAATACTCATTGCCTCTCTTCAATGCCATACCCTTTCCAATGTACCAGATACTGTGTAGAATTTTGTACTACCCGAGAATCTAAAATCTTCTCGACTTCATATTCCGGTCGATCATCAATTATTACCGGAGGAGGAGGATTGAGACCCACATGAACTGCAGGTTTCAGTAGGGATACATGGAAGGACCTAACGCCACGCATGCTCGTAGGGAGATCAATGGCATATGTGACATTGTTGATTTTCTTTGCTACCCGGAATGGGCCCACGAATCTGGGCCCCAACTTGGCTGAGGGCTGTCTCAAGGTCAAGTGGCGGGTGGACACCCAGACCAAGTCTCCTGGTTGAAACCTCCACTCTAAAGAGCGTCTCTTGTCCGCTTGACCTTTCTGACTCTGAAATGCTTTCACTAGATTATCTTTTATGGTCCACCACATGTCCCTAAATGACCTCTGCCAGGCCTCCAAGGCTGGGAATGGGTTGGACGCAATCGGTAACGGAGAGAATTTAGGTAATCTCCCGGTCACTATCTGAAATGGACAGAAACCCGAGGAAGAACTCTTTAAGTTATTGTGCGCAAATTCTGCGTACGGTAAAAATTTGACCCAATCACTCTGCGCTTCAGCAACGTAACATCTTAAAAATTGCTCTAATGATTGGTTGACCATCTCCGTTTGGCCATTTGTCTGTGGGTGGTAGCCCGAAGAAAATGACAGTCCCATGCCCATTTGGTGACAGAATGCCCTCCAAAATTTTGAGACAAACTGGATTCCCCGATCGGATACTATGTCTTCCGGAATGCCATGCAGCCGGAAGATATGGGTGATGAATAGGTCGGCCAATTCCTGGGCCGAGGGGAGTCCTTTCAAGGGCACGAAATGGGCCATTTTACTAAAGCGGTCGACTACCACCCAGATGACCGACATGCCCTCCGACCTAGGAAGCTCCTCCGCAAAATCCATGGACAAGTGGGTCCATGGTTCGCTCGGGGTGGGCAAAGGCTGCAGAGTACCTACAGATGCCAGCCGGGAGGGCTTGCTTTTTGCGCACACCGCACATTCCATGACAAACTCTTTGCAGTCAGCTGCTAGGGAAGGCCACCACGCACACCTGGCCACTAAATCCTGCGTTCTAGACGCCCCAGGATGTCCCGCATTCTTGTGTGAGTGGACCATCTCCAAGATCTGGAGACGGAAGGGCAACGGGATAAACAAAACCCCCTCAGGTTTCCCTTCCGGGACATCCTGCTGGAAAGGACCCAAAGTTTCCCTCCATCCTTCCAAGTCTCGGTAGCGGCTAACACCAACTTTCGTGGAACAATGGTCTCAGGAACAGAGGGCTGTGCTGTCTCTGGCTCGAAACACCTAGAGAGTGCATCCGCCTTGGTATTCTTACTACCTGGAGTGTACGTAATTAAGAATGTGAACCTCGAAAAAAATAACGACCATCGAGCCTGCCGAGGGCTTAACCTTTTAGCCCCCTCGATGTACTCGAGATTCTTGTGGTCGGTATAAACCGTGATCGTGTGCTCCGCTCCTTCCAGCCAATGACGCCACTCTTCGAAGGCTAGTTTGATGGCTAGGAGCTCCCTGTTGCCTATATCATAGTTTATCTCTGCCGGAGAGAACCTTCGTGAAAAATAGGCACACGGGTGTAATCTCCCCTGAAGACCTGAACGTTGAGACAGCACAGCCTGCACTCCAATCTCTGAGGCGTCTACCTCAACTATGAACGGGAGAGAAGTGTCCGCGTGCCTCAATATGGGTGCTGAGCAGAACAACCCCTTTAAAGTAGCGAATGCCTGTAAGGCCTCGGGAGGCCAATGAGTGGTGTCTGCCCCTTTTTTTGTAAGACTGGTAAGGGGTGCAATTACTGTGGAGTATCCCTTAATAAACCTTCTATAGTAGTTTGCAAAACCCAAGAAGCGTTGTAAGGACTTTAACCCCACCGGCTGCGGCCACTCCAAGACCGCAGAGACCTTGGCAGGGTCCATAGATAGGCCCGAGGTGGAGATTATATATCCCAGAAAAGCCACTGACGTGACCTCAAAAATGCACTTTTCCAGTTTAGCATATAACAAATTCTGCCTCAGTTTGTTCAAAACCCATCTGACATGAGTTCTGTGATCAGAGAGGTTGTTAGAAAAGATAAGGATGTCGTCAAGGTAAACTAAAACGAACTTCCCCAACACCTCCCTAAAGACCTCATTAATGAGTTCCTGGAAAACGGCCGGGGCATTACATAACCCAAAGGGCATTACCAGGTACTCGTAATGCCCGTCCGGAGTATTGAAGGCCGTTTTCCATTCGTCGCCTTCTCTGATGCGCACCAGGTTGTATGCCCCTCGTAAATCTAGTTTCGAGAATATCCTAGCCTCCGTGACCTGTGTGAATAGGTCATCTATTAATGGCAGCGGGTAGCGATTCTTCACAGTGATTTTATTAAGCCCCCGATAATCGATACATGGCCTTAAGCCCCCATCTTTTTTCTTAACAAAAAAGAAACCTGCCCCAGCGGGTGACCGGGACGGCCAAATGAAGCCCTTGGCCAAATTCTCACGGATATAATCCTGCATGGCCAATTTCTCGGGCCCCGACAAATTGTACAAATGTCCCCGGGGAGGTGCACAACCTGAACGGAGATCGATGGGACAGTCGAAAGGGCGATGTGGGGGTAGTTTGTCAGCTGCCTTGGGACAGAATACATTAGAAAATTCGGAGCACTGATCTGGCACACCTCCCACCTGAACACTGGTTTGCCCCAATGTCAACTTTCCCAAGCACCGTCGGAAACAATGAGGTGACCAGGTAGTTAACTGACCCGTGGCCCAGTCTATTTGAGGTGAATGAGTTTGCAACCACGGCATGCCTAGGATAATAGTGGAGGTGGACATACGTAACACATAAAACCGTAACTGTTCCCCATGCAGTACCCCTATGGCGACTTTCACCTCCGGGGTCTGTGACAGTGGGCGCTCCCGTTGCAGAGGGGAATCGTCCACTGCCGTGACCTGAATGGGGGGACTCACTGGAATGAGGGGAATACCCAACTCCTGAGCAAATTCAAGGTTCATAAAATTAGCCGCTGAGCCTGAATCGACAAACGCTTCAGTGGCTACTGACTTATTCTCCCATGTAATCGTACAGGGGAGAAGCAATTTTTTCTCTTTAAGGGGTGAAAATTGTGTGCCTAGGGTGTCACCCCCCACTACTCCTAGGCAAACTTGTTTCCCGACTTGTTAGGGCAATTTTGCACCCTATGTCCTGCCTCTGCACAGTACAGGCACAGACGTTCTGTCATTCTCCGCCTCCGCTCCACCTGGGTCAGTTTTGATCGACCAATTTGCATTGGCTCGGGTGGAGGCAAGGCCGGAGAGGGTGAAAGAGGCGGGGATGCCGTAACTGAGGATGCAGCAGAAGGTACCGCATACGAAGTCACCCTGACACGGTGACTGCCCCTAGCCTGCCTCTGATGGCGAAGTCGACGATCGACTCGGATGGCCGATGATATGGCCTCATCGACTGTCTTGGGCTCGGGTAAGGTTAACATCAAATCGGAGACCTCCTCCGACAACCCAGACAAGAAATAATCCATCAGAGCAAAGTTGTCAAATCTAGCGGTAATAGACCACCTACGAAACTCTGCCGCGTAATCCTCGACCGACCCTCTGCCTTGCCTCAAAAATTTGAGCTTCCGCTCAGAGGTTGCCGCAAGGTCAGGGTCGTCGTATATCACGGCCATAGCCTTAAAAAATTCCTCTACCGAGGTCAGAGCAGTATCGGTGGGAGGCAGATTGTATGCCCAGGTCTGGGAGTCACCGGTTAACAATGTTTTAATAAAAATGACCCGTTGTGTCTCAGTCCCCGAGGATCGGGGTCTCAATTCGAAGTACGACAGCACTCTACTCCTAAAATTCCGGAAGTCAGACTTGTGGCCAGAAAACTTATCAGGTACGGGCATACGTATGTCATCACTAGGAGGGGATCGCACCGAATCAACTGACGTCTGAAGGGTTTGCACAGAGCCTGTTAGGGCATGAATCAAAGCTTTGTGCTGGCCCAGTGCTTGATGGATAGTTGAAATAGAGAAAAAATGGAGGCACAGTTGAAAAAATAGAAATACCTTTTAATCCACGGTGTGCTGACACGCGGGGTACAGTGGGGGTGAGGGGATGCCTGACAGCTGTTTCGCTAAAAAAGCTTCCTCAGAGGCAAAGATTGGGAACAGCTTGATGGATAGTATCCACTGTAGTGGCAAGCACGGTCAGAGGGTCAGCGCGTGCGTCCATCAGTTTATTGGTCTGGCGTTCTGTAACGATCGGTGAAGCACAGAGAGGTCTGATTACCGGTGATCTGCAGTATCACGGGGAATACAGACGTATACCAGATTATAAGTGATCTGCAGTCTCACCGATAATCCCATATACTAGCTAACCTCTGTTCACCTGAGTAGAGTGTGGTGTTTGGTGTAACAGTAACACTTAGAGGACTAGGCCTCAGTGCAGCAAGGAGTACTGCACAGATTCCTTCCGCAGACCTGAGCTCTCCGAGACGGGAGGAGTCAGACTGACAGTAGGAAGGATAGTCTGAGAGTGACACTCAGGAGGAGATGTCACTGACAGGACGAGGAACCGCCTCCAAGCGTAAGGTCGGTTCTCGAGGTCGGACAAGCCAGGTCGTACACACACGGACAGACAAAGTACAAGATCATAAGGCAGAGGCGGAGTCTAGGTACAGGCAGAGTTCGGCAAATATCGAGGTACAAGAAATATCAGAAATATCAGAAATATCGAGGTACAAGATCAGGAGGCAGAAGCGGAGTCTAAGGACGAGCCGGGGTTCGGCAAAAGAGTATCAGAAATATCGAGGTACAAGATCAGAGTTCAGGAGGATAGTCAGGCAAGCAGGAAGTCATAACAGATAATCACAATCAAACTAGTACTTTAGCTATCAACAGAATCTAGCTAAGTGTAGGATTACAGCTCCAGCTGGTCCCGGCACACTTACGGATCTGACTACGGATCTGGGTGCTCCCACATGTGTGATCGCACGCCAGACAAGGAACAAGTGAACAGCCAGCAGTATATATACTCAAGGACCTTTCCAGGACCTCCCTAATTGCTGGACCAATGAAAGTTGTGGAAAATGTCAGCTGACCAGCCTGGTCAGCTGACTACTTCTGGCTGTTATATAAGCTCTGTCTCTGTGCGCGCGCGCGTGTCACTCTGAATCCTGGTGGACTATCAGTCCCAGCCACACCAGAACTGTCTTGCAATGTATCTTGAACACCGCGTGTGGGGGCCGTTTTCAATGCGGATTCCGCCGTTTTCAATGCGGATTCCGCTGTTCCCAATGCGGATTCCGCCGCTCTGCCTAAGCGGCATGCGGCGGTTTTTCCGCGTTGTGATGCCCTGCCGGACGCGGAAACAGCCGCCTCACTTTGAGAGACAGCGGCTTTTCCGCGTTTCATCACACAGTGCCAAAGAGTTGATTGCTGGGGGTTGTTTTATCTATAATATATTCCTCCTCTTCCATTTATTTCCCTGCCTAGCTTCTTATCTGAAACACCTCTGCTCACTTGTGTTTACAAGCAAGGCTGAGGTGACTCAACGATTGGAGGAAAAAAAAAAAGACAGTGCAGTTCCTAGTATATACCTCAGTGGGAGTGTCTGAAGACTCTGGGAGGAAGGCAGTTAATGAATACACAATGAGCAAGAGAAAGGAGGGGGGAAAACAAGAGTCAGGGAGGATATGATGTCAGCATTAGCTTGGCAAAATGGCCACTGCCTAGAATAGGATTTTCTGCTTTTCCTTTATAAAATTCACAGGAATCATTATGTGGATAGCACAATACGTGATCTACTTATTTATGTTTCTTATTTCTAGGTTAGCATGGGTGTCGCTT
This sequence comes from Hyperolius riggenbachi, assembly GCF_040937935.1. Classification (NCBI taxonomy): domain Eukaryota; kingdom Metazoa; phylum Chordata; class Amphibia; order Anura; family Hyperoliidae; genus Hyperolius; species Hyperolius riggenbachi. Next base: position 297,386,871 of record NC_090647.1, read on the forward strand.
GTTCTTTAACGATTTCAGCCGCCCGGACGTGACCGATCGCGGGCGCGCCCCCGTGCTGTCCTCCAGTAGCCCTGGGATCAGTGAACCAAAACATGGTTCCCGTTCACCGATCTAAGTTGCCAGCAGAAAAACCGACAGTTTCTAATCAGAGACCGCAGTTTAAAAAAAAATAAAAAAATTCCCCGTCCTCCTTGTGCTTCCGGTAAGCGAGAAGCACAAGGAAAAAAGAACCTCAAGGTGGCCATCTTGTGGCCAAATAGTAAAACTACATCTACATACATTTTTCATGCCAATTTACACATATTATAACATTAAAAATTAACTGTTTATTTACCAACACCAAAAAAATTACCTAAATACATTTTTTTTATGAAAAAAAAATTACAATTAAAAAAACAAAAAACTAAAACATAAATAGTTACCTAAGGGTCTGGACTTTTTAAATATGCATATTTCCAAATAAAATATTGGCGCCATACATTGTGATAGGGACAAAATTTAAATGGTGTAATAACCGAGACAAACGGGCAAATAAAATACATAGGTTTTAATTATGGTAGCATGTATTATTTTAAAGCTATAATGGCTGAAAACTGAGAAATAATTATTTTTTTTCCTTTTTTTTCTTAATATTCCTGTTAAAATGCATTTATAAAAAAAAATAATTCTTAGCAAAATGTACCACCCGAAGAAAGCCTAATTAGTGGCGGAAAAAACAAGATACAGGATCTTCTAAAAAAATTAGCATATTGTGATAAAGTTCATTATTTTCTGTAATGTACTGATAAACTTTAGACTTTCATATATTTTAGATTCATTACACACAACTGAAGTAGTTCAAAGCCTTTTATTGTTTTAATATTGATGATTTTGGCATACAGCTCATGAAAACCCAAAATTCCTATCTCAAAAAATTAGCATATCATGAAAAGGGTCTCTAAACGAGCTATTAAGCTAATCATCTGAATTGACTAATTAACTCTAAACACCTGCAAAAGATTCCTGAGGCTTTTAAAAACTCCCAGCCTGGTTCATTACTCAAAACCGCAATCATGGGTAAGACGGCCAACCTTACTGCTGTCCAGAAGGCCATCATTGACACCCTCAAGCAAGAGGGTAAGACACAGAAAGACATTTCTGAACGAATAGGCTGTTCCCAGAGTGCTGTATCAAGGCACCTCAGTGGGAAGGAAAAAGCGTGGCAGAAAACGCTGCACAATGAGAAGAGGTGACCGGACCCTGAGGAAGATTGTAGAGATGGACCGATTCCAGACTTTGGGGGACCTGTGGAAGCAGTGGACTGAGTCTGGAGTAGAAACATCCAGAGCCACCGTGTACAAGCGTGTGCAGGAAATGGGCTACAGGTGCCACATTCCCCAGGTAAAGCCACTTTTGAACCAGAAACAGAGGCAGAAGCGCCTGACCAGTACTATTTTGGCATTTCCCTCTCCCCAGTCTTCCTCCAGACTCTGGCACCTTCATTTCCGAATGATGTGCAAATGTTGCTTTAATCCGAAAAAACTACTTTGGACCACTGAGCAACAGTCCAGTGCTGCTTCTCTGTAGCCCAGGTCAGGCGCTTCTGCCGCTGTTTCTGGTTCAAAAGTGGATTTACCTGGGGAATGCGGCACCTGTAGCCCATTTCCTGCACATGGCTGTACACAGTGGCTCTGGATGTTTCTACTCCAGACCCAGTCCACTGCTTCCACAGGTCCCCCAAGGGCTGGAATCGGTCCTTCTCCACAATCTTCCTCGGGGTCCGATCACCTCTTCTTGTTGTGCAGCGTTTTCTGCCACACTTTTTCCTTCCCACAGACTTCCCACTGAGGTGCCTTGATACAGCACTCTGGGAACAGCCTATTCATTCAGAAATTTCTTTCTGTGTCTTACCCTCTTGCTTGAGGGTGTCAATGATGGCCTTCTGGACAGCAGTCAGGTCGGCAGTCTTACCCATGATTGCGGTTTTGAGTAATGAACCAGGCTGGGAGTTTTTAAAAGCCTCAGGAATCTTTTGCAGGTGTTTAGAGTTAATTAGTCAATTCAGATGGTTAGCTTAATAGCTCGTTTAGAGACCCTTTTCATGATATGCTAATTTTTTGAGATAGGAATTTGGGGTTTTCATGAGCTGTATGCCAAAATCATCAATATTAAAACAATAAAAGGCTTTGAACTACTTCAGTTGTGTGTAATGAATCTAAAATATATGAAAGTCTAAAGTTTATCAGTACATTACAGAAAATAATGAACTTTATCACAATATGCTATTTTTTTTAGAAGATCCTGTATAGATCAATAAATTTTGATAAGTAGTGATAAAGATATTAGCGAATGAATGGGAGGTGAAAATTGCTTTGATGCATAAGGGAAAAAATCCCTGCGGGCTGAAATGGTTAAAGTGTACCTGAGATGGGTGATTATAAAGAAAATATACATACCTGGGGCTTCCTCCAGCCTGACCACCCCCATGCCGTCCTCTTCTGCCTCTCCGTTTACTCGTAACTGGCCACAGAAAATCCTCCATTCTGGGCCAGACGGGGCAGGTGTACCCGTGCGGCCGGGCTGCACATGCACAGTTGGCCTCGTATTGGAGGACTTTCCAGGGCCAATTGCGGGCATCTCAGGTTCCCTTTAAGTAATCCTGAAGAGAATGAAAAAAAAACAAGTTTGATACTGGGCATGCATGGACTGTACTTGAGCATGCCCAGTGGGGTTTTGTTCGACCAAGGCCACACTTGCAGGCAGAAGTATAGGTATTAATTAAAGGATACCCGAAGTGACATGTGACATGATGAGATAGACATGTGTATGTACACAAGTAGCACACACTAGCACACAAATAACTATGCTGTGTTCCTTTTTTTCTTTCCCTGCCTGAAAGAGTTAAATATCAGGTATGTAAGTGGATGACTCAGTCCTGACTCAGACAGGAAGTGAATACAGCGTGACCCTCACTGATAAGAAATTCCAACTATAAAAAAAAACACTTTCCTAGCAGAAAATGACTTCTGAGAGCAGGAAAGAGATAAAAAGGGGAATTTCTTATCAGTGAGGGTCACTGGACAGTCCTGCCACTTACATACCACTTACATACCAGATATTTAACTCTTTCAGGCGGAGAAAGAAAACAAGGAACACAGCATAGTTATTTTTGTGCTAGGCACTGTACATACCCATGTCTATCTCATCATGTCACATGTCACTTTGGGTATCCTTTAAATGGAAATTAGTGCACTCCTTACATGCCTTGTTGTCAGGAAGTAGTGCAATTACTGGCTTGTTTGTCAGTTAGAGAAGATTTTTACTCCATCATCATTATTAACCATTTTGCAGTAAAGGATGGACCAGCTTTTCAGCAAATGCTTTACAAAGCTCACTTATATAGTCATGAGGACCACGACTTTTTCCATTCTTAAAGGACAGGTCCGAGCACTAAAAAAATAAGATCTACTAACCTGGGGCTTCCTCCAACCCCTGGCAGCCTATCTGTCCCTCACCGCAGCTCTGGTGTCCCCATATCCCCTCCATTGCAGATTCCGACCTCGCCAGGTCGGTATCTACTGCGCCATTTGGCTGCATTAAAGTGTACCTGAGATGGGGGGAACAAGCAGTGGTGTGCTGACGGGGGTGCAGCTGGTGCAGGCTGGCCCGGGTGACAGAGGTGTGCCACCAGGGCCAGTCTGCCTGTGTGCCCCTGAGTGCCTCTCCTTGTCTGGTGATCAGCAGAGCACCTTGCATGTACCGGAGCGAGCTGGCACAGTTACCTGTCTTGGCACCACCGGGATCTGTCAACTTCACTCTGTTGCACAGTCCCTCTATATCCTCTCTATTACGCCCTCTAGTGGTGCCTCTCATTGTTGCTCCATTTGAGGAGTGAAATAGGAGATGGAGACAAACACGCTGAAACCAGCGTAGGAGATTTGGGCGCAGCCGGAGCCACCATAGGCTGTAATAGGAATTACGGCTATAGGAGGCACAGGGAGTAACTTCAGCGCCGTCAGAAGACAGAGCTGAAGTTACTTTTAAAACATAATAATTTGGCTTCCAATTGCTGGAAGCCGAATTATTTCATTCCCCACTATCCATGGCGGCCTGGAGGGGGAATAGTATTTAATACGGCCGGGACTTGTGCGGCAGCAGGATAAGCCATATACCGGCTGTATCCTGCACCCAAGTCTACCGGCGCCGTTATCTCTCGTACGCGATGGAGAGACTATGCAGCAGGGTGAAGATGTATCCCGGTGGCACCGAGACAGGTATACCGGCAGCTGCCTAATACAAGGGGGGACATCTGACTATACTGGAAGGTGGGGGGTGCATAATACAAGGGGGGACATGGGGGCGTCTGGCGATACAGGTGGGGGGCTGCCTAATACAAGGGGGACATCTCGCTAAAGAGGGGGGCTGCCTAATATAAGGGGGACATCTCGCTAAAGGGGGGGGGTCGGGCTGCCTAATACAAGGGGTGCATCATTCCACATTTTTGCTGCAGTTCATGTGTGGGAGGTAACTTTTGTCTGAGTTTCATGTGTCGGAGGCAGCTTTTACTGCATTGCATGTGTCGGAGGTAACATTTGCTGCATTTGATGTGTCAGAGGCAATGTCTGCTGAATGTATTATTTGATGGGCATAGGCACTGCATTTAATACTTAGAGGTTATTGTTGCAGCATTTGGCATTTAGATGATTACTAAACGCTATACATGAACCAAAAAAAAAAAAAAACACGACAGGAAAATGTATATATTTTGGTGGCCACTTTATTAGGTACGTCTTGCTAGTACTGAGTTCAATCCCTTTTTACCTTCAGAACTGCCTTAAAGAGGAATTCCAATGAAAATAATGTCATAAAAAAGTGCTTCATTTTTACAATAATTATGTATAATGATTTAGTCAGTGTGTGCCTATAGTAAAAGCTTTCCTCTCCCTGATTTACATTCAGAGATTTATCACATGGTGACATGTTTACTGCTGGCAGGTGATGCCACTGGAAAGAGATGCTGATTGCTTTTTTTTGGCAGTTGGAAACAGCTGTAAACAGCTATTTCCCACAATGCAACGAGGGGTTTCACCACAATATTAGCCATACAGAGCCCCTGGATGATCCGTTTGAGAAAAGGAATAGATTTCTCATGTAAAAGGGGGTATAAGCTACTGATTGGGATGAAGGTCAATTCTTGGTCACGGTTTCTCGTTAATCCTTACTGGCATTTCTCAGTCCATATTAGCACAGTAGCATCATGCAGTTTCTGCCGTTGTATTGCCTGCACACTCATGATGTGAATCTTCCGTTCCACCACATCATGGAAGAAACACTGCTTTCTTATGTGTATATGAGGAATGTTGTTTTTATTACCTGGTCACTTTGCCTGTATTTTGGGATAAAATTCTGTGCACTGCCTTAGAGGTACACTGTTAGATTAGTTAGCTCCATTCACATTCCAGGCCACCTGTTATGGCCTTGCCCAATTTTTTTGCCCTAATTTTCCTGAAAATGTTGTCATGTAACTGGGAACAAGTTATGTTGTACTTTCCTGGGGCTTCTTCCAGCCCCATAGCCTAAAAGGGCCCTCGGTTTCCTCTTGGTACTATTCTTTGTACTGCTGAGCCCCTCTGAAAGCTCACCCACTTGACCAGTCATAAGCTACTGCGCATGTGCGGCCCCGCGACTCCTCAATTGTGCTCCTGTGTCTGAGATCCTGGCCATGGGAGCTAGAACAAAGAGACAGCACAGCCTGAGCCATGCATGCGCAGTAGCCCGCTACTGGAGATTTTTTGGAGGGGAACAACAGAGCGAGACCTGTAAAGCTGCAGTGGTTGGAAGGAGCCCTAGAAGAGGGAAGCACTTGTGCATGAAGGAATTTTTGCACAGTAAAAACCAGGGCTGTGGAGTCGGAATTTTGGGTGCCTGGAGTTGGAGTTGGTGGCTTTATAAACTGAGGAGTCGGATGATTTTTGTACCAAATCCACAGCCCTGGTAAGTATTAGACTGAGGAGTCGGAGCCATTTTGGGTACCTGGAGTTGAAGTTGGAGTCGGAGGTTTCATAAACTGAGGAGTCGGAGTCAGAATAGGAGTCGGATGATTTTTGTACCGACTCCACAGCCCTGGTAAAAACTTCCTCAGCACACGAGCGCTTCCCTCCACATTGCGGTTGTGTTGACCACTTACCATGCTCACAGGCAGAAAATAAAGGACCCTGCACTGGAACAATGGGCTCCATGATGATTAGGAAAGCCTCTCGATTATTCAGAGTCTTCCAACTACTGAGGTAAGTATCTTACTTCCTCAGGGGGGGATTTTAGGGTCAGGCACTTGTTAAGGTTAGGCACTTAAAGTGGAGGGTTAAAGTGGATCCCAGATGAAAGGCACTCTGGAGAAGCTATGGGCGAGGCTTGTTTAGTTTATAGGGAATTGGAGTATTAAAAAAAAAAAAAAAAAAAAAAAAAAAAGCATTTGGCTTGAGGAATGCCCTATAAACTATATGAAAGGAACACAATTATGCAATAAGTCAAAGTTTATCTCGGATCCACTATAGCCATATATATAGTGAATATATGTGCATAAATCCACTATACAGGATCTTCTCAAAAAATTAGCATATTGTGATAAAGTTCATTATTTTCTGTAATGTACTGATAAACATTAGACTTTCATATATTTTAGATTCAAATACACACAACTGAAGTAGTTCAAGCCTTTTATTGTTTTAATATTGATGATTTTGGCATACAGCTCATGAAAACCCCAAATTCCTATCTCAAAAAATTAGCATATTTCATCCGACCAATAAAAGAAAAGTGTTTTGAAAGCAAAAAAAGTCAACCTTCAAATAATTATGTTCAGTTATGCACTCAATACTTGGTTGGGAATCCTTTTGCAGAAATGACTGCTTCAATGCGGCGTGGCATGGAGGCAATCAGCCTGTGGCAGTGCTCAGGTGTTATGGAGGCCCAGGATGCTTCGTTAGCGGCCTTAAGCTCATCCAGAGTGTTGGGTCTTGCGTCTCTCAACTTTCTCTTTACAATATCCCACAGATTCTCTATGGGGTTCAGGTCAGGAGAGTTGGCAGGCCAATTGGGCACAGTAATACCATGGTCTGTAAACCATTTACTAGTGGTTTTGGCACAGTGAGCAGGTGCCAGGTCGTGCTGAAAAATAAAATCTTCGTCTCCATAAAGCTTTTCAGCAGATGGAAGCATGAACCCACTTTTGAACCAGAAACAGTGGCAGAAGCGCCTGACCTGGGCTACAGAGAAGCAGCACTGGACTGTTGCTCAGTGGTCCAAAGTACTTTTTTCGGATGAAAGCAACTTTTACATGTCATTAGGAAATCAAGGTGCCAGAGTCTGGAGGGAGACTGACTAGAGAGGGAAATGCCAAAATGCCTGAAGTCCAGTGTCAAGTACCCACAGTCAGTGAAGGTCTGGGGTGCCATGTCAGCTGCTGGTGTTGGTCCACTGTGTTTTATCAAGGGCAGGGTCAATGCAGCTAGCTATCAGGAGATTTTGGAGCACTTCATGCTTCCATCTGCTGAAAAGCTTTATGGAGATGAAGATTTCATTTTTCAGCACGACCTGGCACCTGCTCACAGTGCCAAAACTGGTAAATGGTTTACTGACCATGGTATTACTGTGCTTAATTGGCCTGCCAACTCTTCTGACCTGAACCCCATAGAGAATCTGTGGGATATTGTGAAAAGTAAGTTGAGAGACGCAAGACCCAACACTCTGGATGAGCTTAAGGCCGCTACCGAAGCATCCTCGTCCTCCATAACACCTGAGCAGTGCCACAGGCTGATTGCCTCCATGCCACACCGCATTGAAGCAGTCATTTCTGCAAAATGATTACCGACCAAGTATTGAGTGCATAACTAGACATAATTATTTGAAGGTTGACTTTTTTTGTTTTAAAAACACTTTTCTTTTATTGGTCGGATGAAATATGCTAATTTTTTGAGATAGGAATTTTGGGTTTTCATGAGCTGTATGCCAAAATCATCAATATTAAAACAATAAAAGGCTTGAAATACTTCAGTTGTGTGTATTTGAATCTAAAATATATGAAAGTCTAAAGTTTATCAGTACATTACAGAAAATAATGAACTTTATCACAATATGCTAATTTTTTGAGAAGATCCTGTATATATGCGCCTACAGTATATCCAGAATATACAATGGTTTGTAAAAGTATTCGGCCCCCTTGAAGTTTTCCACAATTTGTCATATTACTGCCACAAACATGAATCAATTTTATTGGAATTCCATGTGAAAGACCAATACAAAGTGGTGTACACGTGCAGGGGAGGACTGGGACCATTTGGCCTGGGGGGAAAACACAACCTAGAGGCCCGGTCACGGAATCCCCAGCCCAAATACATTTCCACGCAATAAAGATATGTTTCAATGGTAGTTTAAAGCAACAATACATTTTGCATTTACGTTAAGAAAGCATGCATCCATCTTGCCTCCTGTCAGCATTTCAGGCTGGGGGTGTAATTGTGTGGGGGACATTTTCTTGTTGCACTTTGGGCCTTTGAGGGTACTATCTGCATTAGGTTTGTAGGTTTTCCCTTTGTCTATGTGGGTTTCCTCTGGGCACTTTAGTTTCCTCCCACATTAAAAAAAATACAGATAAGTTAAAAGGCTTACCCCTAAATTGGCTCTAGACTACAATAGACATATGACGATGGTAAGGATTAGCTTGTGAGCTCCTTTGAGGACAGTCAGTGACATGACTATGTACTCTACAATGCTGCAGATGTCAGTGCTATACAGTGGCGGACACAGCCAGCAGTGGGCCCCTGTGCAAAATTGTAATTGTGGGCCCCCTACGACCTTCAAAATATGGGGGTGGCTACAACCTGCGGCGCGCGAAGCGCGTCGCGGTGTGGATAGAGCCGCTGCAAAAAATGGGCGTGGCAATGATCGAATGAGGGCGGAGCTAACTGTAACTTAAAGCGAACCCGGGGTGAGGGTTTATTTCCTTTTAAACAATACTAGTTGCCTTGCGGCCCTGCTGATCTATTTGGCTGCAGTAATAAACTGAATTACACCAGCAACAAGCATGCAGCTAATCTTCTCAGTTCTGACAATATTGTCAGAAACCCCTGACCTGCTGCATGCTTGTTCAGGGTCTATGGTTGAAAGAATAAGAGGCATAGGACCAGCACGGCAGCCAGGCAAATGGTATTGCTTAAAAGGAGAGAAATATGGCAGCCTCAAGATTATTCTCACCTCAGGTTCCCTTGAAAAGTGCAACGCAAAGACAGTGGGCCCAAGTTTTGGTGACCCTTTCCCCAGAAAATTCACATAATTGTGCAGGTTTTCTCAAGAAAATACACATCATGTCGGCAGATATGCCCAGAAAATACGTGCAATCATGTCGGCAGATATGCCCAGAAAATACGTGCAATCATGTCGGCAGATATGCCCAGAAAATACGTGCAATCAAGTCGGCAGATATGCCCAGAAAATACGTGCAATCAAGTCGGCAGATATGCCAAGAAAATACATGCAATCATGTCGGCAGATATGCCCAGAAAATACGTGCAATCATGTCGGCAGATATGCCCAGAAAATACGTGCAATCAAGTCGGCAGATATGCCTAGAAAATACGTGCAATCATGTCGGCAGATATGCCCAGAAAATACGTGCAATCATGTCGGCAGATATGCCCAGAAAATACGTGCAATCATGTCGGCAGATATGCCCAGAAAATACGTGCAATTATGTTGGCAGATATGCCCAGAAAATACGTGCAATCATGTCGGCAGATATGCCCAGAAAATACATGCAATCATGTGGCAGACCTGCCCAGAACATACACCTGCTAATATAAATAAAAAAACAAAAACATTTACTCACCTGCAGCAGCAGACCTCCTGTCCCAGCCTCCATCCGGCGCTCAGCTCCCATGGGTGGTTGGGTGGGTTGGTAGCTAGGTAGCCTGGTGGGTAGGTAGCCTGGTGGGTGGGTTGGTAACTAGCCAGGTAGGTAGGTAGGTAGCCTGGTGGGTGGGTAGGTAGGTAGCCTGGTGGGTGGGTAGCCGGGTGGGTGGGTAGGTAGGTAGCCTGGTGGGTAGGTTGGTAACTAGCCCGGTAGGTAGCCGGGTGGGTGGTTAGGTAGGTAGCCGGGTGGGTAGGTAGGTAGCCGGGTGGGTGGTTAGGTAGGTAGCCGGGTGGGTAGGTAGGTAGGAAGCCTGGTGGGTGGGTAGGTAGCCGGGTGGGTAGGTGGTTAGGTAGCCGGGTGGGTAGGTAGGTAGCCGGGTGGGTGGGTAGGTAGTCGGGTGGGTGGTTAGGTAGGAAGCCTGGTGGGTGGGTAGGTAGCCGGGTGGGTAGGTAGGAAGCCTGGTGGGTGGGTAGGTAGCTGGGTGGGTAGGTGGTTAGGTAGCCGGGTGGGTAGGTAGGTAGGAAGCCTGGTGGGTGGTTACGTAGCCATGTGGGTAGGTAGGTAGGAAGCCTGGTGGGTGGGTAGGTAGCCGGGTGGGTAGGTAGGAAGCCTGGTGGGTGGGTAGGTAGGTAGCCGGGTGGGTAGGTGGTTAAGTAGCCGGGTGGGTAGGTAGGTAGGTAGCCGGGTGGGTAGGTAGCCTGGTGGGTGGGTAGGTAGCCGGGTGGGTGGTTAGGTAGTCGGGTGGGTGGTTAGGTAGGAAGCCTGGTGGGTGGGTAGGTAGCCGGGTGGGTAGGTAGGAAGCCTGGTGGGTGGGTAGGTAGCCGGGTGGGTAGGTGGTTAGGTAGCCGGGTGGGTAGGTAGGTAGGAAGCCTGGTGGGTGGTTAGGTAGTTGGGTGGGTAGGTAGGTAGGAAGCCTGGTGGGTGGGTAGGTAGGTAGCCAGGTGGGTAGGTGGTTAGGTAGCCGGGTGGGTAGGCAGGTAGCCCTTTGAGTACCTATCCGGGTGGGGGGCCCGACTCCTACACTCCCTCCCTCCCTTCCTTCCACCCTCCCTCCCTCCCTTCCTTCCTTCCTCCCTCACCTTGAGGGGCCCCCCTCCCGATATGCGGGGCGGGAGAGCGGCAAATACAGGAAGTCTTCAGGGCTCTCCAGGCAGACGCTAGAGGCTCAGCCGCTTGGTCTCCAATATGTCTCCAACTCTGTCGACATATTGGAGACCAAGCGGCTGAGCCCTCTAGCGCATGCCTGGAGACCCGGATTTGCCGCTCTCCCGCCGCGCATACCGGGAGGGGGCCCCCCGAGGTGAGGGAGGGAGGGAGGATAGGAGTCGGGGCCCCCCGGGGGAAAAAAATAATAAAAAAAATATATATTAAAAAAAAAAAATACTTAATGGCCCCTGAAGAAAACGGAACTTCAGGGGCCCTCATGCGGCGGCACCGCCTGCACGGCCGTATGTCCGCCACTGGTGCTATATAATATATACTATTAATATGGTAGGACATAAGACTATGGTAGGATTAGAGTGTGAGCTCCTCTGAGGACAGTCAGTGACATGACTATGTACTCTGTAATGTGCTGCAGGAGATGTCAGTGCTATATAATACATAATAATATGGGAGGACATTAGACTATGACTATGGTGGGATTAGAGTGTGAGCTCCTCTGAGGACAGTCAGTGACATGACTATGTACTTTGCAATGTGCTGCAGAATATGTCAATGCTATATAAATACATAATAATAATAATAATCTGGTAGGACATTAGACTATGACTATGGTAGCATTAGAGTGTGAGCTCCTCTGCGGACAATCAGTAACATGACTATGTACTCTGTAGAACGCTGCAAAAGACGTTTTATAAATACTAAAAAATCTCCCTCAAGGTATTCCCTGGTGGTCTTATGGTCCCTTGATCTCCATATAACTTTCCCTAATGATCTTGTGGTCCCCTCTCCCCTTTACATTAAGCCCTGGTTTGGTTGTTTAGTGGTCCCCTATCCTCATTTAGCTCCCCTAGTGGTCACCCTCCCACTCTTCTCCTGTATAAACAGAGTATTGGTGCAGCAGTGGTGCTTGACTGTCTTACCTCCTCCAGCAATGTGTCCGTCCTCCACAGCTAGTGGCTGTCTGCTCTCTGTCTATCTCCATCTCCTGCACATTGTGTGTAATCAGGCGATGTTCAGGATAACCAAGTCGTAGTGAGCAGGTGGCCGCTACAGAGGACAGACATCTAGCTGGATGAGCTGAGACTGCTGTGCTGCTGCTCTGCATACAGGGGAGCACAGTAGTATAGCAGTGAGTGTCTCCTCCTCTGCTCAGTGCAGTGTTGGCTTCAGCCAGAGTCCCCTCAGTCATGGGCCTAATGCAGCCACCACCAGCCGCACCCCCTAAGTCATTGGTGCCCAGTGTCCCTAAATGAAGCAGGTGCCCCCAGCTTCATAATGTCTAGTACACACAATGCTATTTTCCGTCAGATTGATGGGTCAAATCAATAATTTCCGGCATGTCTGATCTGTTCCTGATCAAGAATGGGATCGATTTTCAGATTAGTACTACAAAAAAAAAAAAAACGATCCCGTTCTCGATAGGGAGCAGATCATACATGCCGGACATTATCAATTCGACCCGTGGATCTGATGGAATATAGCATTGTGTGTACCAGCCTTAAAGCTACACTGCCTGTCCCTTCCCTTCACTATTTCACAATACCCCATCTAATGGCAGTGACAGTACAGGGAAATGGTCACATAGATTTCTTCAGTGCAGAAGCTTGACCGTGGGAAAGCATGTCCATACTGGGCATGTGCAAATGAGGCCCACACATGCCCAGGAGAACTAAGGCACTTGTGCATGGCTCTTTTCATTAATGTAAAAGCACTCCATTTGACTGGGCATGTATGGATGTTACTTGCGCATGCGGAGTACAGATACAGCTCCCAGCATACCTCTCCCACTCCATAGAGGCACTACAGCTCCCATCATGCTCCTCCCCTTCCAAAGCAGGAACCACAGCTCCCAGCAACCCTCTCCTCCTCCATATAGAATTATGTAGCCCCCAGGGCTCCCCAGGCTTTTTTCAATGTGAATAATGTTCCCCTGGTGCCCCTGTAGAGTATTTACAGTGGCGCACACTCACCTGTCCAGCCAGCGGGCTCCCTCCATCTGTGTGCTTCATCCTCACAGGCACCTCATCTCCATGACCTGGTGACATGTACACACCTATGTGCTGCTGGGTCACTGAGATAAGGTGCCTGTGAGGATGGAGACGTTAGCACACAGCTGAGCGCGCTCCGCTGTGAATACTCTGCAGAGGCTCCGGGGGTCCACTATTCAATTTGGGGAGACCAAGGGGGGCCCAGCAACCAGCTGTGGGGCCCTGGGGAACAACCCAACAATATATGGAGTAGGGGTATGCTGGGACCTGTGGTGCCTCTAGGGAAGGCAAGGAGCATGACGGGAGCCGTGGTGCTTATAGGGAGGAGCTTGCTGGGGTCTGTGGTAACTCTTTTGAGGGTAAGAGACCTGCTGGGAACAGTAGTGCCTCTATAGGGGGAAGACTTGATGGGGCTATGGTGCCTCCATGGGGGGGGATGCTGGTAGCTTTAGTGCCTCTATAAGGGAGGGGGAGACTTCCTGGGAGATGTGGTGCCTCTATTGAGGGAAAGGGACATGCTGGGACTTGTGGTACCTCTATGGAGGGGAGGGACATGCTGGGAACAGTAGTGCCTCTATTGGGGAGGGGGAGACTTCCTGGGAGCTTTGGTGCCTCTTTTGAGGGAAAGGAACATGCTGGGACTTGTGGTGCCTTTATGGAGGGGAGGGACATGCTGGGAACAGTAGTGCCTCTATGGGGGGAACCTGCTGGGAGATATGGTACCTCTCTAGAGGGGGAGGGAAAAAACGGGCTACCTAATGCTGTGGAGTGGGGGAGGGGTGTCAGAAACTTACAGGCATGCAGAGTCACAGCAGCAGAAGAAATTCCCAGCCATGCACAGCAGCAGAAGAAATTCCCAGCCATGCATCTGATTCTCTCCCAGTGCAGTGTGATGTCTCTCTTCTCTGGGGCCCTGGCTGCTTCTCCCCATGAATGCACATCACACAGCAGCCTGGCAAGTGTGTCTCAGCGTGGTCTCCTCAGGCCGGGGGGCGGAGCCTACACACATACACGCAGTCTGTGAGATGAGACAATGAGAGGATGCCGGGAGAAGCAGGAGCTTTCAGCCAATGCCCTGCTCCCTGGCCCTACTGAGTAAGCCTATCAGAACAGCAGTGGGCTGCTGGGGGCGGGGCTGAATCGAGTGGCTGCGGAGCTGCTCTAAACTTTTTTACCACCGCACCGGCCCTGATCGATTGAGGTGGCGGCGGCCCGGGGGGAGAATGCCACCCGTCCCCCCGGGCCAGTCCGCCCCTGTACACGTGAGAAGTGAAACGAAAATCATACATGATTCCAAACATTTTTACACAAAAATAACTGAAAAGTGGGGTGTGCGTAATTATTCAGCCCCCTTTGGTCTGAGTGCAGTCAGTTGCCCATAGACATTGCCTGATGAGTGCTTATGACTAAATAGAGTGAACCTGTGTGTAATCTAATGTCAGTACAAATACAGCTGCTCTGTGACAGCCTCAGAGGTTGTTTAAGAGAATATTGGGAGCAACAACACCATGAAGTCCAAAGAACACACCAGACAGGTCAGGGATAGTCATTGAGAAATTTAAAGCAGGTTTAGGCTACAAAAAGATTTCCAAAGCCTTGAACATCCCACGGAGCACTGTTCAAGCGATCATGGCACAACTGTAAACCTACTAAGACAAGGCCGTCCACCTAAACTCACAGGCCGAACAAGGAGAGCGCTGATCAGAAATGCAGTCAAGAGGCCCATGGTGACTCTGGACGAGCTGCAGAGATCTACAGGTGGGGGACTCTGTCCATAGGACAACTATTAGTCATGCACTGCACAAAGTTGGCCTTTATGGAAGAGTGGCAAGAAGAAAGCCATTGTTAACAGAAAAGCATAAGAAGTCCTGTTTGCAGTTTGCCACAAGCCATGCGGGGGACACAGCAAACATGTGGAAGAAGGTGCTCTGGTCAGATGAGACCAAAATTGAACTTTTTGGCCAAAATGCAAAACGCTATGTGTGGCTGAAAACTAACACTGCACATCACTGTGAACACACCATCCCCACTGTCAAATATGGTGGTGGCAGCATCATTGCTTCTCTTCAGCAGGGACAGGGAAGCTGGTCAGAGTTGATGAGAAGATGGCAATCTTGGAAGAAAACCTCTTGGAGTCTGTAAAAGACTTGAGACTGGGGCGGAGGTTCACCTTCCAGCAGGACAACAATACTAAACATAAAGCCAGGGCAACAATGGAATGGTTTAAAACAAAACATATCCATGTGTTAGAATGGCCGAGTCAAAGTCCAGATCTAAATCCAATCGAGAATCTGTGGTAAGATCTGAAAACTGTTCACAAACGCTGTCCATCTAATCTGAGCTGTTTTGCACAGAAGAATGGGCAAGGATTTCAGTCTCTAGATGTGCAAAGCTGGTAGAGACATACCCTAAAAGACTGGCAGCTGTAATTGCAGCAAAAGGTGGTTCTACAAAGTATTGACTCAGAGGGCTGAATAATTACGCACAAGCCACTTTGCAGTTATTTTTTTTAAATGTTTGGAATCATGTATGATTTTCGTTCCACTTCTCACCTGTACACCACTTTGTATTGGTCTTTCACGTGGCATTCCAATTAAATTGATTCATGTTTGTGGCAGTAATATGACAAAATGTGGAAAACTTCAAGGGGGCCAAATACTTTTACAAACCACTGTATATGTGCATAGTCAAATATAAGTATTTTCAATTACCAACATTTTAGTATTAAAGGAGTTAAAAGATACCAGAGCCGAATAAAGCCAGAGAAAAGTCCCCCGGGGTTGTCTTTCGGGTCGCCGGAGTCAGGTTTCACTGTGCAGACGCTGGCTACAACACACACCCGTGAGAATTCTGCGCATGCATATGTTGTCTCTTGTCATTGTGCTCCCGGGGGGGCTTTTAGGTAAGAGGATCCCGGGGGGCTTTTGGGCATCAGGATAGGTGACATATATGCCTGCTTCCCCATTTTCTCTAGCTTTGTTCGGCTATGGTATCCTTTAACGGCACTACCCAACTGATGCACTGCAATGTATACTCCTCAAACATTACCAGGGGCTAGAAGAAACTTCAATTAAGTAAAAATAAACTTTTTTGGCACCTTTCCGTTAGCTGGGCGCATCCACTATGTGGCGTTAATTACTAATCCCCCTCCAGGCGGACATGGATAGTAGGGAAAAATGTAATTCTGGTGGAGTTTTATCGACACCTAGTGGATGCGCCCGGCTAATGGAAAAGTACACTTTTTTACCATCAAGTGTGCTTTACTCCAACCCTATTATTGGATAACCAGTCATCAGCTTTCCTATCTCAATTGCTCCATCCATGCAAATGGACGCTGGACACACACAATGCAATTTATCCAGCATGTCCGATGGCTTCCGATCGAGAAAGGGATTGATTCTGAGCAGTACTGATGTCAAAATCAATCCCTTCCTCATTAATACTAGGATCACACTATGCAACTTCCGGTCCGAATTGGACGATTTTCCGATTTATCCAATCTGTATCTGATTCTGATCGATAAAGGGATCAATTTAGTAAATTATAATCGGAAAGTCAGTCCTTTTATGGATTCCTGATCAATACGGTTTGGACATGTAGACACGATACAACATCTCATCAGATTACTACTCGATAGGTTGTGTGTTCCCTGCATAAGAAGCAAATCGGACATCCTGGAAATTATAAGAAAATTGCATTGCTGTATTAGGTTTTATTGACCTGTGTGTACCAAAACGCTTGGAACAGCATCTACAGGAGTATGACAACTCTGAGACACACACAGCCAACTTGCAGCACAACAGCGCTACCACGAGTTCTTGTCTTGGTATTACTTATATCCATGTACATGCAGCCTCACTGTACTTCCTGTAAGCGCACTCCGAGAACTATACGCTGTACTACTGACAGTCACAGCCACGCCCAGCGCACATGTCCAGAACTCGCACATGCGTAGTTCGAAAAGCCGCACATTTCTCCATTGTTACTGCGCATGTGCAGAGTTCCGGACTGGCTGGCGTTACTGGGGAGATTGTTGGGTAACAACAAACCAGAAGCATACGAGGAAAAGGATGGCGAGCTACAAGGTGAGCCGGGGCCTGCCATACACGGGCCTATGCTTGCATTTTACATTGCTCTATTAAGTGCTTTTATTCAGTTATGAAGTGAAACTATAGCAGAGGCAGTTCACCAGGGCAGAGCTGTGTGTAGGTATGACAAGCTTGTGTTACACAGCCAATTGCATATAATCGCATATTCCATAATTGTGTGTCAGATATTTAATACAGAGCCTGATATAAGCTGGGAAAATGTCAATAAACCCACAGAGGTTTGCTGCATCACTATACCAGTGACATACCAGTGAGCCAGCAAGCCTTTGTGGGTTTATTGACATTTTCTACTATCAGGTGTTAGAAAATTGTAGCCTTTCTCCTTGTTCCTGGCACATACTACGTCCAGCTGAGGGCTGCTTACAGCTTAATTATCTTTTTGTCTAGCTGCATTTGTTTTAACATAATTTATATCAAATTAAATTCTGGATATCTTGCATATGTTTTCTTAAAAAGAAAGTACTTCCTCTGTGTGTACATAATAAACAGTAAACAGTAGGATAAATGCTACAGACTGATTCATATAGGCACCTGAACTCAGCGGTATGGAGGCTGCCATACTTATTTTCTTTTACACAATGCCAGTTGCCTGGTAGACAGTACTGCAGATTAATCTGGTGTCAGTAGTATCAGAACACACACCTGAAACAAATGTGTGGCAAATCCTGTCAGAAACACAAGCATGCTTGTTCAAGGGATATGACTGAAAGTATTAGAGGAAGAGGATCAGTGTAACTGCCAGGCAACTGGTGTTGTTTAAATGTAATATGTCAGCATCCATATCCCTCTCACTTCATGTTCCCTTGAAGCCTGGAGGTGGCAACCAAATGTGGGTATTTGGTGTACCATTTACTGGGAATTTTCAGAGATAAGTGAGAAGTATTTAGTGACAAGTGAAATAATCTCGGAGGGCACATGGGCTATGTGTATGCAGGGAATAACTCGCCTAAGCCACCGTCGTCTCTCTTCCAAAGCAATCCATGCCAATTTCCATCTTCTTACAATTCCACCTTCTAAACCAGAACTTCTGCATTGGCGGAAGTGTAAGATGGAACGTGGCATGAGGCACAACAGAAGGGAGGCAGAGGGGGACTAGTCTATTTTAGTGGAACCAACAGGAAACCTCATAGGGAACAGTTCTCCTATCACAGCACCTTCAACAGCACGAAGCGCTGTGATTAGCTGAATAGTGTGGGCGTAGTTTACTACAACCTACCTGAAACCTAGAAGTTTGAGAGGATGCAGTCTACTCAATCACATTGGCAGAATTTCCCTATGAGTCCCCTTAAGTAGACTAGCACTTGCAGAGGCTTATTCGAGTTAATCCCTGCATTTACAGCCCAAGCCTCCTGCACAATCCAGGACGATTTAGATTTTTGCAAAATCGTTCTTGCTCATCTTTAAAGTGTACCTGAGATGAAAACAGTCTCAGGTACTGTACTTACCTGGGCCTTCCTTAAGCCCCCTTGAGGCCACTCGGTCCTTTGTGCTCCCGTAGCTGGGAGTTAGATGCATGTGCAACTTTTCCAGGCTACCGGGCCATCCACCGGGAGACAGGAGTGACCCAGGGAGACGACGAGGGACCGAGCGGGCTCAAGGGGGCTTAAAGAATGAAACCCGAGACTTCTTTCATCTCAGGTTCCCCTTAATTACAACCTGCTCAGATATTACTATATTCACATTAGCTATGTTCATGGTGTAGCGCTAGCATGGCTGAGGTAACCCACCTGGAAACCTCATAGGGAACAGTTCTCCAATCGCAATACCTTCAAATTGAAGCATGGCAAGTGGCCAAATAGTGTGTCTGTGTGTAGTTATTACTACAACCTATTTGAAACCTAAAATTTGTAGAGGGTGCTGTTATTGGAGAACTATTGAAACACTAACCAATCACACTACCAGAACTTCCCTATGATGTTTCCCAGTCTGTCCTCTCAACCATACTAGCACCCATTTATAGAATTGCAATGAAGAGGACGTCTCATCTTCCGTTTACCATTTCAACTGAAGGTGAGGCCAGTGGGTGTTGATGGGGACTCTTGTACATATTCCAGCACAAACTGTGAGGCACAATCATTTCATTGGTCTAAAAGTGTGTTTTTTGTTTTTTTTTTTTTTAATACAAAAAAAATAACCCTTTTGTCCATTTTCTTAGAGGATCTAAAACCTGCTCTCTGATTTAGGCCTCCTTCCCATGGACCGCTGATAGGCAGTGAAATGCCTCTCAAACTCTCTCAACTGCTCACTGCTGCCTAGTAACTGCTTGTTGCTGGATGATAAATGCTTACTTCTGCCTGGTAACTGCTTGCTGAGCACACAGCTCAACAGTTTGTGGAAAGGAGGCCTTAAACAGCAATGCATGTTGTATAATTTTCCACACAGGTGTACCAGGGAAATCTAGCTAATTAGTTCACTGATTACACCAGTTGTGTTCAGGAGAGGAAATGTACCATGTGCAATTGGTGAGGACACGTTTGAGAAGCTCCTGATTGAGGGTAGGTGCACACATAACATGAAAGGTTGCGTTTTATGTCATGTGCGGTTGTTTAGCATTTTTGGAGCGTTTTTGATGCGTTTGCGGGTTTTTTTTTTTTTTTTTACCACAGAGGCGTTTTTCACACGTTTTTACGTGTGTTTTAATGCGTATTGCTTATACAAAACGCATATGCGTTTTGTATACGGTTTCAAATTGCGTTTTATGCAAATCACTAGGAAGACAAAAGGAAGCGGAAATACATCACAAAACAATTTTTTTTGTAAAAACGCATGAAAAATGCAAACCATTGAGTTTCCATTGGCTTTCATTATGTGCGTTTCTGATGCCTTTTCGCATATTATGCAACAAAACCAGCGTTATTAAAAACGCACGCATGCAAAACGCATGCGGTTTTTTTTTATGCGTTTTCCTGCGGCCAATAGACTTTCATTAGCGGCAAATACGCAGCGTTTTTCCGCAACGCTAGCGTTTCTGCTAAGTGTGTACCTAGCCCGAGGGGTTTTCAACTCATTTGAATTTGTGTGCATCACGTGGGTGTGCGTTTTTTGTGTTCATTGCACATTTTATGTATTTTAATGGCATCAGATATGACCAACAATTTTTGTTGTGCTTTTTGCTATTTTCCACGTTTTTTAAAGGGACTCAGAGCTCATGAAAATAGGCCATGAAAACAGCCCCATACGCTCCCACGCCGCCGTCCTCAGTCTTCTGCAGCGCCGGTACCGCCTCCCCACACTTCCGTCAGTCAGCTCCAGTCTACGCAGGAGAAGTGCGCTTTTTGCGTATCCCTCCTGCAGCTGTTGGCTACGTGGAGGACGCACTTTTCTTATGTCAGACTGGCTCCGACTGACGAAAGTGCGGGGACCCGTTTTTCAGAGCTGGGAGAAGACTGAGGATGGTGGCAGGGGAGCGATTTGTACGTATGGGGCTGGAGGAAGCCCCAGGTATGAATAAATCCTTTTTTTTTTCATTAGCTCTGGTACACTTTAAATCATGCTGCAGTGATGTTTTTCCATGTGGGTTTTGAATGTAATTTTAGGTCAGTGAGAATGCCAAAAAATTGCATTTATTTCATGAAAATTGCATCCGATTTTGAAGTTGGCTAGATACATTGGCCACAATTCACTAAGGGCAGTTCGGTAAAGTCATTTAGGTCGGTAAAATACCACATTCAGTATATTACACTTTATTTATTTTTTTCAAATTTACTAGATTTTCAGCATGAGGTAGAAGTTCGGTAATTTACTGAACAAACGTGCTTCAATTGACGAAGACCTGCTTGGTAAATCTAATAACCATTGTCACAGACCATGTACTCTGCGGACCTGATGGGAAACTGCCCATTATTACGCAAAGCCTACACCACCTGACTAGCTCAACGACACTTCATTGGTCACTACCTAAATAAAGTGTTTAGATGGGGCATGATAATAAAAAAAAAAAAGGCTCATCGGTCGTCTGCACAAACATCTGTTACCTACCAGATCCAAATTGTGTGCATTTGGCCGGTGAAGAGCCTGTCTGTCCATCCTCAGACACCGCCGATCACCCATACAGAGGTGGCGAGCTGCACAACATACATGCATCTGGTAGGTAACTGATGTTTGTGCCGACATCCGATGAGCCCGAAACAGCAGACTGTTGCTGCCACACAGCACTATGTTTTAACTTGTTTTCAATAAAGTTTTCATGACTATAGAAGACGGTGCGGACTTCAATTGTTTGTATGTATTTTAAATTTTACATTTTTTTGCTTTAATGAATTGAGGCCATGGACAGGAAAATTAACTTCATTGATGTGCAAGGATAATTCACAAAAGTGCACAAAAACATGAAAATGCAGCGGGAAAAAAAGTGGATGTGTGGAAAAATGTGAATGCTGCCTGAATCATTTGTTCAGTACACATGATCTGTGGCAGTAGGTACAAAGTAATCTACTGAACGTCCTACACAATTCCTGATGTCAATGAACTTGCATTTAATCTAACTTTTCACGGAAGTCTGACTGTAGGTACCCAATAATTGTACAATTAAAACTGTATTATCTTACTACTTCTATGTGTTATTAGGCAATACCTTAATTATCTATTCAAAGTTTATTCACTCAGGCAGGGGTCACACTTGTGAAAACCGTGTGTGTTTTGCTGCAATGCAAAATTGCATGCGAAAGCACGCATAATGTTTTACAATGGGCCTACTGCAATTTCAGGAACTGCATTTTGGGGATGCAGTTTTGGCGCATTTTATAATCTGAGTACATGCACTACTTTATCGTTGTTGTTGAAAATCATTAGCTACTGTTTCAATTGTCTGCATTTAGGCAGGCAAATTATAAGAAATCATTATCTGCATTTTGCAGTGCGATTCTGCATTCTTTTAAATCGCCTGCACTTTCCCCAAGTGTGACCTCTGTCTCAGTTTACTCTTCTACTGCATACATTTGGTAAGATTGTACTATGAAGATTGTATCATTAGTGGCCACCCATTGATGACACAGTCTTACCAAATCTATATAGTAGAAGGGTAAACTGAATGTAAATCACTTTGAAGGGTACCTGTAGTTTGAAAAAAAAGCAAGATATTTACCTTTTTAGTAGGGGAAAGCCTCTGGTCTTGCACACACTCCAATCCTTCGCTGCGACCCAGGGAAAATATTCCTTAATTTCTAAGTGTGCTTGTGGCTGCGTTCCCTTCCGTGGAAATCTGTGAGAAATCACTTGCCACTCACTACTTTTTGGCTGATTCTGTGACACGCCTCAGAACTACAGCAGTCAGGATGATTTTTTTATTATAGGGTTTGCTTTTTCTAGTGGCTCGCAATGTGGGGGGCTTCAGTACCCTCTTCCCCTGATACAGGATTACGTAAAGGATTAGAACAAAGCAAAGTTTATTTTCTGCAGTCCCCTAAAATTCTAATGCACCTAGACTCTATATCTGAACTGTTGATTCCTGTACAGAATTTTATATCCTGGTAGCCTCCTCTATTGCCATGGAATCCACCTCAAATGTTTCCCTGTAGATTTTTGTTTTTGTTTGGATTGGTGGTCATCCAGAGTGAATGATGCTTGATTGATTAGCGGCAACAACAGCTTGGGACATTTGTGGGGGGCATTTCCCCTTTCTGTGATATTCTGTTTCGTTTTGTTAGCCTCCCTCGGTTTTGGATGGGGGAGGCTATCCACCGACCTCTAGACCAGTGTCATATAAGGTAAGAGTCAGGCCAACTGTCAGGTCTGCAGTCATATTTTCATCATGCTTCAATTGCTCAATGGGGCCCAGGAGAGCTCTGTCCTACCCAGGGCTGTGGAGTTGGAGTTTAAATCGGAGCAATTTTGGGTACCTGGAGTCAGATGTTTTTTGTACAAAATCCACAGCCCTGGTAAGTATTTGACTACGAAGTTAGAGCCATTTTGGGTACCTGGAGTTGGAGTGGGTGGTTTCATAAACTGAGGGGTCGGAGTTGGAGTCGGATGATTTTTGTACTGATACCACAGCCCTGGTCCTACCTATCTTTTTCATCTGTCTTCTGCCTCTTATCTGCTCTCCTTCCTTTCCATATCGCATATCTCTATCTCATTTTGATAAATATATACTGTGCCAGTATGTTTATCATGAACACATTATCTGTGGATTCTTTTCTCTTGTGTGTTTTATTTTAATGCCTGAAATCCTGTTTCTAACAGACTTCTTGCAGCAAAAGTACAGAAATATGCCATGTATATTTTAATACAGTATTTTCTTGTTTTTAGGCTGCAGATTCCAAGAGGGAACAGTTTAGAAGATACTTGGAGAAAGCGGGAGTGCTTGACACACTTACTAAAAGTGAGCATTTGCCAGTTTGTTTCTCAAACATGTAACAGACACTGCATAAATGTGTGCCTTGGAATTGAGAGGCATACAGCAGTAGAAAAAAATATAAAAATATCTGTTACTCGCTAAGGGTGGCCACACATTGTAAAGCTTCTACCGCTTAGTTTGATTTTGGCCAAGGTGGCCATCTCTGCCAAATATTTAGCTTGTGTGAAGTTGCCCCCACCAGGTTACACCAGATGACAACAACCAAGCTCATTGTCCCTTCCATAGGCCTCAGCCACACTATATGCGCTTTTCTGAGCGCTTGTGATTGATTAGCAAATCCCAATGAATTTAATGGGAGCGATTTTTTTAAAAAGCGCTCAGAAAGCGTTTATAGTGTGGCTGAGCCCTTATTACTCCACCCACTGGAAGTCACTCCAGTGTGCGTATATTCAGTTAACAACGTTCTTGGTATGAGAATTGCCTAGTACATTTTTGGGATAAGTTGGGCTTTAAGATGGCCACAGTTGTAACAGGGGCATGAAATGGAACCTGAAGTGAGAGGAATTCAGAGGCTGCTATGTTCATTCCCTTATAAGCAATGTCAGCTACCTGACCTCTGTGCTGGTGCTCTGCCTCTTATACTTTAAGTCACTGGCCCAGACTGAGCATGCAGATCAGATGCTTTGACTCTGGCTGCGTATGCTTGTTGTAGGCGTGTGACTCAAAAACAACTAAAGGCAAAAGCTCAGCATGACCGCAAAGCAACTGGCATTGTTTATAAATGAATTAAGATGCCAGTCTTCATTTTCCTCTCACTTCCGGTTTCCTTTTAATACAAGTAGGGTAGAGATAGAGTTACATAGCATGAGGTGTACATTGGGAGGGCTGGACGTACAGGGTGGAAGAATATGAAATAGATCAGTGTTTTTCAACCGCTGATGTTGCCTGGTGTGCCGTACAGCAGGGGTCTCCAATCACAGGGCCGCTGCAGGTCTGGCCTCTTGCTCCTCCCTGTGGCCGCCGCTCCTGTTAACTTATCATGAGCGGGCGGCCGCTTGTCCGATTAGATTCTCCCGTAGCCACTCTCCTTAGTGGCGTCTCATATTACATCAGCGCGCTCGGCGGCTGCTGTGATGAGCAGGAAGCGGTACATCGGTTCCCATGGTAACGGCGATGCATATCGCTGCTACAGGAAGCCGCTGTACCGCTTCCTGCTTATCACAGCAGCCGCCGAGCGCGCTGCTGTAATAGGAGATGCCACTGAGGAGAGCGGCTACGGGGGAATCTAATCGGACAAGCGGCCGCCCCCTCATGATAAGGTAACAGGAGCGGCGGAGAGGGGAGGGGCACTACCTACTCATACTAGGAAGCTATACTGGGCACTATACTAGCTATACTGGACACTATACTGGGGCACTACCTAGCTATACTGGGCACTACCTAGCTATACTGGGCACTATGCTAGCTATACTGGGCACTATACTAGTTATACTGGGCACTATACTAGCTATACTGGGCACTTTACTGGCTATACTGGGGCACTACCTACCCATACTGGGCACTATACTGGGGCACTACCTATCCATACTGGGACTATACTAGCTATACTGGTCATTATACTAGCTATACTGGTCATTATACTAGCTATA
This sequence comes from Hyperolius riggenbachi, assembly GCF_040937935.1. Lineage (NCBI taxonomy): Eukaryota > Metazoa > Chordata > Amphibia > Anura > Hyperoliidae > Hyperolius > Hyperolius riggenbachi. The sequence continues at coordinate 297,411,962 of NC_090647.1, forward strand.
CTGGTCATTATACTAGCTATACTGGGGCACTATACTAGCTATACTTGGGTAACTATACTAGCCATACTGGGGCAACTAAACTCCCTATACTGGGGCAACTATGCTAGCTATGCAGCCGCACCCCAGGCCCCTCCCCCCCCACAACCCGCTGCGCACGACACTGTCCACTAGGTTGCGCAAACACCCGCGCCGTTCCCTGGAGAAAAATTTGGTCAGAAAGTGGTCCCCGGGCCGGAAAAGGTTGGGGACCACTGAAATAGATGATTGCACATGAGCGATTAAAAAAAACAAGGAAAGATGCAACTCGGGCACTTCTTACATTTTACCAGGACTACTACTCTGCTTATAGTTCACTGCATGTAGTTGTCAAGTGACTTGAATCGTTAAGAATTTAGTTGCAAACCTGAACTTTTTCTTTTGCAGTATTAGTGGAACTGTATGAAGAGCCAGAAAAGCCAAATAATGCACTGGAGTATCCTTTATTATTTTACTTGGTTTATAGAGACCATCATATCTTTTGACACTGTACAGAGTAAGATAAAGACATAGGTTAACCACTTAAGTACCAGTGGTCTCTGCCCCCTTAAGGACCAGAGACCACAGGTACCAGAAACGTCGGAATCCCGATGGATAACGACGAATTGCCGCACATACCTGCTGCAATCGCCGTCACCGCCGCACGTCGACAACCTGGGCAGCCCATTCTGCCATCTCTATGATGGCAGAGTTCCTGTGAGCCGGTCAGGAGCCGCTTTCATTGGCTCCTGACCCTGCCTATCAATGTAAGCCAATGAGAGCGGCTTACGTTGATAGACGGGGTCAGGGGCCAATGAAATCAGCTTCTGTCCTGCTCACAGGGCTCTGCCGTTATAGAGACGGCAGAGCAAGGGAGCTGCAGCGGGGAAACGGCGGCGAGATTGTCGGGAGCGGCGACAACATGCGGCGTCGGTTGATTGAAATCTACGCCCTGCCAGCCAGGTAGCCTCCAAAACAGGGTGTAGATTTAAAGAGAGACTGAAGCGAGAATAAATCTCGCTTCAGACCTCAGAGTTAGCAGGGGCATGTGTGCCCCTGCTAAAACGCCGCTATAGCGCGGCTTAGCGGGGGTCCCTTCGCCCCCAAATCCCCCTCCGTAATGCGGGGGAGCGCTTCCTGGTTGGGGCAGGGCTAACCGCCGCAGCCCTGCCCCACGCGCGTCTGTCAGCGCGTATCTCCGCCTCTCCCCCGCCCCTCTCAGTCTTCCTTCACTGAGAGGGGCGGGGGAGAGGCGGCGATGCGCGGCTGACAGACGCGACTGGAGGCAGGGCTGCAGCCGTTAGCCCTGCCTCCAGGAGCGACCAAGTCTGCGACCAAGTGTCGCAGTGGGGGGTTTGGGGGTCAAGGGACCCCCGTTTAGCGGCGCTATTGCGGCAGTTTAGCAGGGGCACACATGCCCCTGCTAACTATGAGCTCTGAAGCGAGATTTATTCTCGCTTCAGAGTCTCTTTAAAGGGAACCTAAACAGAGGAGGATATGGATTTTTCCTTTTAAAATAATTCCAGTTGCCTGACTCGTCTCTGATCCTTTTAGCCACAGCCCCTGAACAAGCATGCAGATCAGGTGCTCTGACTGAAGTCAGACTGGATTAAGCTGCATGCTTGTTTCAGGTCTGTGATTCAGCCACTACTACAGCCATAGAGATCAGCAGGATAGTCCGGCAACTAGTATTGTTTAACAGGAAACATCCATATCCCTCTCAGTTTAGGTTCCCTTTAAATCATTGCGGTCCGAAAGTAGTTAATGACAAGTACATACAGCTGCATCAGATTATATACATAAATAAGAAATGACAAGAACTAAACCCTACTTTAGCTGAGGAGACAGAACCTTGTCAGTGTTTGTTAGAAGCAGAAATGTGAAAAAAAATTCTAAAGAGGTGAGATTTTGTAGTTAACCTCTCTGGTGTTATGATTCCTTCCTGATTTTAGGGACTAAAAGTGGTACAATTTTTTTTCATTAGCATTTAGACCCTAAAAACAAGAAAAAATAAATCATACCCCCAGAGAGCCTGCAGCAGCCCCTGCCTGCAATTACTCACCTCCTTGGGATCCAGCAATGCAGTTCACTCTCTGTCCTTTGGGTGTTGTAACCGTAAAATGCTAGCAATTTTTAAATCGCAGGGGTTGCTATTTAAACCTCCTAGTGTCGGGCACCCCCCGCTCCCCTGCGATCTCCCCCCCCCCCCCCCCCCCTCGATCCCCCAGTTTATACATTAACCCCCCCCCCCCTGGATCTAGCGATCGCGCAGCCTCCCGGCACAGCTCCAGTCTCTCTATGGGGAGGATTGGGTTTGCGCATGACGTCTGCGATCCTCCCCATAGTGAAGACCGGAGCTGTCCGGGGAGGCTGCGCCGATCGCTGGATCCAGGCTGGGTAATGTATAAACGGGGCAGCAGCAGGGATTGGAGGGTGCCGCAGACTTCTTCTAGCTAGCCTAGTGCTAGCTAGAGGGTTTACAGCCATTTGGCACATTTATTTAAAAAGCGGGCTAAAAGTAACAAAACCTCCTGAGCTGCGTAATGCTCAGGAGGTTAACATAGGAATCGCAGTAGGTGTTTTCCACTATCGCAATTTGATTTTCTACAAAGCGCAATCGATTTCTGGAGCGACTTTGAGAGCAGTTGTGCATTGCAAATGCATTGCGTATGAAAACGTGCAATAGCATAACAAAATGAGTGAAGAATCGCTATCGCTGGCATTTGGGATTTGCGGTTGCTAATGGAAAAGAGTCCATAGTGAGATCGTCGGCTGTCATCATGATGCCAGACGGCGATCTCACCAGAGGGACCCAGAGCCTCCGAGGACTGGAAGGAGAATGGCTGCCGGCGTCTGGATTCCATGGGGAGGCATGTTAAAACGCCCGCTGCACACAATGCTCTCTGCATTGACCTCCCAGCTGCTACCCTGAGTCAGACTCGGGGTTACCGCTTTGGGCTGCGTTTTATTTTCCGCCCCGAGCCTGATATGGAGTTACCGCTAACGAGGTTAAAAAAAAAATATTAAAGTTGGAAAGTGACAAAAATAAAAGTGAATTCCAGACAAAGCAGAGCATCATTATAAACGTTGGATGTTAAAAAGCGAAGAGGGGGTCAAAGTGAAGGATTGTGGTAATGTGTAAAGCAAGGTTTGCAACTGGGATGTTATTGGGAAATTAGTAAGGAAATAGAGAAGCAGAATGTAGCTGGCTTTATAAGTTAAATTAGTCCTGTACCGTTGTTTTGAGACCTGAAAAAACAAACACAAAAAGCACCACCGCAGAACTCACCTACTCCTGAATCCCTTCGCTGTCTTTCCAAATTGTCGGTGCTCCTGTTCCGCCACCATGTCCCTCATATTTGCTGGCATCTTCAAACGAAAGTACTTCTGGGTCAGCACCATAGCAGTGGTGATCTCCCATCTTCACTGCTATGGTGCTGACCCAGAAATACTTTCGTTTGAAGATGCCAGCAAGTATGAGGGACATGGTGGCGGAACAGGAGCACCGACAATTTGGAAAGACGGGGGGAAAGAGAGCCGACAAGGCAGAAAAGACAACTGAGGGATCCAGGGAGTAGATAAGTTAAGCAGTGGGGTTTCTTTTTGCAAAATGTCGGCAGTACAAGGGGTTGTGATCGGGGAGAATAACTGCCATTTCCTCCCCGTCCATATTTGATGTTCTAGTCAGTTAAAGATTTCAGCTGACTAGAACAGGGACCCCTGGAGGCACTGAACTATGCAGCCGTTTACAGGTTCTTTCACTGAACAATTGCCACCTGCATGCATAGACATGTAGCAGACTGACATCACACACATAGACAGGCAGTTGAGCTTTGCGGTTGTTTAGCTTTCAACAATCGCATGGCTGAAATTGTTGCCTGATTTGTCTCAAGAGTGGCAACTGAACACTTTGGTATGTTGTGATTTTAACCACTTCTGTGCCAGGGGGTGGTTTGCCTGATCGGTGCTGCGTGGACTCTCCAGCCCGCAGCACCGATCAGATAGCAGCCAGGGCGATCAGACTACCCCCCTTTTTTCCCCACTAGGGGGATGTCCTGCTGGGGGGGTCTGATCGCTGCCGGCTGTTTGCGCTTGCGGGGGTGGGCTCTTCAAAGCCCCCCCCTCCGCAGCGCTTCCTGGCCTCCTTCCCCTTCCCTCCCTCTCCCTCCCCCTGTGAGCCGGATAGGACAGGCCTCAGCCTATCAGGTGCCGGCGATCCCCGGCCAATCAGAGGCCGGGGATCACCGATCTCCGCTACGGCGCTGCTGCGCCGTATACATGTAAACAGCGGGGAAGATCTTCGCAGGGTGTTTACATTTACCCTGCGAGCCGCGATCGGCGGCTCGCAGGGTGTTCACGGAGACACCCTCCGTGAACTGACATGGAACGGCCGCTCGTGGCCGTTTCCATGGTATCCACTTCAGGATTCAGGGGCGTACTTAAGTGTACGCAGTATCCTGAAGTGGTTAAACTACACCTTGTGGCAGAAAAAGAAAAATCTTCGAATAAGTTAGAAACAAAAAAGAAAAAAACCCTGAATGATATTCACTGACTGAATCAATGTGAATTCTCCATGAGGATTCCCACTGGTCAGATCAAACGACCAGTGGGGAACCGTGAGGCTGGTTTCACACAGAAAACTGGCGGTATCGTTGCGGCACCGCCAAAACAGGCTTTCAGGGAACACGGCGTTAGGACACGGTGTTCCCTGTCTGGCCACCAGGCAAGCGAGAAGTGATGCGTACTAACAGTCACTTCCTGCCTCTTGTATGCGGAAATGTATTGTAAAAATAGCTACTGATAGGGATAAAGTTCAATTCTTGGTCGGAGTTTCCCTTTAAAGGGAAACTGAAGCAAGAAGTATATGGAGGCTGCCATATTTATTTCCTTTTAAACAATACAAATTACCTGGCAGCCCTGCTGATCCATTTGGCTGCACTAGTGTCTGAATAACACCAGAAACAACATGCAGCTAATCTTGTCAGATCTCACAAACATGTCAGCAGCCTCTACTGCATGCTTGTTCAGGGTCTATAGCTAAAAGTATTAGAGGAAGAGGATCAACAAAACATCCAGGAAACTGGTATTGCTTAAAAGGAAATAAATATGGCTGCCTCCATATCCTTTTTACTTCAGGCGTCCTTTAACACTCTAGGTCACTTATCCACAATGAGCACAGGACTGCCATGAAATCCAGGCAGCTAGCATTTTGTGTACCGAGGACAGCACTGGCAGCTTTCATAACCTCTCAGCATAGGCTCTAGTGAGGCAGATGAGACCTGCATGGAGTTATGCTGATGTGGAAATAATCTTGTCATGAGACTAGTAACTGTTGCGTTTCCTGATTTGTACAATCAGCTTCTTAAAACAGCACATAGGTGCAGCAGGTCCCGAGACACCAGATGTGGAAGCTTTGCGTTTGGAGGTCACAGAACTGAAACAGAAGTATGAAGCTGTTCTAGAGGAAAATAAAGAACTGAAAGCAAAGGTTCGTTTTTACTGTTGATTTTTTCCCCTTGTGTTCTATACTGGCTGCTTTATCTCTAAATCATGATTGTACATAGTAGTGGTTTTGCTATATCTGCTACATAAACACCTCAAAATGCACAGCCATCTTGTAACACTGATCATTTGTGCACAAATAATTACAAATGCACATTTTTAAACAACGAAATGCATGATTTTGCTGTGGTATACAGGTAGTCCCTGGTTAACGAACGAGATCTGTCCTTCCAGTGTCACCCTCTGTGTCACGTCTGTTTCCTCCGTGCCTGCAGTGTCCGTACCCCCCCCCCCCCTCCCCCACGGTGTCACCTCTTACCCTCAGGGTGCTTTTACACTGGTGCTTTGCATTATTCTTACCACAACCCCACTGCAGCCCATGAAAGTCTAAGGGGCCGTTCACATCAGCGTGGTGCGGTGTGATACGACGGAAATGACATTTTCATCACATCCCCGACACAAGGACAGATCTACCTTTCCGCACGGTTCTGCGGCATTGTGCGGCGGTTTAGAAGTCATGTAAGTCTGATGCAGGGTGTTTAAAAAAATGTATGCAGAAGCGTTGCGGCTTGCATGCACCAAAGCATATTTTAACAATACGCTTCCATGCACTTCCATACTTCTGAAACAGGAAGTGAGTGTCACTTTCCTGTTTGGCTGTCAGCCAGAAGGGGATTACCGCATATTAACACGGAAATCCCTGAAGGCCTTTTTTTTGACGGTCTGCACCGTTACCACCATCTAGTAGGCTAAAACCGGCCTCTGTACCGTAGCAGAATGTCATTTTAAAAACCATTTTTTTCTTTTTTAATTTTTTTTTTTAAATAGATTTTCTCAAATGACATGGTCTTTTTGAAAAAAAAAATTGACTTGGTCTTACAGAATAAAATTTCACATTTTCAGTCCGTTTGTATCGGCGGATTGTTTGTAAGTCAAGGACTACCTGTACTTTCCATATTTAATTATTTGCGTTTTTCTTTATGGAGATTTTTTTCTCACTTCCAGCCGAGATACTTCTTGATTGAGTGTAGAAGATACATTTTCAGTTGGTGGGAAAGAAACAGTAAAGTTGCATTCAGTGATTTAGTGTGTGTGGTGTGTTGAGCAGTTTCTCCTGTAGAGACATAAGCATTATACACACGGGGAGTAAAAATCATTCAAAATAAACTGTGAACGACTCCTTGTTCAGATGTCGTTAAACTGCTTCCGGACCAGCGCGGTTGAAATCTACGTCCTGCTTGTGGCTGCATGGCTCTGACAGGACTTAGATTTCAAACATCGCTCCTGCGTGGTTCCGCCACTCCCACTGCTCTCCCTTCGCCACAACTCGCTCGCACTTCCGTCTATATGACGGAGCTGATTTCATTGGCTCCTGACCCTGTAATCGCTGTAAGCCAATCCCATTGGCTAACATTGATGGACAGCATCAGGAGCCAATGAAAGCGGCTCCTGACCTGCTCACACAGCTCTGCCATCATAGGGACGGCAGAGAGAGGGGCGATGCAGTGATGGGAGAGAGGAGGAAACAACGGGTCTGCGCGGCGAATCGTTGGTAAGTGTTGTTATGCGGTTACAGCAGTCTCTGGTCCTTAAAGGGATACTGTAGGGGGGACAGGGGAAAATGAGTTGAACTTACCCGGGGCTTCTAACGGTCCCCCGCAGACATCCTGTGTTGGCGCAGCCACTCACCGATGTTCCGGCCCCGCCTCCGGTTCACTTCTGGAATTTCAGACTTTAAAGTCTGAAAACCACTGCGCCTGCGTTGCCGTGTCCTCGATCCCGCTGATGTCATCAAGAGCGCACAGCGCAGGCCCAGTATGGTCTGTGTCTGCGCAGTACACTCCTGGTGACATCAGCGGGAGCGAGGACACGGGCGTGCAGGCGCAGTGGTTTTCTGACTTTAAAGTCTGAAATTCCAGAAGTGAACTGGAGGCGGGGCCAGAGCATCGGTGAGTGGCTGCGCCAACACAGGATGTCTGCGGGGGACCATTAGAAGCCCCGGGTAAGTTCAGCTCATTTTCCCCCCGACCCCCCTACAGTATCCCTTTAAGGGGACAGAGACTGCTGCTATGGAAGTAGTTAAAAATTAATGACACAAACTATGGCTTGAATGATTCACAACGATGCTTGGGCACTTCAAGCAAATGTAATGATGTATCACTTTGACAGATAATTTTTCATAGTCAGCAATGTGTACAGATTTTATGAACGATTATTAAACCTAGTGTCCGCAAAGTCTACAGCACTTCACCTAGGTCCAGCATAATTTATTCAATATTTGGCATTAGTTTTGCAGTTTTCTGCTACTGTTTACATTGCGTCGTGTGGATATCATCAGTGACAGATCATGGAACAATTGTTAATTTTCCTTAGGTCTGTATGTAGCTATAAATCCAGGCACAGATTTTAAATGCCATCTAGCAGTCCTCAGTGTTACCTTTTTTTTTTTTGTGAGAAATGAGGGTGCTGTAGCTAAAAAATGTTTTTAAAAGTTTTGACCTACATGTATGAAAAACCCTATCACCATGTTTTACATGGCTGTGGAATCGGTACAAAAATCATCTGAGAGCTGGAACCCACGATTTTTTTTTTTTTATTATTTTTTTTTGAGCATTTAGGGAGCGTGATAAATTGCTAGCGATTTCCCTAAACGCTATGCCAATGTAAATGGATGGTGTCACATGACCCCTAGTGGCCGGAACGCAAATTGCCTTCCAATCGGTTTCAGCACACAGACCATGCAAGCTGTGGTCGGGATCGGTGCGCAGAAACCGCTGGAACTTGGGTAGCAAACCGACTAGAAGAGAGCCTGTGAGTTACGGTAATTACAAATTACACACTATTTCAGGGTATAACTGCCACCATCTCTGTTTCCTGAGACAGAGGAACTCACTGACTGTCTGAGCCTAGATCTACAAATAAAAACGGTTAAACACACTCTATTCTGTCTAACTAGCAACAATACAATAGTAGCGTCTCTTCAGAGACTCTGGTTCAGTTTCTGTGTATGGCTGAATAATAGGGTAGCGGAATAAACAAACTGACGTTAGCGTCGGTTTATTGAAAAGCAATATAAATAATTAATATATACAGAAAATCATTAAAATCAACAATTATGGAACATTAATAGCCAGTATGAAAATAAAAAGGGAGAAAATACTTAGTTCGTGGAAAGATGTCAGTTCTGGGAAAACTTGTAAGGTTCCTTTGTTTTAGTTCACAGTCCAAACAAACCAGGTGCCAGCATGTTCTCAAGCTGGCAAGGATATAATCAGGATGATGTTCAAAGTGGAGGACACTGAGTTTGGCTCCTTTGCCATTCTTATGCCCCTGATCCAGTAGGAGGGAGTGAGGGCGGGAGCCATACACCCCCTTAGAATATGAGAGGAGTCCTCCCCTTGTCCTGGAGACCAGAAATCATATCTAACCGTATATGGGTATATCTCGCAGAACCGTACAGGTCAGGGCAGACTTACTAACATTTTCAGATTCGTCCCGATTTACCCAGCGCCCTGATACCAGACATGAGGGGTAGGACCCCTGTGGTATCGCCAGGGCACTTCCGAACTGCCTAACTGACAGTCTTTACCTCCGAATGTTCTGAAACTTTTCCAGTACCAGCGCCAGACCAGGCCCAGCATGCTCTGTTAGTTTGGAGGGTCTGCCAGCCTGGCAATACAGGAAATATGACACATATAGCAGTTTATGGAATATTATGTACATCTGGGATTTACAGCAGGTCATTCCCAGGCGAAGGCTCTTTTGAAGCTTGGGGGCAGCAAGCTACGTGTCAGCTCCCCTGCTGGGATTGTAGCCAAAGAGTCTGACTTTTTCCCAAATAAATTGGTTCTGCCATGCTGCTTATCAACTTCATCTGATGGATGGGCCATTAGCACAGCTGGGGGCCGGGGACACTCTGCAACAGGCTCCTGCCTTCTGGTGGAAGGAAGGAGAGAAAAAAAAAAGTCTTTTAAACTAAGAAATGTCAGTCTCTGATCGCTGCAATGACTGGCAAATCTAACCACGAAACGATCAAGGAATCGATTTTTGCGGATCCTTCCAATTCGCATGCGTTTCTCACGGCTGTGACAGATGGTGCAAATTCTACAGAAGCGATTTGCGATTAGCGAAATTGCAAACACATGACATGCAGCATTTTGTTAGCGTTTCCGCTTCAATGTAAAGTATATAATCGCTGGCGTAATCGCTTATCAAAACCTTAACGGAGCGGTTTTGCTAGCGTTTTAAAGTTACTGTACATTGTAACAAAATTAAAATTAATTGAAAAAACCAATCAGACTTAAAAACGCTAATCGCTACACAACCGCTGGCAAATTGAATACACTTTTTAAAATCGCTCCCTAAAACGCTCCATGAAATCGCTTAGAAACTGCTCATACAAAACACTAGCGATTGCGATCGCGTTTTGTAGAGGGTTCCAGGCCTGACTCCGACTACTCAGTATATGAAACCTCCGACTCCAGGTACCCAAAATTACTCCCGACTCCTTATTCTATTTTTTTACAAAGTCTATAGATTTGATTCAAAAATCATCCGACTCCCAGTCCCAAAATTGCTCCGACTCTACGACTCCGACTCTTCAGCCTAATTTTTACAAATGCTATGGATATGGTTCAAAAAAATCATCTGCGCAAAAGGTGGATCAGCGCAACACCAGGCCGCCTCCGAATGGCCTCCATCAGAGATGCGCTGAGCCCCCCCAGGAACTACAAACGCACCTTGAACCCAAACAGAAGCTCTGCATATACACCAAAAGCATGGCTGTTAAGTGAGAGCAGCTGACCAAAAACGAATTACATTAGTACATAGCAGGGAAATGAGCAGCGCTACTTAAAAACAGACTAGTGCCTACCTGCAAAAGAGTGCAAGCCCCACTTGTGGGGTCGAATACACACCGAGCATACACATGACCTGTCTACCACTAGAGGAGGATGTTGGTTTCCATTAATAGCTTGCATGCAACCTATTAAGTACTCGTCCCTCCCACTGCGAAGAAGTCAATCCTCCATGGGAGGGGCCTAACACTAACTAAATCCTAACCTATGTATATGCATAGCCTGGGTGCGGCTAATCAAATAAAATCGAAAATTGAAAATTGCGCAAAAAAATCATCTGACTCCTCAGTTCATTAACCACTTGAGGACCGTGGGCTTTACCCCCCTTAAGGACCAGGCACTTTTTTTCCATTCAGACCACTGCAGCTTTCACGGTTTATTGCTCACTCATACAACCTACCACCTAAATGAATTTTGGCTCCTTTTCTTGTCACTAATAAAGCTTTCTTTTGGTGCTATTTCATTGCTGCTGCGATTTTTACTTTTTATTATATTCATCAAAAAAGCAGTGTTCTCCCCAGGGCTCTTTAAGTGGGCGGGCCGCCCGGCTGCTTTGAGATCCCGCCCGCCTACCTTGCTAAGGCTGATGATGTCACGCAGGCAGAGCGTTCTATTGCCTGCTATAAATCAGTGTTCAGCTCTCGCTATACACTGCAGGAGCGTGGCTGTGTGACCTCCTGCTTCAACAGTGATTGGCTGGGTGGGTTGTAAGGGGCAGGGCTGGCTGACTGTCTGTCACCGCTATACCGGAAAGCCTCTTCTATGCCTCGCTTTGCTGGCTGCTTGTGTCTGTTAGCTTGCAAGCAGCTCAGCTAGCAGAGGCAGCCGCAAGGTAAATACAAACAGAGCGCAGGGAAACTAGTTCTGTCCCTGTGTTACTTGAGGCTGGGGAGAGCATGAAGCTGCAGACACTCTATCCCCCCCCCCCCCTCTCCCCCGAGCGATCGTATCCACACAGCGGCTCTCTCTCCTGTGCCCTGGCTGCACGAATCTTCAGCTCCAGATACAGTGCACGGCAAGGAGTTCTGACGCCCCACCCTCTGTTTCCCGGCTGCTTCTCTATCTACAATAAGAGCTCCTCTGAAGCATGCCGTGAAGTTCAGAACTCTGTGGGCCAGACCTCTGCTGCACTTCTTATCTGATATTGTGCAGAGTCTGCAGAGAGTACACGGAGCTTTCAAGGGTCTGGTAAACAAATAAACAATAAGCAATGTAGATTAGCTGACTTGCTGAGGATGGAGGCTGCTGCTGAATGCTGTCTCTCATCTGCCTGCTGGATTGGTTTCTCATAAGATGTAAGTGCCCATACATTACTTGATTTTAGCAACTGGCAGATTTAATATAAGTGATTTAATCTGCCAGAGGTCAGTTGTGAAGAGTTTGCCTAGGGCAGTAAAAATTACAAATCCAGCCCTGGCTGTACTAGTTGGGCAAAGTCTGTGAAAAGTTGCTGCTGCAAAAATAGAACATAGATCCAGTGTTGAGGGTATGTGCAAGTGGCTTGAAAGGACAGGAAAGGAGGTGTGGGGGTGATTCTTGCAGAGTTCACAAGCATGTTATTTCATATGGATGTTATTTGCTGCTGGGGTAGAGGGGTATTGCAGATAATTTACTACCCTGTTTACTATCTGCAATACCGCTTGACCCCAGCACCAAACAACAACCATATGAAAAACAAAAATCACCCCTTTATGAAATGCAACAAACACCCCTGTATGAAACGTGAAATTACTCCCCCATCCCCCCCCCCCATATTAAATGCAATAATCACCCCCGTATGAAATGAACTATAACACCCATATTAGGTGTTCTCTTCGGGCTCTTTTAGAGGGGTGCATCACCTAACTAAGTTTGGTGAGCAACCGGCTGTCATCAGCTCACCTCCTCATCCTCTTCTTATGCTGTAGTTAGAGTTGCACCTGCCCTGCATTCCCCCTCGCACCCCACCCGGCTACTTTTTCATGCCACCCGGCTGGAAAAAAATCCTGGGGAGAACACTGAAAAAGACATGAATTTTGGCAAAAAAATGATGTTTTTTACTTTCTGTGCTGACATTTTTCAAATAAAGTAAAATTTCTGTATACATGCAGCGCGAAAAATGTGGACAAACATGTTTTTGATAAAAGAAAACCCATTCAACCTATATTTATTGGTTTGGGTAAAAGTTATAGCGTTTACAAACTATGGTGCAAAAAGTGAATTTTCCCATTTTCAAGCATCTATGACTTTTCTGACCCCCTGTCATGTTTCATGAGCTGCTAGAATTCCAGGATAGTATAAATACCCCCCAAATGACCCCATTTTGGAAAGAAGACATCCCAAAGTATTCACTGAGAGGCATAGTGAGTTCATAGAAGATATTATTTTTTTGTCACAAGTAAGCGGAAAATGACACTTTGTGACAAAAAAAAAAAAAAGTTTCCATTTCTTCTAACTTGCGACCAAAAAAAAAAATGAAATCTGCCACAAACTCACCATGCCCCTCTCTGAATACCTTGAAGTGTCTACTTTCCAAAATGGGGTCATTTGTGGGGTGTGTTTACTGTCCTGACATTTTGGGGGGTGCTAAATTGTAAGCACCCCTGTAAAGCCTAAAGGTGCTCATTGGACTTTGGACCCCTTAGCGCAGTTAGGCTGCAAAAAAGTGCCACACATGTGGTACCGCCGTACTCAGGAGAAGTAGTATAATGTGTTTTGGGGTGTATTTTTACACATACCGATGCTGGGTGGGAGAAATATCTCTGTAAATGACAATTTTTTGATTCTTTTTACACACAATTGTCCATTTACAGAGAGATTTCTCCCACTCAGCATGGGTATGTGTAAAAATACACCCCAAAACACATTATACTACTTCTCCTGAGTACGGCGATACCACATGTGTGGCACTTTTTTGCACCCTAACTGCACTAAGGGGCCCAAAGTCCAATGAGTACTTTTAGGATTTCACAGGTCATTTTGAGAAATTTCGTTTCAAGACTACTCCTCACGGTTTAGGGCCCCTAAAATGCCAGGACAGTATAGGAACCCCACAAATGACCCCATTTTAGGAAGACACCCCAAGGTATTCTGTTAGGACTATGGTGAGTTCATAGAAGATTTTATTTTTTGTCACAAGTTAGCGGAAAGTGACACTTTGTGAAAAAAAACAATACAAATCAATTTCCGCTAACTTGTGACAAAAAATAAAATCTTCTATGAACTCACCGTACTACTAACGGAATACCTTGGTATGTCTTCTTTCTAAAATGGGGTAATTTGTGGGGTTCCTATACTGCCCTGGCATTTTAGGGGCCCTAAACCGTGAGGAGTAGTCTGGAAATCAAATGCCGCAAAATGACCTGTGAAATCCTAAAGGTACTCATTGGACTTTGGGCCCCTTAGCGCAGTTAGGGTGCAAAAAAGTGCCACACATGTGGTATCGCCGTACTCAGGAGAAGTAGTATAATGTGTTTTGGGGTGTATTTTTACACATACCCATGCTGGGTGGGAGAAATATCTCTGTAAATGGACAATTGTGTGTAAAAAAAAAAAAAAAAATCAAAAGATTGTCATTTACAGAGGTATTTCTCCCACCCAGCATGGGTATGTGTAAAAATACACCCCAAAATACATTGAACTACTTCTTCCGAGTACGGCGATACCACATGTGTGGCACTTTTTTGCACCCTAACTGCGCTAAGGGGCCCAGAGTCCAATGAGTACCTTTAGTATTTCCTATAGTGCTTACAATTTAGCACCCCGCCCACTTGCCAGGACAGTTAACAAATCCCACAAATGACCCCATTTTGGAAAGAATACACAACAAGGTATTCCATGAGGGGAATGGTGAGGTCATTAAAAAAATTTTTTGTCAGAAGTTAACAGAAAATGACACTTTGTAAAAAAAAAAAAATAAATAAATAAAATTCTAACTTGTGACAAAACTAAAATCTTCTATGAACTCACCGTGCACCTCACATAATACTTTAGGGTGTCCTCTTTCCAAAATGGGGTCATTTGTGGAGTCTGTCCTGGCATTTTAGGGTCTCTGCAATCATTACATGTATGGCCAGTATTAGGAGTTTCTGCTATACTCCTTATATTGGGTATACGGGTAATGCACTCTGGGCTGAAAGGAAAAATGAACGGCAAACATACCTTGCTCCACATCAATGGCAGATCTTCCTCCACATCAATGGCAGTGATAACCTCAGGAGAGAGACACCCTGTGCCACCCTGCACTCAGGGTGAGCCACCAACTTATGTGACTGGGCCTCAGAACTTTAGTATACAGCATTATGCCTGTAGTATACAGCAATATGCCTGCCAATAGAGATGACTCTGTGTGGCATTAAAGCATCATCATAGGCCCAAAGTAAATCGCATATAAACCAGGGGTGTCCACACTCAAGGGAAATTCAAACATGCCGTCTTATATTGCCAACCCAGGACAGATCAGCAATATCAAGCATGGAAACCGATCCTTCTTCCGACTTTTATGCTTACCTGCTTGTTTGGTTTTCAAGCTTACCTCTCCTCTCCCTGGAACAATGTGCGAAAGACCACTGAGTGTGTGCCTACTCCTGTGTCTGGAGTTCCCTAGGTTCTAATAGTGTACCAGCTCGTGGTACCTCTCAAAGCACTCCCCTATGCATAGGCCAGGCTGGTCAGGACATTTGGGACAATAAAAACTGGTGTCATTCCTTCTTCTAGCACTGCTGCAGACACAACAACGTTTTCTTCGGATGCGTTGACCTGGGGCACTCGGAATCTGATAGGCGTAATGCCTTCCATGCAGTCGGCTAGTTGCATCTGGGGGGGGGGGCCCTGGCACCTCCTGGATACAGGATGTCCAGAATGATCTGTTCCTGAAATTGAAGGAAAGATCCAGTTCCCCCAGCCTTACTGTAGAGAACAAAGCTGTTGTAAACTGCCAATTGAATCAGATAAAAAGACACTTATACCAGCGTCTTGTTTTCCGGGAAACTAAATAAGGCGCTAACCTCTGGTCATTGAAGTCCACCCCTCCCGTGTTGACATGATATTCGTGGACGACAAGGGGCTTTTCAATGACCGCAGTTGCCCGTTGAATTTGGACTGTCGTGTCTGTGTGAATGGTGGACAGAAAGTAAACGTCCCTCTTGTCCCTCCATTTCACCGCGAGCAGGTCGTCAGTACGCAAGGCGGCCCTCTGCCCCCGTTCAAGTCTGGTGGTAACGAGCCGTTGGGGGAAGCCCTGGCGACTAGGCCGCGCAGTGCCACAGCATCGGATTCCTTTTAACTTTAAGTGCTGAAAGAGGGCCACACTTGTGTAATAATTGTCCACATAAATATTGTACCCCTTCTGGAACAAGGGTGACACCAAGTCCCACACAACCTTTCCACTGCTCCCCAGGTAGTCAGGGCATCCGACCGGCTCCAATTTTGAGTCTTTTCCCTCATAGACCCTAAAACGACATGTATAGCCTGTGGCCCTTTCACAGAGCTTATACAGTTTCACCCCATACCGGGCGCGCTTGCTTGGGATGTACTGTTTGATGCCAAGGCACCCGGTAAAGCGTAAGAGGGACTCGTCTACGCAGATGTTCTGTTCAGGGATATAAGCATCTGCAAATGTTGATGACAGGTTGTCTATGAGGGGACGAATTTTGTGGAGCCGGTCATAAGCAGGGTGGCCCTTTTCATGACAGGTTTCGTCGTCGTTGAAGTGCAGGAAGCGCAGGATGGACTCAAATCGTGTCCTGGACATGGCAGCAGGGTACAAGGGAACATGATGTACTTGGTTCGTAGACCAATACGACCGCAATACATTCTGTTTCATTAGTCCCAAGTGAAGGATAAGGGCCAAAAAGATTTTAATGTCGGAAACTTGGACTGGTTTCCACCGGAAAGGCTGGACATAGATGCTCTCCGGGTGCTCGGTGATGAATTGTGTGGCTTTACGGTTGGTCTCAACCACAATTAAGTCCAAGAGAACCTGGGTGATGAACAGCTGCAAAAAGTCTAGGGCCGTTCTTAGATGAGCTGTCGCCACCTGGACTCCAGACTGGGCGGTGAAAGGGGGCACTACGGGTGTGGCGGAATCAGGGGATTGCCAATCTGGATGTGCCAGCACCTCTGGGAGTCTATGGGTACTACGGGCCCGTCTTCTTCTTGGTGGCTGCGACGGAGGTACTACTGCACTTGCCACCGTACCAGTTTCAACTTCCAGGCTGGCGCTCACCACTTCACCAGGGTCTACAGAAGTACTGGTACTAAGTCCAGGAGATGCTGCGCTGCTGGTGCCTGCCTCACCAAGAAAACTATCATCAGCGCTAGCACCACCCTGCTGCCCTTGAGGCGGATCCTGCGCCACCTGCGGTCTAACGACATGGGGTCTGGTACGCCTGGCTCTAGCCGGGACCAAAGCCTCGTCATCACTTTCGGTCAGGGAACCACTGCTTTCCACAGGTTCAAATTTGGACCCGGATGATTCGACGGATGAGTCTTCCCAAAAGCTCTCATCCCACTGGTCCATGTACCTGTATACCTCCACATCGGAAATCCCCCTTCTTGCCATTGTGGATTGCTAAATTTATGGGGTTTTCCTCCGAGACTACCCAGAAAAAAAGAGCACCTACCTAGCAAAAGGGAGTATTTGAGAGGTATTGGGGTTGGTGGGAAGTGGGGTCTCAGAGGCAATCAAACAATCACGGGACAATCAAAAACAATTACAGCACAATCGGCTCCAATCACAGCACAAGCAAATCTGATGCACTCGGTAGGTGGTGGGGGGGAGGGGGGTTGGGTGTGGTGGGGGGGAGGGTGGGGTTGGGTGTGGCGGGAAGTGGGGTCTCAGAGGCAATCAAACAATCACGGGACAATCGAAGCCGATCACGGGACAATCAAATACAATTACAGCACAATCGAATACAATCGCAGCACAAGCAAATCTGATGCACTCGGAAGGTGGTGGTTGGAGGTGGTGGTAGGAGGTGGTGGGGGGAGGGTGGGGTTGGATGTGGTGGAGGAGAGGGTGGGGTTGGGTGTGGCGGGAAGTGAGGTCTCAGAGGCAATCAAACAATCATGGGACAATCGAAGCAGATCACGGGACAATCAAATACAATCGCAGCACAGTCGAATACAATCACCGCACAATCAAATCTGATGCACTTGGAAGGTGATGGGGGGTTCGGGGGGGGGGTATGGGTTGGGTGTAGCGGAAAGTTGGGTCTCAGAGGCAATCCAACAATCACGGGACAATTGAAGCAGATCACGGGACAATCAAATACAATCGCAGCACAATCGAATACAATCGCAGCACAATCTAATACAATCACAGCACAGTCAAATACAATGCACTCGGACGGTGATTAGGGGGGGTTGATCAGGAGCCCGCACGGGGCAGACACAGGGGGTTACTGATCGCAGATCAGTTAGTGATTGCTGGGGAGGCCAGATGTAAACAAAGAGCAGTGGATGTAATCAGGAGGGGGGCAGGTGATCGGTTGCCCCCGCGGGGCAGTTAGGGTCTGCTCTGATGGGTGGGGGTGCTGAGGGGTGATGGACAGGTGATCAGAGGGGGATCAGGGGGTAAGGTAGCTGTATACAGATGTATACAGTATACAGGGGGGTAGTCTGGGATGGGGTCTGGGGGTGATCTAAAGGTAGGGGGGGGGGGTCAGGGGTGACTAGGAGGCAGTTAGGGACCTAAACTAAGGGATAACGTCAATAGTTAGTGGCAGGTGGGGGGGGGGGGGTTTATAGTTGTGCAAGGGTGCTGGCAGGAGTCTGCTGGGGTGATCAGGGGGGGGGTCTGAAGGCTGGGGTGGGAGATCAGGGTGGCTGTGGGCAAAAAAGAGCTGTGTCCTGTGTACTCACAAAGTGCTTCCTCCTCGCTGGTGGTCTCTGGAACAATGAGACCACGAGGCGAGGAGGAAGCACGTATAAGGCACTTTGTTTACCTAACAAAGTGCCTTTATACTACTTGATTGGCTGCCTTTTGCGGATTCCTCCGCTCGCCGGCGCTGCTAAGTGGCCGGCGAGCGGAGACTAAATGCCGGACTTCCCTGGCGGAGGATCGCGTCACGGATGACGCGATTGCTCCGCCCATGCCCCTACAAGGACCGCCGCCATTTGTCAATACGGCGGTCCTTGCGGGGTGCACTTCCCGGCCGCCAATTGTATATACGGCGGTCGGGAAGTGGTTAATACCGCTGACTCCAGGTACCCAAACTTGGTCCGACTCCTCGACTGACTCCACAGCCCTGGTTTATTAAATACAATAAAGGGGATGTAAAGCAAGGCAGACCTGTGGTCCAAAGTTATACTGTATATGTTGTTCCTCAATGTGAACTTGTATCTGTTGGTATCAGCTTCTACCCCCTAGGCGTAGCATATTTATAGTATTCTTTGCTAACCTCTAGTACCTGTTCCTTCTGTCTTTTGGTATTGTCTTGTCTTACAGATTTGCCTATGTAATACAAAACATGTCTAATACTATCCTGTTTTGTTTCAGCTTGCCCAGCACGAGCCTCCAATAGATGAAAAACGTCCTGAATAGGAATATATATATATATATATTTTTTTTTTATTTAAATGCTGCACTGGAACTGTATATAATGTACACACCTAGGATGTATTCTGTTTTGGGATATATGGGAACACCTATTTTTGTTTTCTTTATAAATCTATCTAAAATAAACAACTCATCATGAGCTGTGGTCGTTCTTCTGTTCAAAATGTTTTGGTGATGAACATCAAAGTGTGTGTGTGTGTGTGTGTGTGTGTGTGTGTGTGTGTGTGTGTGTGTGTGTGTGTGTGTGTGTGTGTGTGTGTACAAATAGAAAAACTACATTCATGGAAACATTATTCTTATACTGCCCTCAAAAGTTCTGCAGACCATTTGAATTTCAGTAGTCTGTATTTAGGTTAGTTTCTTTAAGAGTTACAGATCACCCAGCAAGCTCATGGTGAACCAGAACTCCTAGGAGTGTGTACGGGGCTACAAAGGACCCAACAGCCCTCTTACTAAAATGTTATGCAAAGCAAAAGTTTGCCTTCTTAAAACAGGTGTTTGTGATTATTCAGGTTGGAGTGTGCATTTCAGAGGTTCTGGAGGTGTGTTTAGATTAAAAACAAAAAAGGATGATTTGCATATTCAGCAGTGATGCACTGTAAGACACCTCAGAGCTCACTCCAACCCCAATAATTGCAAATACTTTCTGTTTTAACCACTTGAGGACTGCGGTGTTAAACCCTGCCCCCCTAGTGATCAGGCAAGTTTTTACTTAATAGGCCACTGCAGCTGTAAGGCCTTGCTGCAGGGCCACACAACTCAGCACACATGTGATTTTTTTTTTTCCCCCACCAACAGAGCTCTCTGTTGGTGGGGTCTGATCGCTTCCCAGATGTTTGGGTTTTTTATAAATATTTGTGATTTTTTTTTTTTTTTTTTTTTTTTTTAATTAAATATAAAATTGTTTTCATTTCTTGTCTCCCTCCCCCCCCCCCCCCCCGTCAGCTTATCACAGCGATCGGCTGTGATAGGCTTCAGCCTATCACAGTGGATCGCTCCTCTGTCCCCAGTACAGCGCTGCCTTAGATCGCAGCACTGTACAGTCCTATTTGCTGTCTAACAGTTTCTGAGCAGCGACCGCCGCTGGGAGACTGAAGGCGGAGCTCCGTCATTCATGCAGAGATGCGCGTGCATGATCTCCTGCAATCCCGCCCGCAGCCATTCACGAGAATCGGCGTGGAGCGGTCCTGGGGCTGCGGCAGGGGGTTAAAGTAGATCTTAACTCTGTCCGCTCTGCTTTTAAAAGATATGCAACAGCATAATTTAACAGTTAAACGAAAAACATTTCTTTGTTACAGCTCAAACGCATCCTAAAATATATCTGCACTGTTTCTACTTACTGATTAATGGAAGCAGACATATAGTTTACACCCTGTACCTTCAAATGAGCCTCATCTGTCGTGGCAGTCATGTGACACAGGGGAGAGGCCAAATTACAATCACAATCAACTTGTGATTAGACACAAATGAGGGGGAATTAGACAGGCTAAATTCTCAAAATTCATACAGGGTGGATTTCTCTAGGTTTTCCTTCTGTCCTGTGCAAGAGTTCAGGTCCACTTTAAGAAGGCAAACTTGTTTTTCTTCAAGAGCACATAGTGGACTTTTAATCAGGTCCAATATAGAGTAATCCTGACCTGTTCATCTCTCTGTGGCCTAGTCAGTGCACACCAAAAACCTCTAGCAGATTTGCAAAACGCTAGAGGTTTTTGAAGCAGATTTTAGAGCGATTCTAGGCATGTTTAGAGAGATTTTCTAAACATGCCTAGTGTTTTTCTGAGAATTGTTGTGTAGCAGATTACAAATATTGCTACAGTAAAAGTTACGGAACAGCTTCTGTAACAAAAACGCATGGAAAACCGCTCTGATCTAGCGGTTTTCCACTTTCCTATACTTTAACATTTAGGGAGAAAAAATGCTGCAGCCCCTGAGTTTGTGTTTGTGAAAAAAAAAAGACCCACTCTGATGTGCACCAGCCCTGTCTGTTGCCTGCTGTCAAAATGTTTGCCCTAGCCCAGTGATGGCTAACCTTGGCACTCCAGCTGTGGTGGAACTACAAGTCCCATGAGGCATTGCAGAGGCATGATGGGATTTGTAGTTTTGTCACAGCTGGAGTGCCAAGGTTAGCCATGACTGCCCTAGACACACCTGACCTCTTATCAACCCTCAGTGAAAATATATAGGTAACACAGGCAAGTTCTATGAAGGATTCGTACTAGATGGTATTTGTATCCCATCATATTATGTGCCACTTCATCTACTCTTGAAATAGACACTGAAGCGAAAAAAAAATTATGATGAATTGGTTGTGTAGTACGGATAATTACTAGAACATTAGTAGCAAAGAAAATATTCACATTTTTATTTTCAGTTATATAGTTCTTTTTTTATTACATTGCATCATTCTCTTAATATTTGCAGTTTACACACTCTTCAGCATTCTAAATGATTTTACAGAGCAGGCAGGTGAACTTTTGACCCTTCCTCTGCAGAGAAAAAGAAAATACAGTGACAGATATTTGAGATATTAAGCTACAGAAGACAGAGCTCTCTGCGACTTTGAAAGTCGTAGAGATCAGTGGCTCTTTTGTATAAATACGTTTAACTCTTCCTGTACTGGAAACAATATTAGACTCATGTCTCTGCGCCTAATGTTTTATTTCTTAGCTGTACTACACATACAAATCATTATATAATAACTTTATTTTTACACTGCAGATTCCCATTAAATACCCTTTTGCACAACCCTTGGTTATAATGTACTTTTTTAGGTCTTTTTAATGTACTATTTTATGAGTTTTAACAATCTGTCCTGCCTCTTTTACCTCTATCAAACATGATATGCAATGAAACATTCCCATTCTGTATTCATTGCTACTGCATATAAGGATGCAAATTAAAAGGATGAAATGCTCAGGCTTTCAGAATTAGCATATGAAAGTCAGGAGTTTATTCTGCTGTGGATTATTAAAATAAATGGAATATGACATGTCATAGTGCTGGCTGCCTAGATAAGTGGTCACCTAATGTTTTTAACTTTAAGCTACCCTCAGGCATGCAAGTACAGACAGAATCCAGCAGATCCCATGGTATTCTGTCTGTGGAAGCTCCACATAACAGTGCTGCAGAAGAACCAATATTTCAGTGTTTCTCAACCTGTCCTCGTGGCGCCCCAACGGTGCATGTTTTGCAGGCAACCTAACCTATGTACAGGTGTGGTAATCAGTGTTTCAGCTACATGGAATCCACCTAGCTGAGACACTAATTACCACACCTGTGCATAGGTGAGGTTGCCGGCAAAACATGCACTATTGGGGAGTCACGAGGACAGGTTTTATGGTGGCCATACACGGTACAATAAAAACGTTCGATTTTCCCGTTTATTCGATCTAAATGATCGAATTGAATTAAAGTTGAAAATATTTTTTCTCGATCAAGAAATTCGAACGATTATCCCGTTTTTTCTGGAAAAATGATCGGACATGCTGGAAAAATCTTTATATTCGATCTAATGGAATAATCGAACTAAATTATCTAATTGAAAAATTGTACCATGTATGGCCACCTTTAGAAACACTGCTTTATTTAGAGAGTCGTTTTTAAGAAAAAAATTGTAATGAGACATATCTGTGAAATAAATTTCTGTCTTGCTTCAATTACCCAATCACGTTCATGAAAGTTGCATTTATTTAAAATTTCCCTTGAATCGAACTGGACATTTCAAGCGAAAACAAATTAGAGTGAGAATGTATCTCTTTGTGGACATCAAACTAATTTCAGACTAAACATTTGTATTCTGAAATGTTCTTAGTTCAAATAACAGCCTACCCTACATGACAGTAAGTCAGCATGAGTTTCTATGGCAATTGCTATTCTCTCACACAAGTGTGGCGGAGAATGATTCATGTTGAGATTCAAACTGTGCTAATGTCACATTTTTCTGCTCAACCTGGCAAGACGTGCTCTAGTTTTCTGTTAACGCTTTCATTACGAGTGCTGGTAAAGTTAACGTAGCCCATGACTACCGTGTCACGTCTGTAAAACAACTACCATCTATGGCTCATTGCAGGTATGTATTCAAGCTGCCGGAGATAATGGTGTCTGATCATAAAAGTGGAGGAAAATTCAGGATACCTCTGTAATTCAAAATCGGTCCTCCAGTTTTTAAAACCATAAGAGAGAGAAAATCTGTTTATTTTATTGGTCACCCAGGCTAGAAAAGTGTAGAAAATACGTATCATTTATATACTCCAAATTGGATGAATGGTTTGTTACTAATAACGTACATGCATGGCTGGCCTTTGACCGGAGCGGTTGCTCAGGGCGCCGGCTTCCTGAGTGGCGCACGTGCATTCAACTGGCCCTGGCCACATTTCTACTTGGCTGCAGGCTCCAGGTCAGTTTGTGGCTGCTGCGAGTGGTAGCTCCGCCCCCTGTCGCCGCTGGGTGTGATAGGGCAAAGACTCCAGGAACCTTCTGCTGCCTCTTGCGGAGTGTGTGTGAGCCAGTAGCGCTGCCCCTCACTCACAGGCGATGTCTGATTGGATGACTCAGCCTGCTTCAGTGGGGGATGCAGGCTGCTCCGGAGCAGCACACTTATAACCTTCCTGGCGTAAGCAGCGCAGGAGGATTTCTCAGGCCCTGCTGGGCCGATTTGCATATTTTTTTTTTTGCAACACGCAGCTAGCACTTTGCTAGCTGCATGTGCACTCCGATTGCCGCCGCCCCCCTCCCCCCCAAACCCCGTGCGCTGCCTGGCCAATCAGTGCCAGGCAGCGCTGAGGGGTGGATCGGGACTCCCAATGACGCCACCCCGCCCGTCGCCATGGCGACGGGGGAAGCCCTCCAGGAAATCCCGAAATTCTTTGAAAAGGATTTCCTGATCGGAGATCGCCGGAGTCGATCGAAGCGGGTGGGGGGATGCCGCTGCACAGCGGCTATCATGTAGCGAGCCCTAGGGTCACTACATGATTTAAAAAAAAAAATAATTTAAAAAAACTGATGCGTTGCTCCCTGGCGGTTTTTAATAGACCGCCAGGAGGGTTAATCAGAGAGAGGCTTGTCACTCCTGACTCCTGGCCATCTTCTGTCCTTAGCTACACTGCACAGTAAGTAGACAAGCAGAAAAGTAAGGTTCCCCAACTATCTCCCAGTTGGGGGGGGTGCCCATATACACTAAAGCGGGCTCTGCTTGTATACACTATTTATCTGCCTATATACACTAAAAAGGGGATCATCTGCCTATATATACTAAAGGGGGGCTATGCCTAGATACAATAAACGGGGAAGGGGGGGGGGGGATTTGGTTTTATGTATACTAAAGGGGGATCTGCCTACATACACTAAGTGGGGGGGAGAATCTGCCTATATACACTAAAAGGGGATCTGACTACTGTATATACACAAAAGGGGGGATCTGCCTATATTTACTAAAGGGGGGGTGCCTATATACACTAAATGGAGGGATCGTAAAGAGCTGAATGGGGGGGGGGCTCCAAAATCTGGTTACGCTCAGGGCGCTGTGAAATCTAAGGTTGGCCCTGCGTACATGATCAGAACTGAGTTTCACTTTAGCATTCACAAATGCAGTGTGTATAGTCTTTCCTTAGATGATGTCCCTTTTCCTTAAAGGGAACTTAAAGTGAGAGGAATGTGGAGGCTGATCCTCTGCCTCTAAGGCTGGATTGACTTAACCTTCCTGGCGGTGAGCCCGAGCTGAGCCCGGGCTATGCCGCCGGAAGACACCACTCAGGCCCCTCTGGGCCGATTTGCATAATTTTTTTTTGCTACACGCAGCTAGCACTTTGCTAGCTGCGTGTGCAATCCGATCGCCACCGATCCGCCGCTATCCGTCGCACCGCAGCCGCCCCCCCCCCCCCCCCAGACCCCGTGCGCTGCCTGGCCAATAAGTGCCAGGCAGCGCTGAGGGGTGGATCGG
The DNA here is from genome assembly GCF_040937935.1 of Hyperolius riggenbachi. Lineage (NCBI taxonomy): Eukaryota > Metazoa > Chordata > Amphibia > Anura > Hyperoliidae > Hyperolius > Hyperolius riggenbachi. Next base: position 297,436,812 of record NC_090647.1, read on the forward strand.
AGTCCCCTTTGACATCACGACGTCGGTGCCGTCATCCCGCCCGTCGCCATGGCGACGGGGGAAACCCTCCAGGAGATCCCGCTCTTTGAACGGGATCTCCGATCGCCTCCGGGGGTTGGGGGCTGGGGGGATGCCGCTGAGCAGCGGCTATCATGTAGCGAGACCTTGTCTCGCTACATGATATAAAAAAACCGCTGTGCTGCCCCCTGGCGGATTTTAATAAACCGCCAGGAGGGTTAAAGGAAAGGAATAAAAATGTGAGTTTAAAGGGAACCTGAAGATCAACATGTCTCCACCACCAGTACCTCACTTGTGATTAATGAACTCCCCATACTAAAAAGACTGCCTTTAGTTGTATTAGTGCACAGAGTTGGGGGTCACAAACAATCAGGAGTCTCTAAATTCCCCCAAAAGAAGGCACAGCTCTTTGATATATCAGAATTTAATACCAACATAAAAAGGACACAATTTCTAGTATACAATCAAGAGCAGGGTTCCCGAAACTTTTTTTTTAGCTGCAGACCGCTTTTCAGTCCAAACATTTTTCTATGGACTTCTGGGGACTTTTCTGGGGAAATTTTTCTGGGATATTTGCGGTGGTTGGGCCGAACGGTTCTAAAGTGATTTCTTCTGGGGGGCTGTATGTATTGTCTCTGGAATTGGGCCAATGGTTACAGAGTTCTTCTAGGGTGGGGAGTTAGGTTAGGAGAGTAGACCCCCAGGGAAGGGGCAGTGGTGTGGGCGCCTGGAAAACCAGTGGGCCCTCCTAACCATACTCAAACACATTTTATATGGGGGCAGGGTCTCCCCACCCCCAAAACACCCAGTACCGCACACCCCACCAACACAGGGTGTGCCTAGCCTCCCCCCCCCCCCATATACACACACACAACAAACTGTGGCCTCGCTTCACTCCTTGCAACCAGCACCCCAACCACACTCCCAGTAAAATGTGGCCCATTAACCATAACACTCCCCTACCTGCACCTCCTTACAGGCAAAACATACTGTATATCTCCCCCACCTAAACCCCCATAAGTTGCCCCTTTACAGAGAGCCCCCTCTGCAGCCATGAAAAGCAGCACGCAGCAAAGCAGCCTTATCACATCACCAGATGTGCCATCCTCTCCTCTCATAACAGCCATCATCTGTGCTGCCGCATACTTTGTACGGCTACTGATGCATGTCAAATGCTTTGGGCGCCATATGAAGGATAAAGCAGCAGGGCCAACGGCTATAGGGAGAGGACTTTGTACCTGGTGACATGCTGCTCTGCATGAGTGACAATAGAAAAAGGGGTCAGGCCTGCAGAGTGGCTCAAAACAGATAAAACCTTTTTTAGGCACTCCAAATCTGTTCTGCGCCAGAGACACTGTTCTATGAACCTGAAGAAATATGTAAATCCTGAGAAACGTGCTGTTATTTTTGGTGTCCAATAAATTAATTTTTAAACATCCATATCGGGGTGTTCCTTAACATTACCATCACTGTTGTCAATTGAAGCTCACACTGGGATGCCTCCCCCCACCCTGCATATGTGTACCACAGTACCTTCAAACATGAAGCCTTTTTATATCACTCTACTTGAAATCACCTATTTAATTTCCAATCGTCTTACAAGGGTTCTCATGCACTACAGCTCTAGCAACAGTTTCTGAGATTGCTTTCTTCTAGTCAGGCTACTCAATAGAGCCACATTAATCCATGTCATGCACTGATGAGGATCAACCAATCCAAAACAGTCTGTATGCATGTTGAATTATTGTGGCTCTGTACAATTAACAAGCTGACACATCATCAGGGCAGAGGCGAGAGAGGCTCCAGCCTCAGGGCGCAGTGTAGGAGGGGGAGCACAACTCACTTGGCTATCATTCTCCTATTGTGTCTGAAGCAGAGAGAAATAAGAAAAGGGACTACATGGCAGTGACTGCAAGCCAGATAACTAGAGATTAAGTTGTTGGGGGTATAGCGGCCCTGGGGCACCTCTAAGGCTTTGTTCACATCTAAAATTGAAATCGCCAGCGATTTTCGATTTGGTGAGTGATTTTTTCCCCCCTCTCGGCGCTTGCCTGTACGCTTTTTGTAAAGTGCTTTTCAAAACGCTTTAGCAGAGTGATTTGTTTTTTCACTTCCTAACGCAAGTCAGGAAGTGAACTATTTGACCCAGAAAAGAGTACTTTTCCACAGCAGATAGGGAAAAGACAAGACAAATAACATTTATATTGCGCTTTTCTCCTTGCGGACTCAAAGCGCCAAAAGGTGATCAACAATGAACTGCCAAAACTGATATAACCTTGGTAGCACTTTTAATAATACCAAGAAGTTTTAAATCAGGATGATACCATTTATTGGCTAACTACAAATGAATAAGAATAAACAAGCTTTCGGCCTTGCAGCCTTCGTCAGGTTTATATCCTGTTAGTTTGCAAGCTGGTGGTACAGACAGCTTATATACATGCAACATCAAAAGGAAAAACAGATATTTTTTTCAAGCATAAATACATCATTAAGATGCCTTAATACAAACAGACCATCTAAATGGGGTAAGATAAGGATCCTTGTTTACTTTATTGCTCACAGACCTGGTATTAGGATTGACCCAGAGGTATCGTAAATTCTTAGTTCACAAGTTCAGCTAGGGTGGCTGAGACAGTTCATATATCATCAATCTCATACCAATATAGAAAGTTGTTGTCCTTATTCAGACCCTTCTGCACAGCTTTGAAACAATTTATAAATTTTGTTTCTGCTATTAATCGGTCATTTGACGTTTTGAAGCCGCCCTTCAGGGCAGTGACACGAAGATCATCCATGCTGTGTCCGTTGGACCGAAAGTGTGTAGCAACTGGGAGTCCAGATTTGGTATCATTAATAGTGTGCCTGTGTCCATTCATACGTTTGCGCAGAGTTTGTCCAGTTTCTCCCACGTACATAACATTGGGGCATTTAGCACACATGATCAGATATACCAGATTGGTGGACCCACAAGAAAATTTACCTTGTATTCTGTACTCCTGTTGTGAACCTGGTATCGTTACCCTGTCAGTGGAGTAAATGTGTCTGCAGGTCCCACATATTTTTTGTCGGCAGGGTGATGTTCCGTTTTGTTGAGGCCTATTCAAAGAGCTCCTGACAATCATCTGTTTTAGATTGTGTGGTTGCCGATATGACAAGAGTGGAGGTTTAGGGAATATCGTTCTCAGTCTGTGATCCTTGTGTAAAATGGGATGAAGTTCCTTAGCAATCCTCCTTAAGATTTCCAGGTGTGGGTTGTAGGTGACAACCAAAGGGACACGTTCCTCTTTCTGGTTTTGCTTATATTTCAGGAGTTCAGTCCTGGGGATGTTGCTGGCTTTCCTGATTTGGGCCTCAGCCATGGGAGGACTGTAACCTTGTTTAATGAAAGTGTTCTTAAGGTGATCCAGGTGCTTGTCTCTGTCCATCCTGTCAGAACAAATCCGGTTGTACCTTATAGCTTGGCTGTAAATTATAGAGTTCTTAATGTGCTTGGGATGAAAACTGTGATATCTTAGGTATGTGGGACGGTCTGTAGGTTTGCGATACACAGAGGTTTGTATGTTGTTACCCCTGATGTATATGGTGGTGTCCAGAAAGTTAATCTCTGTGTGAGAGTAGGTAAGTTTCAATTTGATTGTAGGATGGAAGGCATTGAAGTTCCTGTGGAACTGGAGAAGATCATCCTCACTTGCGGACCAGATGATTAAAATATCATCAATGAAGCGGAAGTAGGCCAAGGGTTTTATGCCACATGCATTGAGGTATTCCTCTTCGATTTTGGCCATGAATAGATTTGCATACTGTGGAGCGAATCGCAAACCCATTGCCACGCCCATCTGCTGTAAATAGAGGTCCTGTCCAAAAGTGAAATAATTATGAGTGAGAATGAATTTGATCAGTCCAGTAATAGGCTTTCATGCACTATCCGAGATAATACCAGGGAAAATTGAACATTCACAAAGTCCTAAGACCAGCCCTATTGGTATGATAGATTGAGCAATAAGCTCAGCATAAAGGATAAATAGAAAATTGCTGGATATTGTATATTGTCACCAGCACAGCTACAGACATAAGCGTATATGCTTCTACAGTCTCAAAGTGGAGGTTGAGTGCAATCAAAAAATGGAGGTCTTTGCTTATCCCCCACACTTGCAGAGTGTGGTGTAGCTATTCCATTAGATTGTGATAGCCTGTAGCTGTAGCCTCAACCCCTGTGCCTTGGGAGTCATTGAATTTTCTGCTACTCCTACACATTGTAAATCTGGGGTGGTTGGTGGGATGTCTAAAAAACCAGTCTTGGGATCGGCTTTCGTGGAGGGTTTATTGGGGTTCAATTTTGGGGTGTGTTTTCCCTTATTTTTGTATTTGTTTTTATGTGTCTTGTGACGGGTAGACGTAGTAGATGTATTCGATTCACACTCGGATTGTGTATCACTTTCAGACACACCCCCTGGTTGGTTCCCTTGTGCCCCTGCACCCTGTGTTTTCTCAGCCCACGTGTAAACTTTATTATTCTTGAAATCTAAGCAATCTCGTGCGAACTTTTTCTGTTTTCTATTTTTAATCTCTTCTGTATATGCTTCTATCTTTCTTTGAAGTTTAGATTCAAATTTCTCAAACTGAGGATGGCCTGACAGTTCTAACAGTACTTTTTGTTCGCCCAGTAATTGATTCCTTATTTTTTCAGAGTAGATGAATTCATAATCGTGGAGGAATTTCATCTGCTCTAAAGTTTGACGTGTTTTTAACTCCTCCCACCCTTTGATAAATTCGGGGTCATCGGTATGTGAATGGGGTTTAGTTAGTATACGTAGTCCTCGAACGGTAATTTTTTCTTTCAGGTATACATTAAAGCTAGCCACCTCCCACGTTGCTCGTGTAAATTCTTTATAAGTTTTGAAGATGTCTTTAAATACAGGTTCTACGTCAGTGTCAGCACTATAGGTCTCATCATCACCTTCAGTATTGTTAGCTATAAACGTGTCCCTGGCCTCAGTGGTCAGGGATTCAATGGTGGGGAGGTCCTCTGATAAGTAGGCCATACCCCAGGGGTGCTCGGTACACCAAATAAACGCTAGAGAAGATCATGCACTATCCGAGATAATACCAGGGAAAATTGAACATTCACAAAGTCCTAAGACCAGCCCTATTGGTATGATAGATTGAGCAATAAGCTCAGCATAAAGGATAAATAGAAAATTGCTGGATATTGTATATTGTCACCAGCACAGCTACAGACATAAGCGTATATGCTTCTACAGTCTCAAAGTGGAGGTTGAGTGCAATCAAAAAATGGAGGTCTTTGCTTATCCCCCACACTTGCAGAGTGTGGTGTAGCTATTCCATTAGATTGTGATAGCCTGTAGCTGTAGCCTCAACCCCTGTGCCTTGGGAGTCATTGAATTTTCTGCTACTCCTACACATTGTAAATCTGGGGTGGTTGGTGGGATGTCTAAAAAACCAGTCTTGGGATCGGCTTTCGTGGAGGGTTTATTGGGGTTCAATTTTGGGGTGTGTTTTCCCTTATTTTTGTATTTGTTTTTATGTGTCTTGTGACGGGTAGACGTAGTAGATGTATTCGATTCACACTCGGATTGTGTATCACTTTCAGACACACCCCCTGGTTGGTTCCCTTGTGCCCCTGCACCCTGTGTTTTCTCAGCCCACGTGTAAACTTTATTATTCTTGAAATCTAAGCAATCTCGTGCGAACTTTTTCTGTTTTCTATTTTTAATCTCTTCTGTATATGCTTCTATCTTTCTTTGAAGTTTAGATTCAAATTTCTCAAACTGAGGATGGCCTGACAGTTCTAACAGTACTTTTTGTTCGCCCAGTAATTGATTCCTTATTTTTTCAGAGTAGATGAATTCATAATCGTGGAGGAATTTCATCTGCTCTAAAGTTTGACGTGTTTTTAACTCCTCCCACCCTTTGATAAATTCGGGGTCATCGGTATGTGAATGGGGTTTAGTTAGTATACGTAGTCCTCGAACGGTAATTTTTTCTTTCAGGTATACATTAAAGCTAGCCACCTCCCACGTTGCTCGTGTAAATTCTTTATAAGTTTTGAAGATGTCTTTAAATACAGGTTCTACGTCAGTGTCAGCACTATAGGTCTCATCATCACCTTCAGTATTGTTAGCTATAAACGTGTCCCTGGCCTCAGTGGTCAGGGATTCAATGGTGGGGAGGTCCTCTGATAAGTAGGCCATACCCCAGGGGTGCTCGGTACACCAAATAAACGCTAGAGAAGATCATGCACTATCCGAGATAATACCAGGGAAAATTGAACATTCACAAAGTCCTAAGACCAGCCCTATTGGTATGATAGATTGAGCAATAAGCTCAGCATAAAGGATAAATAGAAAATTGCTGGATATTGTATATTGTCACCAGCACAGCTACAGACATAAGCGTATATGCTTCTACAGTCTCAAAGTGGAGGTTGAGTGCAATCAAAAAATGGAGGTCTTTGCTTATCCCCCACACTTGCAGAGTGTGGTGTAGCTATTCCATTAGATTGTGATAGCCTGTAGCTGTAGCCTCAACCCCTGTGCCTTGGGAGTCATTGAATTTTCTGCTACTCCTACACATTGTAAATCTGGGGTGGTTGGTGGGATGTCTAAAAAACCAGTCTTGGGATCGGCTTTCGTGGAGGGTTTATTGGGGTTCAATTTTGGGGTGTGTTTTCCCTTATTTTTGTATTTGTTTTTATGTGTCTTGTGACGGGTAGACGTAGTAGATGTATTCGATTCACACTCGGATTGTGTATCACTTTCAGACACACCCCCTGGTTGGTTCCCTTGTGCCCCTGCACCCTGTGTTTTCTCAGCCCACGTGTAAACTTTATTATTCTTGAAATCTAAGCAATCTCGTGCGAACTTTTTCTGTTTTCTATTTTTAATCTCTTCTGTATATGCTTCTATCTTTCTTTGAAGTTTAGATTCAAATTTCTCAAACTGAGGATGGCCTGACAGTTCTAACAGTACTTTTTGTTCGCCCAGTAATTGATTCCTTATTTTTTCAGAGTAGATGAATTCATAATCGTGGAGGAATTTCATCTGCTCTAAAGTTTGACGTGTTTTTAACTCCTCCCACCCTTTGATAAATTCGGGGTCATCGGTATGTGAATGGGGTTTAGTTAGTATACGTAGTCCTCGAACGGTAATTTTTTCTTTCAGGTATACATTAAAGCTAGCCACCTCCCACGTTGCTCGTGTAAATTCTTTATAAGTTTTGAAGATGTCTTTAAATACAGGTTCTACGTCAGTGTCAGCACTATAGGTCTCATCATCACCTTCAGTATTGTTAGCTATAAACGTGTCCCTGGCCTCAGTGGTCAGGGATTCAATGGTGGGGAGGTCCTCTGATAAGTAGGCCATACCCCAGGGGTGCTCGGTACACCAAATAAACGCTAGAGAAGATCATGCACTATCCGAGATAATACCAGGGAAAATTGAACATTCACAAAGTCCTAAGACCAGCCCTATTGGTATGATAGATTGAGCAATAAGCTCAGCATAAAGGATAAATAGAAAATTGCTGGATATTGTATATTGTCACCAGCACAGCTACAGACATAAGCGTATATGCTTCTACAGTCTCAAAGTGGAGGTTGAGTGCAATCAAAAAATGGAGGTCTTTGCTTATCCCCCACACTTGCAGAGTGTGGTGTAGCTATTCCATTAGATTGTGATAGCCTGTAGCTGTAGCCTCAACCCCTGTGCCTTGGGAGTCATTGAATTTTCTGCTACTCCTACACATTGTAAATCTGGGGTGGTTGGTGGGATGTCTAAAAAACCAGTCTTGGGATCGGCTTTCGTGGAGGGTTTATTGGGGTTCAATTTTGGGGTGTGTTTTCCCTTATTTTTGTATTTGTTTTTATGTGTCTTGTGACGGGTAGACGTAGTAGATGTATTCGATTCACACTCGGATTGTGTATCACTTTCAGACACACCCCCTGGTTGGTTCCCTTGTGCCCCTGCACCCTGTGTTTTCTCAGCCCACGTGTAAACTTTATTATTCTTGAAATCTAAGCAATCTCGTGCGAACTTTTTCTGTTTTCTATTTTTAATCTCTTCTGTATATGCTTCTATCTTTCTTTGAAGTTTAGATTCAAATTTCTCAAACTGAGGATGGCCTGACAGTTCTAACAGTACTTTTTGTTCGCCCAGTAATTGATTCCTTATTTTTTCAGAGTAGATGAATTCATAATCGTGGAGGAATTTCATCTGCTCTAAAGTTTGACGTGTTTTTAACTCCTCCCACCCTTTGATAAATTCGGGGTCATCGGTATGTGAATGGGGTTTAGTTAGTATACGTAGTCCTCGAACGGTAATTTTTTCTTTCAGGTATACATTAAAGCTAGCCACCTCCCACGTTGCTCGTGTAAATTCTTTATAAGTTTTGAAGATGTCTTTAAATACAGGTTCTACGTCAGTGTCAGCACTATAGGTCTCATCATCACCTTCAGTATTGTTAGCTATAAACGTGTCCCTGGCCTCAGTGGTCAGGGATTCAATGGTGGGGAGGTCCTCTGATAAGTAGGCCATACCCCAGGGGTGCTCGGTACACCAAATAAACGCTAGAGAAGATAGGCTTTACAGGTATGCCCTGACCCTGAAGATATTTACGGCAGGCCGCAATACCATCATCATGGGGAATGTTCGTGTACAGGGACTCCACGTCCATCGTGGCCAGTATGGTTCCCTCAGGTACTGGGCCAATGGCTGACAGTTTGTTCAGGAGGTGGGTGGTATCCTGTAAGTAGCTGGGTCTTTTACAGACAAGAGGTTTCAAAATGTTTTCCAGCCACCCTGAGATGTTCTCTGTAAGAGTTCCGCTCCCTGAGATTATGGGCCTGCCAGGGTTTCCCTCTTTGTGGATCTTGGGAAGCATGTAAAAGCAGGCTGTTCTAGGCTCTTCAGGGATAAGGGTCCTTACATGTAGTCTGATGTTTGCAGGCAATCTGTTAACCATCCTATTAAGTGCCATCCTGTAGCCTTTTGTGGGGTCCCCTTGTAATTTGGCATAGTGAGCGGTGTTGGATAATTGTCTTTGTGCCTCCTGGATGTAGTCACTGGTGTTCATTATGACTATGGCACCACCTTTATCCGCTGGTTTAATAATAATGTCCTTATTCTCCTTAAGGGATCTGATGGCCTGTCGCTCCTGTGGTGTTACGTTCTGGGCCAGTGTCTTTCTTTTACTCAGGATCCTGTCAGAGATTCTGCGTCTGAATTTGTTTATGTATTTATCCAGGGCCGGGTTTTTTCCTTCTTTGGGGGTCCATCTTTTTTTCTTTTTAGATCTGGTGAGTTTTGGTCCATTATCCATTGTATCACAGGCTTCCTTATCATGGTAGTGTTCCTTGAGTCGCAGCTTTCTGAAAAATTCCTCCATATCTCCACAGAGTGCAATCCTGTCTATGGGTCTCGCAGGGCAGAATGACAGGCCTTTGGAGAGTACTGACATTTCAGCTTCAGTAGCCTGATAAGAGGAATTTTAATAATACAGTATTTTAATATGTATTTTAATAATATATTATTTTAATAATAATAATAATATAGTATTTTAATAATAATATAGTATTTTAATACAGTATTTTAATATGTATTTTAATAATACAGTGCTCAAATCTGCGCGATCAGCACACTGCTTCTCGGTTCATAAAAAGCTCTCCTCCTGTACTGTATTTTGTTTTGCCTGTTATATATCATGAATGCACCACAAGAACAAAGTGCAGCCTATTGTATGCAGGTCTATTTGTGCAGACTCAGGCACACGTCCATCTCCAGGCAGGGCAGTGCCCTGAGATAGAGCTGTGGGTCAAAGGTCACATGTGACTCGCTACCCCCACTGCTTGGTCAGGTGACTGTATACCATATGATTCTAGTACAACCTAGCCTGTTACTCGCTTGTGTTGGACAATTCCGCTTCTCGCCCAATCGGAGAGGAGCAGTCTGCAGGTCTAGCGCCAATGAGAAGGCGTTACGCAGGGAGCAGGGCTGGTGCTACAGGAAGGGTTCGGTAGCTGCGAGAAAGAGTAAGGGAAGCCGAGTAATAAGAAGCAGGCCCGGGCCGGAGTGCGCTGCAGCCAGGGGGACGCAGCTGGATTATGGTGGCTGGAGGACCGCAGCAGAGGGGCCACTGACTCGTGCGACATGTCTATCCAGTACTCCGGAGAGGAGCCGCTGGCCGGCAGCTATGGTGTGGCGGACTCCTTCCCCAAGGACTTCGGCTATGGGGCTGATGAGTCGGAGATGGACGAGAGCTGCACGGCGTCAGACAGCAAGCCCCGCATCCTGCTCATGGGAATGAGGCGCAGCGGCAAGTCTTCCATACAGAAGGTGAGACCAGTGAGGGCTGCTTCTGCTCACCCTTCCCCCTTTCCTGCTTTTCAGGAAGGACAGCCAAACACTGCCTGCTTTTCCCATAGCAATAAGTGGTGCCTGCCTGCAGGGGTTAACACCAAACAATACAGTAGTGGGGCATCTAAAGACAAAGCAGAGAAAACGAGCTGTTGCTCATAGGAACTAATCGGGTATCACTGAAATAAAGTAAGGCTCTGAAAATGCTAGTCTTAAACCCAAAACCAGAGGTGAGAGTAATAGCCATATTATGTATTTCCTTTTAAACAATACCGTTGATGTTGATCTTCTGGCATCAGCAGTTCCTGAGTCACAACCCTGAAACCAGCATGTGGCTAATCCAGTCAGACTTGAGTCAGAGACCATCTACCAGCTTGTTCAGGGTCTATGGCTAAGGGCTCTTTCCCACTATGAAATGGTATCACGTTTCAATTTCCTCCATGCGATTGAGCTGCTATACTCAGTATAGTATAGCTCAATCGCATCCAAAATGCAGCAGGACGACAATTGCGTTTTGACCAAAATTGCAATTGAATTGCACTAATGGAAATTGTTGCTGCAGTTTCCATTAGTTTAATATTAGTTTAATATACCCTGTGTTTGGAATCAAATCGCAGGGTAGTGGAAAAAGGCCCCAACAGTGATAGAGGAGGCAGAGGATCAGCATGACAGGAAGGCAATTTGCATTATTTAAAAGGAAATACATCTGACACTCTCCATATACCTCTCGCTTCGGGTTCCATTGAATGCCTTTCGCTTGGGCACTGGGGCGCATTTATGTCCTAAGCGATGCTCAAGGGGTTGTCAGCCGCAGCTTGTCACTTTGGCTCCTAGTAGTTGATTTGGTTGCTGTTGATCAGCTGATTGGTTTGAATTCTGGGTTATGGTGAAGATGAGGTATCAATATTACATACCGTACATGGAAAATCCAGAGAAGGTTAGGGAGCTTATATGGGGCAATAGGAAGGCCAAATCGTTTTGTGTATTGGTTATGGGTACTGAAATGATGGGGAAATAACAAGGCTGTGTTGTCAACTCCGACTCTTGGAAAATCTAAATATACAGTATTTCCTATATTGATTGCAAGCTCCTAACATAGAAGGCATGTCATCACTTTCAAATTTGTGTTTAGAACCCTAACCTGTGGCAGTTTATACCTAAGGGTACTTTAAGGGCCCATTCACACTTGAGCATTTTGCTGGCGATTTTGGCAAAACGCTAGCGCTTTTAAAAGCGCTAGTGTAATTAAATCCTATGGGCTCATTCTTACTTGGGCTAATTGCCACAAAGCGCCCAAAATCGTGAAACGCAAACGTGTCTCCTGCACCATTTTCAGCGATTTTCCCGGTGATTGTTTCAATGCTATAGAAGCGCTAAACGCGGAAAAATCGCCACAGTGTTCAGTGAGTTTTCCACTGAAAAATCACTCACGTTTTGCGCTTTCAAGTGTAAATGGGCCCTAATACTATGCATGTTGTGATAAGATCGCAGTAAAGCTGTGGTGAAAAGTCGCATAGCACAGTATATGTGTGATACGACCATACAGTGCAGTATATAGTGCAATAAAGTGCTCTTTAAAGAGACTCCGTAACAAAAATTGCATCCTGTTTTTTATCATCCTACAAGTTCAAAAAGCTATTCTAATGTGTTCTGGCTTACTGCAGCACTTTATACTATCACTGTCTCTGTAATAAATCAATGTATCTTTCCCCTGTCAGACTTGTCGGCCTGTGTCTGGAAGGCTGCCAAGTTCTTCAGTGTTGTGGTTCTGCTATGAACTCCCTTTTCCAGGCCCCTGTATGCACACTGCCTGTGTGTTATTTAGGATTAGAGCAGCTTCTCTCTTATCTTTTACAAGCTGGATAAATCGTCCTCTGAGCTGGCTGGGCTTTCACATACTGAAGAATTACAGACAAGGGCAAAGCTGTTTGCAGGAAGAAACAAGCAGCCTGAAACTTCAGTGCATGAGAACAGGGGGAAAGAAACACACAAATGATCTCTTGAGATTCAAAAGGAAGGCTGTATACAGCCTGCTTGTGTATGGATGTATTTTCTATGTGTGGACATACTGTACATCAACCTACTTCCTGTTTTGGTGGCCATTTTGTTTGTTTATAAACAAACTTTTTAAAACTGTTTTTAACCACTTTTAATGCGGCGAGGAGCGGCGAAATTGTGTCAGAGGGTAATAGGAGATGTCCCCTAACGCACTGGTATGTTTACTTTTGTGCGATTTTAATAATACAGATTCTCTTTAAGGTGCGTACACACTTCATACTTCAGCAAACGATTGTTCTGTCAGACCCTCCCGCTGGACGGACGTTCTGCCGACACTAGCCAGTGTGTGCGCGCTGTCGGGAGACTAAGACTGTTTCTGACAGATCCGCTGAGCGGGTCTGTCAAAAACAGTGTTACCAGTCTGCCGACAGCGCGCACACACTGGCTCCTGTCGGCAGAACGTCCGTCCAGCGGGAGGGTCTGACGGAACAATCGTTTGCTGAAGTATGGCGTGTGTACGCGCCTTTAATGCTACTGTAAGCACACACATTGTCTGGTAAACACACCGGATGCTGTGCATCACTCAGATGTAACCCACTGCACCTGATTGACCGTTCCTATAGCTGAACAGCATGTCAGTATAGTGGTCACTCCTAATGCTGAATACACACGATGCCTTTTTGTGTTCGTTTTTGTGGTCGATTCGATTATTTCCAACATGCTCTATTCAGATTTTGATCGTTTTTTGGAGGGTGTCTCCGTGAACAGCCTGCGAGCCTCCGATCGTGGCTTGCAGGCTAAGTGTAAACACACTGGGAAGAAGTCCCCGATGTTTACATCAGCGCCGTAAAGCAGACCGACGATCCCCGGCCTCTGATTGGCCGGGGATCGCCGGCATCTGATAGGCTGACGGATAGCCGTCCGGTGCCGCCCATAGGAAGGAGGGGAGGGAGGGAAAGGGAGCGAGGCTGGGAATCGCTTGAGGGGGGGCTTTGAGAAGCCCCCCCCCCCCGCTTACCACAAATAGCCGGCGGCGATCAGACCCCCCCCCCCAGGCAGGTCATCCCCCTAGTGGGGAAAAAAAGGGGGGAAGTCTGGTTGTATTTTCACAAGCAAGCACGAAGATATCCTGCGCTCCACGTAACTGCTGTACACTCAAAGGATGGCTCTCCTTTCACATTCAGCACCCCGCAGCGCTCCGACAAGGGTGATTTGGCAAAAGTACTAAAAGATGAAGCGCGCCATAGTGCATTAAATGTGTAGGAGTTTTTATTAACAATTAAAAGTTATACTCACAAACATGAGTGATAAAAATCGCATCTCAGCGGACTGCCAGCCGCTTGCCTCTGCAGTGGGGGATGACGCGCTGTGGCCAGCAGCGCGGTTACCGATGACTGGGAATCCTCTCACTGGTCGGTGGGCGTCGCTGGAGTGTCAATCGGCGTGTGACGTCATTACGCGTTTCGGCGCTCAGCGCCTTCGTCAGATCAGATCTGACGATCTGAGATGCGATTTTTATCACTCATGTTTGTGAGTATAACTTTTAATTGTTAATAAAAACTCCTACACATTTAATGCACTATGGCGCGCTTCATCTTCTTTTAGTACTTTTGGGAAGTCTGGTTGCCCTGGCTGCCACACGATCTGTGCTGTGGGCTGGAGAGCCCACGCAGCACAGATGTGAGGAAACAAGCCCGGTCCTTAAGTGGTTAAGCGGGGCCCTCTGGAATATTGATGACAAAATGCTTTGTCCGTAATGTAATTGGGGCTGCGCTCCTCCTCTGCCATTAGCGCAGTAGCCATACGTGCATGGTAAGCTGGATTGGCTTGTGCATGAGCAGTTCGGCGCTACTACGCATGCGCGGCCCTGATGTGGAGGGGGGCTGCGCTTGCAAGTGGGAGGACAGAGGACACTGAGAGAAGCTTCAATAGGATCCTCAGGCTTCCCACTTTTTAGGTAGTTATCTCTTTTTGAACCCGGGATTCGACTTAGGTTCCCTTTAGGACCCATTCACACAATAAATCGCAAACCGGTAGCGCTTAGCGCTACCCTTTTAAGTGGGTGATTTTACCGCGATTAGAGCGGTAAATCATGGCTCACACGTCCGCGACTCAGAGCTATTCGTGATCAGCGATTTATTAATCAATTTACTGTGATCGCTCCAGAATCGTGGCAAAATGCTGCATGTAATGCGTTTTGTGATTGTGGCTAATCGCAAATCGCCCTATATCAGCGCCAGTTGCGGCAGTGAGATCACTGCAATATACTTTTTATTGCGATAATGCTTCAGCGATTATCGGGAATCACCCGCTAATTGCTAAATTGCGAATGGGCCCTCATGCCGGGGGTTGTTCTTTTTCTGGGTCATAGAATGTACTTGTTATGTATGCTGGTTTGTCATTTGCAATACCTGTCTTGTTTGGTGACAATTCTATAAATAAAACAAATCTAGTGCATTTGGGTGCCTTATCCGCTGAGTTAGATTTCCAAGCATTGCAACAGGAAACGGCGGGTAGGATAAGCAGGAGAGCAATGTGCTCATCCGTCTGGTGTGCCGGATCTCTAAAGGTACCCATACATCTAGTGATGTATGGACAGAACAACCAAGAGATAGATCGAATGTGATCAGAGAGACATCTGTTGGCTGCCCATACACTGCAGACCGATCCTCAGGGAACTGTATAAGGGAAAGAGGTGGCCACCAGACATAGAGGTTGGCTCGTGATTTGGTCTCGGTTCTCAATTTCGGGTTACTGTGTATCTGAGTTTGACACCCTTGCTCTAGTATGTGCACAAAGCTTTAGAGCAGGGCTGGACAAGTCCCTGGAAAAAGATAGCCGAGGCTGCCATGACGCCCTACTCCTTTCTTTTCCTTTCCTTGGAGTTAAATTGTAAAACTTCAAATGCATATAAACACGTACAAATAAAAAGTATATTTCCCACAGATTAAAACGAGCCTTAAACTACTTTACTTCTATGTCCTTTTCCAGCAGATATTGAAAATAAAGAAAACCCTGAGAACTCCTCTTCCCCCCCCCCCTCCCCCTATGAAGAGATGTGCTAGTCCAAATCCTGTCAGCTCTGTCAGATTTCTACTACCTACTGTAAGTGACCATGAGAGTCGCACTGACGTCAACTGGGCTGTACTGCGCAGGCACAGAACTACTGCGCCTGCGCAGTACAGTCCGGAAGACATCAGCACTACTCCGTGAGCCGCACGCTGAAGCGCAGTAGGCATTTTGTACCGGAGAGGATTCCGGGTCACCGGTTGGGAGCGGAGCTTCGTCAAGGGCACAGGATAGCTGCAAGGGGCTGGAGGCAGTAGTTGTGGAAATAGTGCAGTAAGCGCATCCGTTTTAAAATGCATGGTATCCGTGCCGCATGCACATTGCTGTTGTATCCATCCGCTGCATTTGCGTCACTGCTTGTCTGCTGTCACACCGAAACTGATTAGAATCCAGAAGAAGCATGGGGTTCCATGCTTCTGCTGGGCTCCAATCCCGTGCAGTGGACCAAACATTGGTGGAGGAATTGAACCCCCACTGAATAGGTGAGCGTTCTGCATGTGGCGAGAAGCCTAGTAGGTATGGACACAGTCTTCTTTCAATATGCATTCATTGCATCTGATTTGCGGTGCGTTCACAATACAATGGAGAAATACAGCAGGTCAGATGCTTTGCATTTGCATCTGTGTACATTGCATTTGTGTCCCAATTGACTGTGTGAATGTATTCTGTTATTAACACAGGATGCATTCACTGTTGTCCCCCGATGTGCCCTCCCCGTAGTGTGAAAGGAACATAATCCCTTTCTGATGCTTAACCTTCATCACCACCTCATCACATATCACCAATTCTCAAAATCTATGCCTAGCCCTGTAACTTCTCCTTTGTCTGTTTTAGGTTTAGTTTTCAGCACCCAGTCCTCTTCTTGCAACTGGTAGTTTCCTCCAGCTTATTATTCAAGATTTAAACTTTGCACACAGGGCACTAAATCCTGCACACTGAATTAACCCTGTACCTTGGCTTCATTCACTACTTACTGTGTGTTTTTTCTTCTCCTCCATTCTTATTTTTATTTTTTTTCTATTTTAGGCTTGGTTCACAGTGGGATGTTGCAGATGGGGGCATCTTAACTTCTTAGCTGCAAGCCGCTGCATTGAAACGTCATGCTGGAGCCTCATAGCGGCTCCAGGGCATTTTAATGGGCAAGCCCGTCTCTCATATCAGTTGGGACTGGGAGATCTGTGATTTGTGAAGGGGATCAAGCGTTCCCCTAACCAATCACAATACCTGGAATTAATGTGCATGACCCAAATCGGGGCCAATTAATAAAACTAGTCCCTTCCACTTCCAAAGCAAATAAACACTAAACACTTAAAAAAGGGTATATTACTGGTATTTTACTAAGTAAGGGCTTGTAATTATAGACCCAAAACGTAAAACAGAAAGATTATAGCTATATTTCCAAATAATTTATTGTTGTCATATGTTGTGCTAGGAACATAATGTAAACGTTCATATAGCTGGGACTAACGATCAAATCAAATGTGTGGGTTTTATTTATAGTAGCATTGCTTATTTTAAAACTATAGGGGATGGAATTGGAAATATAGGCCCATATGCAATTCACTTTTTTACCTAGGAGAGAATTTTTCATCTTCGATGTAAAATAAATTTCCAGAACTTTTCAACTAAAGAAAGTACTAAAAAGTAGGTGAAAAGGACCATCAAAATTATTTTGAGTATTTTCTTGCCTTTTGGTGGCTTAAAAAGGATTTTATTGACAAGTTTAAAAATATCACCTAGGAGAAAACTCAGGTAAAAAAGGGAATTGCATATGGGTCATAGTGTGTTTTTTTTAAATTTTTTTTTTTTTTTTTTTTTTTTTTTTTTTTTCCCCAAAATAAAATGCATGGAAAATAAAGTAATTACTTAAAATAAGTATTACCCACAAAAAGCCTAATTCGTGGTGGAGAAAAAAAGGATATAGATCATTTTGTTGAAATAAGCAGGGCTGTGGAGTCAGTCGGAGTCGGGGGAATTTTGGGCACCCAGAGTCGGAGTTGGAGTCGGAGTCGTGGTTTCAGAAACTGAGGAGTAGGAAGTCGGAGTCGCATGATTTTTTGTTAAGTATTAGACTAAGGAGTCGGAGTCGAGGAGTCTGAGCAATTTTGGGTACCCAGAGTCGGAGTCATGGTTTCAGAAACTGATGAGTCGGAGTTGGAGTCGGAAGATTTTTGGACCGACTCCACAGCCCTGGTAATAAGTAGTGATTGTTGGGGAATGAAAGGAAGGAGAGCTGACAGTTGCTCTGGTCAGTTAGGGTTAAAATCCCTCGGGGATGAAGTGATTAATGCAGAAAGTCGCACTGCAGTAGTACGTTTGTGGAACGTTCACAGTGCATGCGGTGCATTGGGATTTAACACACTACAGAATCCCAACGCAGTGCATGCAGTACGTTACTGCAGGACTCATGCATTAACAAAGGCAGTGAAGCATACTTTTCATTGACTGTATGCTTCATTGTATGCCACCTAAAGGTCGCATAAGGTGCAGTGCAACTTTTTCGTTCCAGGGACAGACTCGGTCGAGATCCCTTGTGTGTGTGTATGAGGTTCTGGGTTACAGAAGTGTTTTATTTACCTTCGATCATGATGCTATAAGTACCCTACCTTGGTAGAAGGCAGATGAGGATATAAAAACTCTGGACAGAAAGGAGATCTTCCCAAAACTGAAAAAAGCTGAGGTTGTAGGAGTTTCTTCATCATACTAGTAAAATTTAGATTAGAGTATCTCTTTTTTTTTTTTTTTTTTTTTTAATTTGTACATCTTCCATTGCATTTGACTAGGGTATATGTGGCGTGATTGCACCTTTTGTTCATCATACATTTGATGGACAGTAGAAAGTTCTCACACATCATGTGACGTTGTGGATTTATTATACTTCTCTTTTACTATTACAGCATTAATATGTTAACCCCTTCTTAAAGCAGAACTATTACCAAATAAAGCTGCCCAGCAAATTGCAAGGACACTGTAATAACTCACGCTGTTGGATCTGTCCAACAAAATAGGTTGAATTGATCAATCAAGAATGGTGGAAAAATCGGTCGCAAGCGCTTGATCAGGTGCACTGTGGTCATTGCGTTCAAAATCGCAATGACCGACAGACCCCCAGCCAGTATCCTCCATAGATGTATCAGTGTTTTACCCCCACCGTGCCCGTGTGCAATGTAAAGACTCACCTCTCCATCGGCATGGATCCTGGTGTCCGGTGACTGCTGTCACCTTGTGCACCTGTTCCATGTGGTGCATGTATGGCGTCATTACATGCGCTGAGTCATGTGGTATCCCGTGCTCTGTTTTGCCAAACACTGGAGGAGGGCAGGAGTGGTGTTAGCGTAAGACTTTAAAGCAGTGTTCCCCAACCCTGTCCTCAAGGCCCACCAACAGTGCATGTTTTGTGGAAAGCCACAGAGGTAGTTAACTATTTCTGGACCAGCAGTCTCTGACCCTTTAAGGACCAGAGACTGCTGGTACAGCAAAGCAACAGAAAACAACGCTTACCGACGAATCTTTGCGCAGTCCCGCTGCTCTCTCCGTTCACCCTGCTCGCTCCCCGCCGCAGGCACCTCTCTCTGCCGTCGCTATGGCGGCAGAGTGCTGTGTGTCGGTCAGGAACCGTTTTTATTGGCTCCTGACCCTGTCAATCAATGTAAGCCAATGGGATGTAATGACAGGGCCAGGATACAAGATATAGAACACAATTTCCACACGCTTTAACAGGCCTATCCTTGACAGGGCCAGGAGCCAATGAAAACGGCTCCTCACCGGCACAAAGAGCTCTGCCATCATATAGACTGCAGAGCGAGTGATCTGTGTCGGGAAGAAAGCGGTCTAAGCGGCGAAACCGTGCGGCGACTGGTTTTGAAAGTTACGTCCTGTCAGATCCGCACTACCACATGCAAGACGTAACTTTCAACTGTGTCAGTCCTGTAGTGATTAACCCCCTTGCCATTACAATTCTGGCGGCAAGGGGGCAGCGCAGCACTTTTAAAAAAAACAAATTTTTTATAAATCATGTAGCGAGCCCTCGCCGAGGGCTCGCTACATGATAGCCGCTGACAAGCGGCATCTCCCTATCCACTCTGATCGCTTTCGGCGATCAGAGTAAGCAGGAAATCCTGTTCAGAACCGGATTTCCTGCTGGGCTTCCCCGGTCGTCATGGACGTCAGGACGTCAGAGGGAATCCCGATCCACCCCTCAGTGCTGCCTGGCACTGATTGGCCAGGCTGCGCAAGGGGTCTGGAGGGGGGGGGGGGGCGGCGGCGGCGAGCGGAAACTGCACGCAGCTAGCTAAGTGCTAGCTGCGTGCAGGAAAAAAAAAATTGGGAAAATCGGCCCAGCGGGGCCTGAGAAATCCTCCTACGCAGGTTACCCCGAGCTGGCCTCACCTGTGAATGTTTGTGGTTTCCTGCAAGACATGTACTGTTGGTGGGCCTTGAGGACAGGGTTGGGGAACTATTCTTTAAAACACTGGGCACAGGTATTTTCATTTGATGCTGAAATCTATTGGAAATTGCTGCACAGTGTATGGACAGGCAATAGATGTCCATACATCTGAAATTCTTATGGTTGATCTGGCCATGCATTGATGGATGGATGGCCACCTTTAAGGTCCGTACACACGCCGGACTTTAGGCAATGCCGGGCGGATCACTCAGAAACAGCCGTATCAGTCTGACGACAGAGCGTACACACGCCGGACTGTCGCTGGCACGCCCACCCAGCGGGAGGCAACGACGTACCCGTCGTTGCCTAAAGTCCGGCGTGTGTACGCTGCTTTATCCTGGGATTGAAAGCACAGAAGCAGTATCTGAGCTCTGCTGCGGAGCACAGAAATATTTTGTGGGTATGGTTTCCCCGTATTCCACTTCCTATATTTGTGTTATTTCTGAGATTAGTCATAGTGTCTGGCATATGATAGTATTCATTGTAATGATCAGATAAGAGTGTTCTCAAATGGCTCGTTTACCTAGGAAATATGTTAATTATTAAGCATAGTAAAGTATGTATTGTGTGCTTTACTAGCAAAGCACTTGTAGATTGAGTGATATAAATGTAGAGAGGGAGGGGAAAAAGTGCATAAAGTTGGCAATGAATGGCCACTAGATTCTACTGTAAGACATCTATCTGATCTGTGCAATGCACTAGGAACAGATTCCTATTAGATTTCACTATGAAATCTATTGGAAACCTAATAAACTGCAGCTTTGCACTGACCGATTTAGTGCAACGATACAGGCCATTGATCTGCCGCCGCTCCTGATTATCTTCCTTCCAGAGCGATCGACTAATTTATGACCGAGAATGAAATGGTCAATTGATCTGGCCGTCTGTTGCATCCATTTTCTAGCAGATTCGATCAGTGATCAGCAGGATATTGATGGTAAAATTTGAGAAGTGTATTGCCACCTTAAAGAGAACCCGAGGTGGGTTTGAAGAATATTATCTGCATACAGAGGCTGGATCTGCCTATACAGCCCAGCCTCTGTTGCTATCCCAAACCCCCCTAAGGTCCCCCTGCACTCTGCAATCTCTCATAAATCACAGCCACGCTGCTGACAAACAGCTTGTCAGAGCTGGCTGTGTTTATCTCTATAGTGTCAGTCTGCTGCTCTCCCCGCCTCCTGCAGAACTCCAGTCCCCGCCTGCATCCCTTCCCTCCCTGCTGATTGGAGGGAAGGGATGGGGGCAAGGACCGGAGCTATGCAGGAGGCGGGGGAGCAGCTGAGACTGACACTACAGATGTAAACACAGCCTCACATCGTGGCTGTGATTTATGAGAGATTGCAGAGTGCAGGGGGACCTTAGTGGGGTTTGGGATAGCAACAGAGGCTGGGCTGTATAGGCAGATCCAGCCTCTGTATGCAGATAACCTTCTTTAAACACACCTCGGGTTCTCTTTAACTAGTGGTTTATGTAGTAAATTTGTTTAAAACCATTTTAAAGGATACCAGAGTTGAAGTTATTTGTACAAACTTAGGAAGCAGGCATGTGTGGGTAACAGTCCTAAAGCCCACATACACTGGGCCAGGATGTGCACTGTTGCCCAGGCGTTGTCCTGGCAGCGCGTCCTTGATCCCACTCCTGTGACTGGGAGTAATCTGCGCAAGCGCCCTACATAATGATTGTAGTTTACATGTGCCAGACCAGCACTTGCGCAGTTGTGGATAACATACGTGGACATTTTACGAGTGTACGGAGTAGAATTGGGGGGCATGACTGCTGCAGTATGCCCATACGTGCGGCCTCCATTTGTACTTATGACTCTGCCTCGAGTATCTCGGGTAGAATAATGCCATCTCAGGCTGTGTTCCCACATTCTCCGCCTATCGCTAAACTACAGTGAATAGCTCCTATTTTATATATAGGAGCCGTTCACACTTGTCAGTCTGCAACGGATCACTGAGACTTGTTGCGGTAAGCGAGCCAGCCGCACTTCTATGCAGTCTGCGATAATCCCGGCAGGAGGATGTGTCCTCCCCCCCCCCCCCCCCCCCCCCCATGGGGGTTACTCTCCTGCCACAGACTCCAGCCGGACTACAACGTACCATCGGGGTGGACACTACGCTGGCTGCACATGATTTGACTACAAGTGGGAACACTGCCTTAAAACAGATGACTTTGAATTGGTATTTTCTAACCATTACTTCAGGGCCCTTCTCAGCAAATAAGCAAACCCCTGTCCTCCTTTAAAAAAAAAAATAACATTCATATAAATTGCCTTTGAATGACCTATTAAATGTAATTTGGCCTCTTCCAGCCTTTTTAATTCTTTTTGGGCGATGTCATCATGGCCACGTTACCTTGTGGGAGGGGGTATTGTGGATACAGTCTCTCCCGCTTTCTCCTTCACACCATTTGCCATTACTTGTCTTTCTCTCATTGTTTCCTATGGAACTGAAGTGGCTGCAGTAGTGTTTTACTTGATCCAATACAGTCTTCTGAGATAGTGATAGGCAAGGCTAAATGTGTCTGCTTTTGAGAAAAAAAAATCCTATTTTTAGAATACAGATCAGAAAAATATCTAGTATATTTTTATACCACGCAATATACAATTTCCCTTTTATTAAAACTTCAAACATCCTTAAAACAAACCTGAACTGGAAATTAAGTTGTGAGATAGTTTAGTTTGCATGGTACCAATCTCTCAAAACCACCAAAGAACTCACTGGTGCGAGACTGGGTCATTCAAACCACAACAGGTGCAAGCAAGGGTCTGCAAAACTTGAATTATGAATTCTAAAAATCTTTATGTTTTATTTTTGATTAGCTTGGTACAAGTGTTTTAGCTTCTATTTCCTTTTTTTTTTTTTTTTTTTTTTTTTTTAGAAGTGTTGCCATGTTCAACTGCAATTTGATTACTTCATTAGCACAGAAAAAGCACTAACTCTTGTAATGGAAATAAAATAGAAAGTGAACACAGGCAAACTTTTAAGTATGATAGGTACTGTATGTACCCATGTTTATCTCATCATGCCAGTTCACTTTGAAGTACACTTAAAACTGAAAAGTGTCCCAAATTCCTCCCCAGTACACATCTGGGGTGTAATTTGGGGTGACAGATGTTTACCCTCCCTATGCCAGTAGTACCATGCTCTGGGGAACTTTCTAATTGCGTGTTTAGCTTTTGTAGAACCCAACATGAAGGGTGGTGCTTATGTAAACAATTACTGGACCAGAGCGTAGACATATGGAAGGAGTGGCCCTCAAAGTTAAATCTTTAAATTTTGAGATTTGGATAGCGAAATCAAAGAATCCTGGCACAGTGACACCTAAAGGAGAATGTTTGCATTTTTGAGGCACTGCAACATAAAAAAATGAAATTGTTACACAAACTAGATACTCTGTGAACTTAAATGTTTTCAGAACATTACTTATCATTTTTTTTTTTCTACAGGTGGTATTTCACAAGATGTCACCCAATGAAACTTTATTCTTGGAGAGCACCAACAAGATCTACAAGGATGATATTTCTAATAGTTCTTTTGTCAATTTTCAAATCTGGGACTTTCCAGGCCAAGTGGACTTTTTTGATCCTACCTTTGATTATGAAATGATCTTCAGAGGAACAGGGGCATTAATCTATGTAATTGATGCACAGGTAATTCATAAAAATTGAATTTGGATTTATATAGCACCAGCATCATGCAAGCAAACTAATTCCATTAGAATTTTGATATCAAAAAGAAAATCTATAATGCTCCCTCTTTAAAATATTGAGAAGAAAACATACTCATTTTTACCTGCATTATTCGTTTCAGATCTAAATGAGAAGTTTTGGGATCCTCAAACATGAAAGGCTGTGATTATCCTTATTTCTACAAGTTTCTTATGCTTGACAGCACAACCCAATCTAAAGCAGACATGTTAAAGCACACCTGAAGTGAGAGGATTATGGAGGCTGACGTATTTTTCCTTTTAAACAATGCAAATCGCCTGGCTATCCTGCTGCAAGACAGACAAAAAGGGCTCTGGAAATTTGGGCGCACACTGTGCCGCCATAGGCTGTAATTTGGTTACATGGCAAGGAAATTAACAGCGCTACTTAAAAACAGACAAGTGCCTACCTGCAAAAGAGTGCAAGCCCCACTTGTGGGATAAAATACACACTTAGCATACACATGACCTGTCTACCACTGGAGGATGTTGGTTTCCGTAACAGCTTGCATGCAACCTATTAAGTACTCGTCCCTCCCACTGCGAAGAAGTCAATCCTCCATGGGAGGGGCCTAACACTAACTAAATCCTAACCTATGTATATGCATAGCCTGGGTGCGGCTAATCAAGTAAATTTCAAAATTGAAAACTGCGCAAAAGGTGGATCAGCGCATCACCAGGCCGCCTCCGAATGGATTGACTTCTTCGCAGTGGGAGGGACGAGTACTTAATAGGTTGCATGCAAGCTGTTACAGGAAACCAACATCCTCCTCTAGTGGTAGACAGGTCATGTGTATGCTCGGTGTGTATTCGACCCCACAAGTGGGGCTTGCACTCTTTTGCAGGTAGGCACTAGTCTGTTTTTAAGTAGCGCTGTTCATTTCCTTGCCATGTACTAATTTAATTCATTTTTGGTCAGCTGCTCCCACTTAACGGCTTTGCTTTTGGTGTATATGCAGAGCTTCCGTTTGGGTTCAAGGTGCGTTTGCAGTTTCTGTAGGGCTCAGCGCACCTCTGATTGTAGGCCATTTGGAAGCGGCCTGGTGATGCGCTGATCCATCTTTTGCGCAGTTTGTAATTTGAATTGTGGCTATATCGGCGCTCAGACAGTAATTTGGGCGTCGTCAAGAGACCGAGCACAAATTACTATAAAAACAGCGTAATTCAAATTACATCTTACCCTTTAGTCCACGGTGGCTTAAAGGGGGTATAGTAATTGACACTGCCAGGACCTTTTGCATGAGCAGGATGAGCCATTTCTCGGCTTTGTCCTGCACCCAAATTTCCCAATGGCTTATTACATGAATGTATCCTGCTGATCTTCTGCTTCTAATGCTTAGCCATAGACCCGTTCGTAAACAGATTTGAAGATCACGTTTTTCACTGAAGTTTGACTGGATTAACTGCATGCTTATTGAAGGACAACTGAAGTGAGTGATATGGAGGCTGACATGGTTATTGTATTTTAAGCAATACTAGATGTCTGGCTATATTGTTGATCCTCTGCCTCTAATACTTTTATCCTTAGACTCTGAACAGGCATGCAGCAGATCAGGTGTTTTTGACATTTTCAGATTTGACAAGATTTAGCTGCATGCTTGTTTCTGGTGTGATTCAGACACTACTTCAGCCAAATAGATCAGTAGGGCTGCCAGGTAACAGGTATTGTTTAAAAGGAAATAAATATTGCATCCTCCATAATGGGTGTACATACCTCCCACCTTTTATAAAAACATGAAGTTCATTTGTTCACTTTATTAGCTAGTATACCCTCTTGTCTTGTATCAAGAGTTATATCGTATACTCTGTATTGTCATACCTTGCATGCTATTGTACAGCGCCACGGAAGATGCTGGCGCTATATAAATCAAAAATTATAATAATAATATGCTCACTTCACAGTTTTCCTTTTATAGGTAGAAGTAGTAGTACAGAGGCGCCAACAGGATAAAAACAATTTACTAAATAAAGATAAAGTAGGTAGTGGAGGCCTTACCCCTCCAAAGCAGACACAAAGATCTAGCAAAAATTCGTTTATTTACATACTCCAACAAGGTGCAACGCGTTTCGCGGGTATATCCCACTTCCTCAGGCAATAAAACAGGAGCATATAACTGTTGACCGAAGACAGTATGCTAAGCGTTTGTACGTACAGCCATGGTAAACAATCGTGCATTGAACATTTCTTCAGAATTGAACATTGATATGGGTACATATATATCTATAATTATTATACACGTGTGTGCTATATACACACACGTGTATTGCATATATATAAAGTTGTGTGCAATACACGAAAAAAGGCTCCATCTCAGGTTCTCTTTAACTTAATGAAACATAGGTTTATTACTGTTTAGAGAAGTGTAAAAGAAGATTTATGCATCCAGCAAGGCCATGATTTTTTTTTTACTGGTTTCTTGAGACTACTGGTTAACTGAGTTCTGGATAAAAGGGCTTTTACTGTATCAGCGCTACAAGCCACTTTGTAATTTTATACATATTTGCAACAAACTAACTTTCTAAAATTTCAGAATTGTAAATCTCTCTTTTTAGCTTTCATAGCAAGTTTGGAGTTCAGGTCCGCTTTAAATTGTGTTAATCATTTTTTTTTTGTGTGCATTTTTAATGCTTAAATCAGATCTTTGAAGTAGACCAGATGTGTAGGCCATGTGTTATTTCACTGGATGCATGTTTGTTGCAGGTGTCTGGTCACTTTGACAAGAAAGGGCTCGGTATGGCATCCTCCATATTTCACTCACTTTTAGTTTTGTAAACAGCTAGGTGGTGTTTCAGAAGACTTCCCATGCCTAAAACCAATACTATATTACTTACCAAAGAAGTGCGGAGGTCATATGGTTGTAACTGAAACCGTTCTAATGATATCAGTCTAGATGACTGCACCAATTTTTTAAAGGATACCCCAACTGAAATGTGACATAATGAGATAGACATGTGTATGTACAGTGCCTAGCACACAGATAACTATGCTGTGTTCCTTTTTTTTTCTTTCTCTGCCTGAAAGAGTTAAATATCAGGTATGTAAGTAGCTGACTCAGTCCTGACTCAGACAGGAAGTGACTACAGTGTGACCCTCACTGATAAGAAATTCCCCTTTTTTACCTCTTTCTTGCTCTCAGAAACCATTTTCTGCTAGGAAAGTGTTTTATAGTTGGAATTTCTTATCAGTGAGGGTCACACTGTAGTCACTTCCTGTCTGAGTCAGGACTGAGTCAGCCACTTGCATACCTTATATTTAACTCTTTCAGGCAGAAAAATAAAAAAGGAACACAGCATAGTTATCTGTGTGCTAGGCACTGTACATACACATGTCTATCTCATCATGTCACATTTCAGTTGGGGTATCCTTTAAGTAAGGGGGTTTTGGCTGTACATTAAAGAGTCTGTTGTTTTGTTCTAGGATGATTATATGGAGGCACTAGCAAGACTTCATGTCACAGTCACCAAAGCATATAAAGCAAATCCCGACATGAACTTTGAAGTTTTTATTCACAAAGTAGATGGTCTGTCAGATGACCATAAAATAGAAACTCAACGAGACATTCATCAGAGAGCTAATGACGATCTAACAGATGTAGGTCTAGAGAAACTCCATTTAAGGTAAGACATTTACTTTTTTTCCCCATTTACTTGAGCCATGATGTTTAAATGTGAGACAGTTGCTAAAGCCTGGTGCACAGCGTCAATTGTGATTGGCCAATCACTGACCAATGTTACTACATTTTTATGTAGTATGAAAGCTTACCTACACAATTTGTTCATAGTATTCAAATTCTGTTGGCCCTCATAGTACTTGGAAGTGGTACAATTGGCCAATCAAAATTGAAGGTGTGTACCAGGCTTAAAGCCCCATCTACACCATACAATTTTTGTGCTATTCGATTCATTGATTCGATTCAATCTGACATGTCCGGGATTCCATTCGATTCATTTTGCCATTGTTCTGCAATGGCAAAATGAATCGAATCGCACAAAAAATTGTATGGTTTAGATGGGGCTTAAGACCTGTTTCTCTCTAAATCCCTTTATTGCAGTGTTGGGTGCACAGACCAGGGCTAGCAGCATTACTGCTGTATTGTGGGCTTAAAGTGGATCCGAGATGAACTTTTACTCCTTGCATAATTGTGTTCCTTATATATAGTTTATAGGGCATTCCTCAAGCCAAATACTTGTTTTGTTTTAATACCCTAATTTCCTATAAACTAAACAAGCCACACCCACAGCTTCTCCAGAGTGCCTTGGCGCTTGCAAGGGATTGTGGGATTTCAGTCTGGGCAGGTGAAAAAGGTGTTACTAGCTATAGATTTCAGAGGCAGAGTTTTCACAATCTGAGAGCTGCAGTGCAGATACAGATCAGTTGCCTGTGTAATGGAGGAGATAAGAGTGGCGTTTTCACAGAATATGCAGATTAGCATGCCTAGATACAGATCCGCTTGCCTGTGTGTGTAATTGTGTAATAGTGACAAGCAGAAAACATGTCTGCTCCCATTGTATCACAGGAAAAAATATTAATATACTGTTGAAGCTGTTTGAAGATAGATTTGCTGTGTAAACTATCTAAACTTTAGATAAGATATATAGACAAGTCACTTGTTATATTTAGTTTTTCATCTCGGATCCGCTTTAAATAGTTTCTTGAAGCTTGTGCAGAGCTTCATTATTTCAGTGCTCAGCTAGTTGGGGTCCTCCTTGCAGGCTTAGGAGACAAGGCAGCACCAGATAAGAATAACTGGAGGGTATGAAGTTTGGCCTGTGATAGTACATCTGCTCAAGAGTTGCCTTGATCTATTGCAGTGGGATAAACTAAGCACATGGAAGATAAGCTGCCTAGTAACATTATTTGATCGAATCTTTCAAGTTGTCATCAGTTTTTAAACTATGTATGCTAAGCTAAAATAAACATTGATTTAAAAAAAAACAAACTGGGGAATAGAAGTTGGAAATGTATAATAATTTTTAAGGAAAAAGTCAGGAATGCATTTTTTTTTTTAATTTGTAGTGTTTTTACTCAGGATAGTAACAGATTACAAAATATTTTTTTCCATCTGCATGTTTGACTGCAGAGCCACAAGAAAGATGTTTTATTTTTTTTTCTACCAATAGACTGTTAGGGCTGGAACCCACAGGAGCGCTTTTGGCAGCGTTTTGGCAGCACTGCGATACGCTAGCAGTTTGCCAAAACGCTGGGCTAATGTTAATGGATGGGGCAACTTCCACAGGAGTGTTTGCGTTTCCCAGAAACGCAAACGCAGGACCTGCAGCATTTTGGGAGCGTTAGCGCTTCAATGTAAAGTATTGAAACGCTAGCAGAAACGCTCAGCAAAACCTAAACTGAGCGGTTTTGCTAGCGTTTTGCGGTTAAGCACACTGTAACAAAATGAAAAATAATTCACAGGACCAATCAGGATAAAAACGCAAAACGCTAGGCACCCGCTGGGGAAAAAAATACAATGTTGCAAAACACGACCAAAAACACGCATGAATCCGCTTGCAAACCGCTCAGACAAAACGCTAGCGGTTGCGTTTTGCGTTTGCGGTTTTCAGTGGGTTCCAGGCCTTAGAGCTTAATCATTAGTCGCCAAGACAAGTATAGGCTTTGCTTTTGCGATGTCAGAGTCCTTTTACTGCTCAAAAAAAAGCAGTTGAAGGGAAAAAAAATTACTTTGTAATATTTAAATAAATGGTAACTGCATGCAGCTTAGTCTGTTTCCATTTATAGAAGTAAGTTGATATGCCAGTAATAGTGACCAGGATTTCCTTTGGCTATATCTGGCTCTGAAGTCTCCAAAATATTCTATAAAACTACACTCCTTCAGCCTTAGTTCAAACATGAAAATCCCACGGCAGAGGCACATGCCACTGCACCTGTCACCCCAGGATCAGGGTGCTGCATTTCCTATCTCTCCCAGGATTTCCAGACTCTTGCCCTCACATTGCTGGAGGGTGACATCACCCTCCGTGTTTTCTCTCTACAGTGCTCTTGCCTTTTGTGATCCTCTGCTATAATACTGTCACTTTAGTTGACACTACCTCACGTTAGAGTACAGAGAGCATCACGAGACCACAGGTGCTTGTGAATTTGTATATTTGTATTTTTTTATTGCGAGTGCAATGCATGATCCTTGACCTCTGAATTAGTCTAACTGGTTTCTGAACTCTGTAGCAGATCAGTTCCAACTACTATTTACTTCTGTCCCTGTGTCTCCTCTGTGCACCTCTTTTTGCCATGCCTCCAGTGTACCATTCTCTCCCCCTGTGCCCTCTCCCTACCCATTTGCCCCTTCTGTGTCTCCTTTTGTCCCGTTCTGTGCTTCATTCCGTTCCCCTGAGCCCCTCCATGCCTCCCTCTATGCCTCTTTCCATCTTCCTCTGCCCTGTACTCGCCTCCATTGAAGTCCCGGGAGACTCGCCAAGGTTTTGGTCCTGCTGCCTTTGTCGAGAAAGTGACATAATTGCGATAAGTCGTGACATTAGTAGTGGTAGGGTTGTTC
Source organism: Hyperolius riggenbachi (assembly GCF_040937935.1). Taxonomy (NCBI): domain Eukaryota; kingdom Metazoa; phylum Chordata; class Amphibia; order Anura; family Hyperoliidae; genus Hyperolius; species Hyperolius riggenbachi. Next base: position 297,466,934 of record NC_090647.1, read on the forward strand.
ATAAGTCAAATGTTTGTAAAACGGGGGCTACGTGTGTGTGTGTGTGTGTGTGTGTGTGTATGCATGCAGGATTTCAGATAAAAACTTCTGTTGATAGCAGAAGATCCAGAAATGTGTGTACTGTATATACAGTAAATTCTATATATTGGCTAGATAGCTTTCTGTATTGGACCTTTTTATATTTTTTTGTTTGACTCATTCCCTTTTTTTGTGTTTTTCTTTACTTTCAGCTTCTACTTGACAAGTATATATGACCACTCTATTTTTGAAGCATTCAGTAAAGTTGTGCAGAAACTTATCCCTCAATTGCCAACTTTAGAAAACTTGCTTAATATTTTTATATCTGTAAGTATGTTATTCATCAAATTTATTTGTATTATTGAAAATTAAATTTACAGGCGTAAGCTTTGGTTGGCTTAAAGATAACCCGAGCCGAGTCTCGGGTTTAGAAACGGATACTTACCTAAAGAAAGGAAGCCTATGGATTAACAGATTAGCACTGAGATTAGCAATTCCTCCTCAGTCACATGCACAGCCGTGCCTGTGCACAAGCGGTTCTGGCTTGCTGCGTTGGTGCGTCCGTACTCAGGCAGGCACAGTACAGTGGCACGCTCGTGATAGAAGAGGAGCATGGCCCTGATATGATTGTCGTCAAGCCCTTGTCAGTAATCTTCTGGGTGTCCGTGCTGGGGGATGGGGAGGGAAGTAGGATCCAGAGGCTTCCCTCTCCTTAGGTAAGTATGTGTTTGTACCCGAACTTCGGCTCAGGTACACTTTTTTTTTAGTTTTTCTTTTTTTAAATGTGCATATATGTAAGTAGCAATGCATAGATAATTTTAAACAGCAGGTCAGTAAAGTACAGAAAACCTTAATCAACAGAATAAAACACTATTTTTGGGATTTTACAGCAGTGCAAAGGAGCATCTTGTAAATAACAACGCCAGATCTTTATCTTCGTTTTCTTGAGACCATTTATAAAGGGTATTGAAAGCCTAACTGGCACTACTCCTGTAAACACTAATTGTAGGTGGGTCTGTTTAGTGAAAGAGGTGGTGTTAATGGTAACAGACTGCTTAAGAACATTGGTGAGTTGTATTATTATGGTCCTCTGTCTGCCCATATTGCCAGATAATCTCTCCTTTAAGTACCAGGGGTTTAGTTTAAATGTTTTTTTAATGATATTCATAGGGAGAGCATATGTTAGGAACCATAAAAGGGAATCATGCGGTAAATTAAAAATGTATTTAAGCCTGATTTATCTAGTAGCTTTATCTTGGTGTAAATTTGAGATATGGGTTTAGGTCAAGTGTTCTAGCCTAGATGGGTTACTTTCATCCAGCAGCTCACAAGTGTTTTGAATGTGTCTAATGGTCAAAGGTTTAAATAGTTGAGAGGGATATTACACTGGGGCATGAGTAAGGGGTATGGTGTAAAAAAAGAAACAATTGCTGCAGAAAAGATTTCAGTCATGCCCACTTACCACTTCTATGTAATATGAAGGGACTGTCACTTTTCCCTTCTAATATGCTAAAACCCTGGTAGAGGCGCCCTTGGTGAATGACGACAGCTAAAGCTACTATATAGGTGAGAAGTGTCTTACCTTCTCAAAATGACAAACCAAAAGGTGCTCATGCTCGCGACTGACAGCATTTCAATTCACTTTTATAGGCCTGATTAGGTGGACCGAGACCTGTGAAACGTGGGTCTATTGTGCATGAATAAATACCTTTTCCATGAATTATTGGTTTGTCCTTTTGAGAAGCTAAGACATTACACTTCTCACCTAGCTTTAGTTGTTTTCAATTATTAAAAGGGCTCCTCCACCAGTGTTTTAGCATAGTCCTCACCCTTTGGAGTTTATAGTCATGAGGACTCTGCAGTCCTCACAACTACTCAAGGAGAGCAACCAACCAACATCTGCTTTGACGGACCTGGAAAACCGAGTGGGGACGATTATATTCCTGCAGGCTCTGCCGGTGGTTGCAAGTTCTTACAATCCACCTTTGTGAGTATATTTCTTATACTTTTACATACACCAACTCATCCTACGATACTGCACCATTGGGCCCCTGGTCTCTCTCCTGTTATAGATACTTGGAGGTTACGTGTAACCATCGGAAATACAAAACAAAACATTTCTGCCTCCCTTCTAATACATAGATGTGGTAACACTGAACAATCAAGACTGTAACATTAGTGGGCTCCTTAAGACCATCTGGATCCTCCCATAGCCGACCATTCCAGTGCAGGGTCCCTCTAAACCTAACCAAACTAATAAATGGGTTCCTCTGACTGTGCTTCCTGCCATTGATTAGCACATCTGTATTGGACATGTACGAGTAAGGTCTGCACATGCCCTGTAGAATGAAGTGCTCATGCAAAGGAGCAGCTTTGTTCTAATGGTATGGGCAAATCTAATTAACTACTTGAAGACCGCCTCACGCCAATGGGCGTGACCGTGGCGGCAGCCCCAGGCCCGCCTAACGCCAATTGGTGTCAGGTCCTGGGGCTGCAGTTTCCCAGGGAACAGCCGTGCGCGATCGTTCCCTGCCACCCTGCTAGCCGCCGATCGTGGCTAGCAGGCTGCTTGTAAACGAAAGGGGAATGAATTCCCCTTTGTTTACATGCGTACAGCGCTGCCGGGGGCCGCAGCGCTGTATGAGATCGGCGATCCCCGGCGTCTGATTGGCTGGGGGATCGCCGTCCTCTCATAGGCTGATGCCTATGAGAGGAGGAGAGCAGGACGAATCACCGTCCTGCTCAATTATACAGGCAGAGGGAAGGAGAGGGAGGGGGACAGCGGCCATGAGAGCCTCTATGAGGCTGAAGAAAAAAAACACACACCGTGACAGAGGCGATCGGACCCCTCCGGCAGCATGTCCCCTTAGGGACAAAAATAGGAGGTGAGTCCGATCGCCATATTCCTTACCTGGGCTGTGCAGGAGGCTGAAAAGCCTGCACAGCCCAGTAGTGAAAAAAACGTGCCTGGTCTTTAGGGGGGTTTAACACTGCGGTCATCAAGTGGTTAATGCATGCCTAGTCTGGGTGGCTTCCAACTACCGTACTGATCCAAACCTAGCTGCAACTACAGAGGTGTCTGTCTTACCAAGGTTTACCACAGTGGTAATGGCAAAACTCATTTGCAGAGGATAACAAGACCTGTCATGATAAAAATATGAGGCCTGGCTTTGGTAAAAAAAAAAAAATCTCCTAAAGATGCAAGCCATTTAGAATTATATATTTTTCATAATTTTCTATAAATATGGTATGCACGGCTGGTGTTATAGCAGTCTGCACTTCAGCGCATAACAACAATCTAACTGTAGAAGCTGTGTGTATTCGACCACCTTGCTAATTCCATGCAGAGCCTGGGGGAACAGTGCCGGGGGTTTCTTTGTCTTCATCCGGATAACGCTCACCATTACCACCGTGCCCCCGATCAACCACGATGGCCCGACATCTAACAGCATCTCCATTTGATACAGGCTACCAATTTAGGCACACAGTTGTTTGCATCGTCGGTTATGCACTTGGCAGCACCACCAAGTCGAGAGATGTATGGCCACTTAATCCTGGCACTGTAACATACATAATGCCTAGGATGTGGAACTTGCTGAGGGTTGGAGTATAAGTGAAAAGATAATATAGACATGTGTATGTACAGTGCCAAGCGCACAAATATGTTGTTGCTTTTGTTCTTTCTCTGCCTAAATGAGTTAATTTAACCCATTGAAGCTCCAGGACGTTAAAATAAGTCTCTGCACTCTCTTCCCTACAAAATCCTAGATAACACTGTTTTGTTATCTCTGAACTGATAAAAATGCTATACAGCTGTAAAGCAGGCCATACACTGGCTCGATTCACGGCCGTTTCGACAGCAGATCCGATCCTGGGATCGGATCTGCTGCCAATCGCTTGCGCTAAACGCACCCGCCGATCCGATTCCCTCCCGAAATCGGATCGGACCGTCGATCGCGCCGTGCGGGAAATTACCCTCGATCGCCCGGCGGTAGGAGCGCGTCGCTTGCGGCGTACGATTCGGGCCCGATCCGAGCATGTATACATTACCTGAAGCTGGCTCCGGGGTCCTCTTCTCCTCGCTGCACCGCATTTCCGCATGTCCCAGTGTACGCTTATACTTCCTGTGTCACTCCGGTGACCAGGAAGTTGAAATAGAGGGCGCTCTATTTGAACTTCCTGGTCACGGAGTAACACAGGAAGCGCCGGGATGGAGCAAGAACAGCGGTGCGGTGCAGTGCGGAGAAGATGCCCGGGAGCCAGCCTCAGGTAATGTATACGGGGGGGGGGGACAGGCGGCAGGAGCAGCTGAACAGATTGTGATCGGTTTCAGGCTGAAATCGATTCACAATCTGTTTGCAGTAAAGGCAGCCATACGATCCCTATCTGATCAGATTCGATCAGATAGGGATCTGTCAGCTGGTCGATCTAATGGCACATCGACCAGTGTATGGCCACCTTAACAGAATGAAAGAAAAGCACTCTCCTTCCCCTAGGGAATTCAATGGCAAGCCTAATGAATTAACAAGTGGAAAAATAAACATTTAGGAGCAGACAAATGTAACTATTAGGTAGTGTATACAATGTGTTACTAATACATTGTCAAAACAAAAGAACTTTTTTAATAAACAGGAGATATAGACAAATAAAATGTGAGTGTTTAATGTACAATAGGACTGTTTGCATTAAAGCTATAATGTATGAAAGTGAATAAACTATCTATTTTTTTTCACTTTTTCCCTATTTTCATTTTAAAATGCATAGAAAATAAGGTACCTACTGAAAACAACTATCAGCCACAAAAAGCCTAATTTGTCCTGAACAAAACAATATATAGATCATTTAGTGGTGATAGTTATTGATAAAGTTATTGCCAAAGTAATCAGAACTGAGCTGAATTGTGAAAATGACCAGGGACGCGAAGTGGTTAAAACCTCCTTCTGGGGGACACTTACCTCGGGAGGGAGAAGCCTCTGGATCCTAACAAGGCTTCCCCTGTCCTCCTCCATCCCTCCGTTCAATTCCCGGGAACCCCTGAAGAGTGATGATGTAGATAATTACCTACTGCAATCCTGAGCAGGCACACAAGTTGCTCTTCATTCGGGTTAAGGCGCAAATAGCCAAATCCAATCAAATCCGCTCTACTGCGCAGGCTCGAGTCCTTTGTGCCTGCATAGTAGAGCGGATACGATTGGGCTCAGCTATTTCCGCCTTATCTGAAGGAAGAGCCGCTAGTGCGCCTGAGCAGGATCGCAGAGAGGTAAGTAAATCTCTGCTTGTCAAGCTTGTTGGGGGGAGGGGGGGGGTCGTAGGAGTCAGAGCTGGATTCCTCTAAGCTTCAGAGGTCTGCGAAGCCTCATTGGGACCCTGAGGTTTCCCCCTCCCTAGGTAAGTATCCTCCAGAGGTTTTTTTTTATGTAACAGTCTCTTTAAGTTTCCCTTTGAAGGGGCACTATGGTGACAAATTGTAAAATTTTAAATATGCGAACATATACAAACATAACAAATAAGAGTAAAATGAGCCTTGAATTACTTTTCTCCTATGTTGCTGTCACTTACAGTAGGTAGTAGAAATCTAACAAGTGACAGGTTTTAGACTGGTCAATTTCTTCATGGGGGATTCTCAGGGATTTATTTATTTTCAAAAGCACTTAGTGAATGGCAGTTGCTCTGTCCAACTGCCAAAAAACTGTGTAGGGAGCAGGGAGGCTGGCCAGCATAATCGTTTAAATCCTTTTTAGGGAATATCTTTATAAAGAATAAAAGCCTTGCTGAGAATCCCCTATGAAGAGATGGACTAGCCCAAAACCTGTCGCTTTTGTCATATTTCTACTACCTAATGTAAGTCACAGCAACATAGGAGAAAAGCAATTTATGGCTCATTTTACTCTGGAACAAAGGTACTTATTTGTATATGTTTGCACATATTTAAATTTTTATTTTTTTTGCCATAGTACCTCTTTAAGGCATGATGTAAATATACACTCTTGAGATGCAAATCAGATGCATTGTAAGAGAATAGAATGCTAAAACAATGCATTTTGTCTTAGTGAATTGCTGTAGCTTCTCTGTCACTTTTTATGCAAATATCTTTCAGAGTTGATGAATTACTTTTGTTATAAAGCATCAGTTACTACACTTTTCAATTGTTATTGCTCTGTAATGATGCTGAAAATGCAAATCAAATGATTGCAGGCTTTGGTGGAAATTGTGCAGCTTTGCTGACTTTAAACTGCTAATAGGTTTGGGAATCCCCAGCTCTCTGAGTTATTTATACTCCTGTGGTGAAGCAGAATAACATAATACTTTGTGGATCATGAACAGGAAGTTGCCACTAGTCTAGAAACCTGCTTTGGTAATGTAGTGTAAGTTTCTGTGAACATAGGAATGTAAAGTTACAGGTCTGGATCTTCCCAGTGGCAAAGGTCTGTCCTTTTTGCTGTGTTAGGAAAATGGTGTGTAGTCTCATAGCTGTTGCCGTTCTGTTTTTAGAATTGTTCTTACTTTTGAAGTATATAGCTCTACTTCACGCTAATGCAGGAATGCAAGGAAAGCTGAAGCTGTGTTTCACCATCTGCAGAGCATGCATAAGTCACGTTACTCAGATTGTCTCATAGACATGTGACTCCCCGATCTCATGTGATTACTGCAGTCTCACAGACAGCAGATCTTCTTCAAACACACTTGTGAAATAGGTTAAAGGATTGCCAAATAAGCTCTTAATACATTTGTCGTGAGTGAAATATAGGCGCTGCTATTCCTAATGTCCATGTGAGATGAAAGCCAGACCTCCCACTGCAGTTCTTGTCCCCAAGATTTTATACTTTCTAAATTGCTTAACTGGAATGAGAATTTTGAACTGTCACTCCTAGGTTCTAGGTCCTATATAGTTACAGATGTAACTCTGAAGTTTCCTGGCAATCACTGTTACTTTATTTCTGCAGAAGCCAATGCACTTTTTAGATTTGCATGCGTTACTTTAAAGAGGTACTGTAGGAAGAACAATAATTTTTTTTTTTACAAAACAATGGAAAAGTGTGTGTTACGAGGAAAAGTGGAGATAAGCAAAAGAGAGGAAAAAAATCCCATCCGTGTGGTATAGAAAAAGTGCCTCACACAGCATGGGAGATATCATGTTTACTACTGGCACGCAGAGCTAGAGGTTTTTTTTTTTCTATTCCCTTAGTTGAAGACACACCCCTTTTTTTTCTTATATAGATACCCAAGTTTTCAGTAAGAAACAAGGCTGCTTTTCACACTGTCTTCTGCAATTTCTCTGCTCTCCGCTAGGCTGCTCTGCTGAAGTTGTGTCTGATCCTCCAATGTCTACAGTATTATATTATGCTACTGATATTAAAGGCTTGTTATCTCTCAACTCATACCCTGAGATGTGGTATATCAATGCTATCTTGTGAACTCGGTCTGGGTGGCTGTAATTTGGCACAGAGATAGTTCAGGGGGTCTCCTACCCACACAATTTGAAGTGTGTAGAAGCGATGAGTTTAGAGATAGTCTTATAATATCAGCATATGCAAATCAGGAATGAGCTGCATGTGATGTCACTACCCACAAGGCTGTGCATCAGTAGGCCGAATTGTAATAAGGCCTACACTGTAGGTGGGGTTTCACTCCCACTTTTAGAATTCTGTGTAGCATTCACCACTTTATTAAAGCATAGTGCAGAACAGTGTTGTCTTGTTTTACAACAGCTGTTTATCAGTGTTACCATGGATTGACACATTGGTAAGTAGCAGAACAGGGCAGCAACACAAGTCAATGGAACATTTGCCATCACCTTTTTTTTCCCCCGCCCTTGTGAAAAATAAGTTGCAGCTGGCAATTCACTGCATTTTTCAAGGGAATTCAGCTGAAGATCCACAGACAAGGTTAAATAGATCCTTAGTGAGTGATATGGAGGCTGCCATATTTAATTCCTTTTAGAGAATGCCGATTGCCTGGCCCTCTGGCTGATGCTCTGTTCCCACTAGAGTGGAGAACGGACATTTTGTTGTCTGTTCTCTTCTCATTGCTAAGCAGAGCGTGAACGGCTCCTATGAGAGATAGATATATATGAGCCATTCACACTTGTCACGCTGAACGGAACCACGAGATCCATTGCAGTAAGCGGACCACAATTCTGTGCTGTCGCGATAATCTCGGTCAGGCGGATGCATCTACATCTGCCCCAAGCTACACAAATTGCTGCTGCTCAGTCCCGGTATACAGGGAAGAAGCAGGGGCATCCCCATTTGGCTGCAATAGACCAATGGGAATCCTCAGCAACAGTGAGAATTCTTATTGGTTCATGGTGAACCAATGAAAATTCACCCTGTTGCTAGGGAAAATTGGCCTAATGCAGCCTATGGAGAGCCCCATGCTTCTGCTGGCCTCCCGGCTGATTTCAGAGAGGTACTGAGCAGCAGGGAACAGCAGCTGAGGGAGGGGGATCAGCAGCAAGACAGGTGAGCAGCGATCACTTTGGACGGACGCAGAACAAATGTAAAATGGATGGAGCGCATCCGTTTGGCATCATCTCTAGTGGGAACACAGAATGATCCTTTTGGCTTCAGTAGTGTTTGAATCACACATCTGAAATAAGCTTTCAGCTAATATGGCCAAACAAACCGATCTTCGGCAGCTCCCCGCGACCCAGTGTCATTTCCGGCGACTCAGCCAGCCGATGGCCACTGTGCCTGTCTGGGTCGCTGCGGGGGACTGGAAGATTGGTTTGGCTTGGCATGGGCACAAGACAGGGGGCTGGTAGAAGCCCCAGGTAAGTAAAACTTGCTTTTTTTTTTCATTTAGTTTAGTTTTTCTAGTCTGAGATAGTGGACCTATTTTTGGAAATCTTTCAAAACCTATTTTAAGCAAGACTAAAACCGTATTCAAAGGCAAATTGATATAACTTAGGGATGCTTTATTTAGCATACCCTGGAGTTCTGTTTTATTCACTTAAAGCAGTCGAGAAGTGGTTTCTAGGAAAACAAAAAACAAGATACCTAGTTAGTGGGAAGCTATGGAATAGTCTAGAAGGCTACAGGTCCCCTCGCTTTCTTCAGAGTGCGAGTGTGGACAAGTGTGGCCAGTCTGCACTTGTATTAGTACAGCCCATGCAGGCTCAGCAGAGCGAAAGTGCTTGTGCACAGAGAAAAAAAGCCATTCACAGGCGCAGCTACGCTTTTACACTGGGAAAAACTGGGCTGTGGAGTCGGAGTCGAGGAGTCGGAGCAATTTTGGGTACCTGGAGTTGGAGTCGGTGGTTTCATAAACTGAGGAGTCTGAAGGTGGCCACTAACTATACAATCTTTTTCATCCAATTTTACCAAATCTATGCAGTAGAAGGGTAAAATGTTATATTACATAGAAATGGTAAGATTGGATGAAAAAAATTGTATCATTAGTGGCCAGCTTGAGTTGGGAGTTGATGATTTTTGTACAAAATCCACAGCCCTGGTAAGTATTAGAATAAAGGTGGCCACTAATGGTCCAATTTCTAGTGAAAAATTGTTCAAGCGATCAGATAATTCTGATCGTAAGAATAATCATTCACTACACCATCAACTAACCAATCTTTGCTTCCGATCTATCATAACCAACTAGAAATCCAAATTTTGGTTTGACCAAAATCAAATCGGACGACTATTTTTATAATGGTTCGTAATCGATTGTGCCCATCAATGGAGATTATTTACAACCAATCCGATCAGAATTTCTGATCTCTAATTATTTTTCGCTAGAACTTTGACCGTTAGTGGCCACCTTAACCACTTGAGGACCACAGTCTTTCTACCCCTTAAGGACCGGCCACTTTTTTTCCATTCAGACCACTGCAGCTTTCACGGTTTATTGCTCGCTCATACAACCTACCAACTAAATGAATTTTGGCTCCTTTTCTTGTCACTAATAAAGCTTTCTTTTGGTGCTATTTGATTGCTCCTGCGATTTTTACTTTTTATTATATTCATCAAAAAAGACATGAATTTTGGCAAAAAAATGATTTTTTTAACTTTCTGTGCTGACAATTTTCAAATAAAGTAAAATTTCTGTATACATGCAGCGCGAAAAATGTGGACAAACATGTTTTTGATTAAAAAAAAAAACATTCAGTGTATATTTATTGGTTTGGGTAAAAGTTATAGCGTTTACAAACTATGGTGCAAAAAGTGAATTTTGCCATTTTCAAGCATCTATGACTTTTCTGACCCCCTGTCATGTTTCATGAGGGGCTAGAATTCCAGGATAGTATAAATACCCCCCAAATGACCCCATTTTGGAAAGAAGACATCCCAAAGTATTCACTGAGAGGCATAGTGAGTTCATAGAAGATATTATTCTTTGTCACAAGTAAGCGGAAAATGACACTTTGTGACAAAAAAAAAGAAAAAAAAAAAGAATCCATTTCTTCTAACTTGCGACAAAAAAAAATGAAATCTGCCACGGACTCACCATGCCCCTCTCTGAATACCTTGAAGTGTCTACTTTCCAAAATGGGGTCATTTGTGGGGTGTGTTTACTGTCCTCGCATTTTGGGGGGTGCTAATTTGTAAGCACCCCTGTAAAGCCTAAAGGTGCTCATTGGACTTTGGGCCCCTTAGCGCAGTTAGGCTGCAAAAAAGTGCCACACATGTGGTATTGCCGTACTCAGGAGAAGTAGTAGAATGTGTTTTGGGGTGTATTTTTACACATACCCATGCTGGGTGGGAGAAATATCTCTGTAAATGACAATTTTTTCATTTTTTTTACACACAATTGTCCATTTACAGAGTTATTTCTCCCACCCAGCATGGGTATGTGTAAAAATACACCCCAAAACACATTGTACTACTTCTCCCGAGTACGGCGATACCACATGTGTGGCACTTTTTTGCACCCTAACTGCGCTAAAGGGCCCAAAGTCCAATGAGTACCTTTAGGATTTCACAAGTCATTTTGCGGAATTTGATTTCCAGACTACTCCTCACGGTTTAGGGCCCCTAAAATGCCAGGGCAGTATAGGAACCCCACAAATGACCCCATTTTAGAAAGAAGACACCCCAAGGTATTCCGTTAGGAGTATGGTGAGTTCATAGAAGATTTTATTTTTTGTCAAAAGTTAGTGGAAAATGACACTTTGTGAAAAAAACAATAAAAATCAATTTTCCGCTAACTTTTGACAAAAAATAAAATCTTCTATGAACTCACCATACTCCTAACGGAATACCTTTGGGTGTCTTCTTTCTAGAATGGGGTCATTTGTGGGGTTACTATACTGCCCTGGCATTTTAGGGGCCCTAAACCGTGAGGAGTAGTCTTGAAACCAAATGTCGCAAAATGACCTGTGAAATCCTAAAGGTACTCATTGGACTTTGGGCCCCTTAGCGTACTTAGGGTGTAAAAAAGTGCCACACATGTGGTACCGCCGTACTCAGGAGAAGTAGTATAATGTGTTTTGGGGTGTATTTTTACACATACCCTTGCTAAGTGGGAGAAATATCTCTGTAAATGACAATTGTTTGATTTGTTTTACACACAATTGACCATTTACATAGAAATTTCTCCCACCCAGCATGGGTATGTGTAAAAATACACCCCAAAACACATTATACTACTTTTCCTGAGTACGGCGGTACCACATGTGTGACACTTTTTTGCAGCCTAGGTGCGCTAAGGGGCCCAACGTCCTATTCACGGGTCATTTTGAGGCATTTGTTTTCTAGACTACTCCTCGCGGTTTAGGGCCCCTAAAATGCCAGGGCAGTATAGGAACCCCACAAGTGACCCCATTTTAGAAAGAAGACACCCCAAGGTATTCCGTTAGGTGTATGGCGAGTTCATAGAAGATTTTATTTTTTGTCACAAGTTAGTGAAAAATGACACTTTGTGAAAAAAACCCAATAAAAATCAATTTCCGCTAACTTTTGACAAAAAATAAAATCTTCTATGAACTCGTCATACACCTAACAGAATACCTTGGGGTGTCTTTTTTTCTAAAATGGGGTCACTTGTGGGGTTCCTATACCGCCCTGGCATTTTACGGGCCCAAAACCGTGAGTAGTCTGGAAACCAAATGTCTCAAAATGACTGTTCAGGGGTATAAGCATCTGCAAATTTTGATGACAGGTGGTCTATGAGGGGGCGAATTTTGTGGAACCGGTCATAAGCAGGGTGGCCTTTTAGATGACAGGTTGTATTGGGCCTGATCTGATGGATAGGAGTGCTAGGGGGGTGACAGGAGGTGATTGATGGGTGTCTCAGGGGGTGGTTAGAGGGGAAAATAGATGCAATCAATGCACTGGGGAGGTGATCGGAAGGGGGTCTGAGGGGGATCTGAGGGTTTGGCCGAGTGATCAGGAGCCCACACGGGGCAAATTAGGGCCTGATCTGATGGGTAGGTGTGCTAGGGGGTGACAGGAGGTGATTGATGGGTGTCTCAAGGTGTGATTAGAGGGGGGAATAGATGCAAGCAATGCACTGGCGAGGTGATCAGGGCTGGGGTCTGAGGGCATTCTGAGGGTGTGGGCGGGTGATTGAGTGCCCTAGGGGCAGATAGGGGTCTAATCTGATAGGTAGCAGTGACAGGGGGTGATTGATGGGTAATTAGTGGGTGTTTAGGGTAGAGAACAGATGTGAACACTGCACTTGGGAGGTGATCGGACGTCGGATCTGCGGGCGATCTATTGGTGTGGGTGGGTGATCAGATTGCCCGCAAGGGGCAGGTTAGGGGCTGATTGATGGGTGGCAGTGACAGCGGGTGATTGATGGGTGGCAGTGACAGGGGGTGATTGATGGGGGATTGATAGGTGATTGACAGGTGATCAGTGGGTTATTACAGGGAAGGACAGATGTAAATAATGCCCTGGCGAATTGATAAGGGGGGGTCTGAGGGCAATCTGAGCGTGTAGGCGGGTGATTGGGTGCCCGCAAGGGGCAGATTAGGGTCTGATCTGATGGGTAACAGTGACAGGTGGTGATAGGGGGTGATTGATGGGTAATTAGTGGGTGTTTAGAGGAGAGAATAGATGGAAACACTGCGCTTGGGTGGTGATCTGATGTCGGATCTGCGGGCGATCTATTGGTGTGGGTGGGTGATCAGTTTGCCCGCAAGGGGCAGGTTAGGGGCTGATTGATGGGTGGCAGTGACAGGGGTGATTGATGGGTGGCAGTGACAGGGGGTGATTGACAGGTGATCAGTGGGTTATTACAGGGAAGGACAGATGTAAATAATGCCCTGGCGAATTGATAAGGGGGGGTCTGAGGGCAATCTGAGCGTGTAGGCGGGTGATTGGGTGCCCGCAAGGGGCAGATTAGGGTCTGATCTGATGGGTAACAGTGACAGGTGGTGATAGGGGGTGATTGATGGGTAATTAGTGGGTGTTTAGAGGAGAGAATAGATGGAAACACTGCGCTTGGGTGGTGATCTGATGTCGGATCTGCGGGCGATCTATTGGTGTGGGTGGGTGATCAGTTTGCCCGCAAGGGCGGGTTAGGGGCTGATTGTTGGGTGGCAGTGACAGGGGGTGATTGATGGGTGATAGGTGATTGGCAGGTGATTGACAGGTGATCAGTGGGTTATTACAGGGAAGGACAGATGTAATTAATGCACTGGTGAATTGATGGGGGGGGGGGGGTCTGAGGGCAATCTGAGCGTGTGGGCGGGTGATTGGGTGCCCGCAAGGGGCAGATTAGGGTCTGATCTGATGGGTAACAGTGACAGGTGGTGATAGGGGGTGATTGATGGGTGATTGATGGGTAATTAGTGGGTGTTTAGAGAAGATAACAGATGTAAACAATACATTTGGGAGGTAATCTGACGGCGGGTTTGCGGGCGATCTAATGGTGTGGGTAGGTGATCAGATTGCCCGCAAGGGGCAGGTTAGGGGCTGATTGATGGGTGGCAGTGACAGGGGGTGATTGATGGGTGATAGGTGATTGGCAGGTGATTGACAGGTGATCAGTGGGTTATTACAGGGAAGAACAGATGTAATTAATGCACTGGCGAATTGATAAGGGGGGGTCAGAGGGCAATCTGAGCGTGTTGGCGGGTGATTGGGTGCCCGCAAGGGGCAGATTAGGGTCTGATCTGATAGGTAAAAGTGACAGGTGGTGATAGGGGGTGATTGATGGGTAATTAGTGGGTGTTTAGAGGAGAGAATAGATGTAAACAATGGATTTGGGAGGTGATCTGATGTCGGATCTGCGGGCGATCTATTGGTGTGGGTGGGTGATCAGATTGCCCGCAAGGGGCAGGTTAGGGGCTGATTGTTGGGTGGCAGTGACAGGGGGTGATTGATGGGTGATTGATGGGTGATTGACGGGTGATTGACAGGTTATCAGGGAAGATAGATGCATACAGTACACAGGGGGGGGGGGGGGTCTGGGGGGGGGGTCTGGGGAGAATCTGAGGGGTGGGGGGGTGATCAGGAGGGGGCAGGGGGCAGGGGGGGGATAAAAAAAAAAATAGCGTTGACAGATAGTGACAGGGAGTGATTGATGGGTTATTAGGGGGGGTGATTGGGTGCAAACAGGGGTCTGGGGGGTGGGCAGGGGGGGGTCTGAGGGGTGCTGTGGGCGATCAGTGGGCGGGGGGGGGCAGATCAGTGTGTTTGGGTGCAGACTAGGGTGGCTGCAGCCTGCCCTGGTGGTCCCTCGGACACTGGGATCACCAGGGCAGGAGGCAGCCTGTATAATACACTTTGTATACATTACAAAGTGTATTATACACTTTGTAGCGGCGATCGCGGGGTTAACATCCCGCCGGCGCTTCCGTATGGCCGGCGGGATGTTACGGCGGGTGGGCGGAGCCAGTTGCCGGGGGAAGCGCGCGTCATCAATGACGCGATCGCTCCCCCGGCATGCCTAAAGGACGCGCCGCCTGAAGGCGTATTGCGGTCCTTTAGGCGTCCACTTTGCCGCCGCCCATGGGCTGTGGGCGGTCGGCAAGTGGTTAAGGAATCTGAGTTGAGGAGTCTGAGCCATTTTGGGTACCTGGAGCCAGAGTTGGAGTCTGTGATTTCATAAACTGAGGAGCCGAAGTCTGAAGATTTTTTGTAGAGACTCCACAGCCCTGGAAAAAACATTCGGTCCAGTGCTGGAATGGTCGGGTGTAAGAAGATACGGGAAGCCTCTGTCTTCCAGAGTCTTCCTCCCCTCCTTAGTGCTGCTGTGGCCCCCCTTTGTTAAAGCTCTGACCTTGCTGGGTTTCAGTTACATAGCATACTCTGTCCTTAATGCTAGACTTCCCTGTGGCTGTGCATGGCAACTGTGCCCAGGAGTGCTCGGTGCGCGAGCGGTCTGGAAATGATTGTGACCATGCGTGCACAAAACACATGGTATTTAACCTGTCCATTGCCTTTGTACTTTGATATTCTGTTTTATTTTATGTCACAATGAGCTTCTGATCCTTAGTTTCTGAGTCCTGTTCCAAGAGAGTCTGCGTCAGGCGTAACTGATTCTACAAGCTCACTTTTGTGATGTGTTGAACCCAATAGAAGACACTGGGGAAATCTTCGTCTTCTGGGGAGATCGAGCATAAGGAAATGGGGAGTTTTGAAACTGGCACTGTAATAGTGATGTAAACAGGTGTAACTTGCTTTGTATTTTATCTGTTCTTGTATGTACCTCCAAAAGTCATACTTTTAGATATTGTTTCCTCCAAATTATTAATCTTTGTATTTTGTGTTTTTTCTTTCAGAATTCGGGCATTGAGAAGGCCTTCTTGTTTG